>NC_092872.1:256607507-256948340 GCF_028372415.1 Notamacropus eugenii
AGATTAATTGAACATAAGGTCATTTAAAAAAAAACTTTGAAACATTTAAGAATGGCCTTTGAAACATCAAAGAATGGCCTATCATGTATTTCAGAGGACCTATGATGAAACTTACTACACATCTCCTAAAGGATAGGTGAGGGACACAAGGCAAAGAGTCATACATTTCTGGGCACGACCACTGTGTGGCTTCATTTTGCTTGGCGATGCTAATTTGTTATTGGGGGTGAGGGGGAGTTTGTTTCCCTTGTGCTTTCTTTTGGAAGAGGTTTCTAAGGGGGTTTAACAATAGTAATGCCAGAAATAAAAGGGGCCCACTGTAGCATTTTTTTTTAATGCACAGAAGAGAAAAGAAGTTGAAAAAAGGAAGCAGTCAAGCAGAACAGTTTTGAAAATAACATGTGTACATTATATATAGAGACAGATATATAAATTTTTTAAAGCAAATGATATGAAATGGAGATTCACGGCTTCACACAGGACCCACTTTTTGTCTACTATTATATATGTAGAAATGCTCCTTTTTGATGTTTAAGTTCAGAATAAAAAAAACTAATTTTTAGAAAGAATATCACAAAAATACAAAGAATAAATCTGACTCAA
The DNA here is from genome assembly GCF_028372415.1 of Notamacropus eugenii. Taxonomy (NCBI): domain Eukaryota; kingdom Metazoa; phylum Chordata; class Mammalia; order Diprotodontia; family Macropodidae; genus Notamacropus; species Notamacropus eugenii. The sequence goes on from NC_092872.1 coordinate 256,608,111, forward strand.
GGTATGGAACACTGCATATTTATATATTTTTTATGTAAGTGATTGATTTTGATGATTTTTTTTCTCTTCTTCCTCTTTAAAAAAAAAAAATTCTTTACAAAAATGGATGGCTCCCCAGGGACGAGGGATACAGGAGGGAATTTAGTTGGTAGGAAAAAGTCAATAAAATATATTGTAAAAAACATTAACTCCTTGTGCATCCTTATTACCTCGAGTCAAATACAAACCCCACTGTTTGGCATTTAAGGTTCTTCACAAGCTGGGTTACCTTTCTGACCTTATTATGTGTGTCTCACTCCCCTTTGCACATTCTTTGGGCCAGTCACAATAACTTTCTCGCTCATCTCTACAAATGACACATTACCTCCAACCTTGGTGACTTTTAATGGGCTGTGCCCCATGTCTAGAGTGCACTTCCTCCTTCCTTCTCCAAGAATTCCTGGTTTTCTTCACAGATCCACTAAAGCACATCAGACTGGAGGGTTCTCCAGACTCTCCCCAAGCCTGCAAGTCTTATCATAATATCCAATATATACATGTATTCTGTAGCATACACACACCCTGTCTTACCCCACTGGGGCTAATTCCTTGAAGGCAGGGCCTAGTCCATGTCTATCTTTGTATCCCCAGAGTCTGACACCGACCAGGGGTTTTATCAGTGCTTGACTGACTGAGTGCTAGAGAATTAAAAGGACGTTTCCAATGTACACTTTTTAAATTAGCATTTTTTTCTTTGATACTTACCGTCATCATCTTTATTTTCCAGGGGAACACTCCAGGCGATCAGATTTCTCGCAGTGCGACCCTCTTCTGCAACAATTCTCCTCACTTTGTCATGGCTATTGGAACGCTGAAAGGAGGCCTAAATACAAGAAAAACTTCTGGTCAGTAGATGCATTTGACAGTCTACATGTTTTCTCAAAAGACAGACCATGAAACTTTATTGGAAAACCAGAAGAAATAAGAAACAGTTTCTAATGTCAGTCCTCCTCCTAACCAGCTTCACAACCTTCTGCAAAAAGACATTCTAAGCTAATTTAAAGTTTAGTTATACTTTTTCAAAGGAAATGCCATTTTATTATTTTACAGGAACATATACACTAAAGTCAGACAAAATGTTGTCAGAAGTAATTCATGCCAAGAAACAGTAGAATGCAAGCAACCACCATGAAGGCTGTTTTTCATTTTCCCATTCTTTCCTTAGCACCTAGACCGTTGCCCATCATATATGCTTAATAAATACTTGAATTGATCTGAGTAAATATAATCAGTAATGGTATTAAGCAGAATTATATTTTTCCATATAAAAAATAAGTGCTACTTAAAAAGGAAGTATTTTTAACATGCTAAATATTTTCCCTATAATCTTCTTTAGATTTTTATTTTAATTTTCTCCTTGTTACTAATATCTATTTTGGCCCAGCAAGATGTCTCAAAAATCCTGGAGTAGTTTTAAGCTGTAATAGCTTAAATTAAGCTTCATATAGTTTAAAAGCTATATTAATATATAAATTAGGCTATAATTATCTAAATTAAGATTTATATAGCTTTATTAAACTTGAACAGCTTAAAACTACTCCAAGACTTTAGAAACCCCTGTATTGATGCCTAGTTGAGGACTTAGCTGACAAATTCTAGGGAGTTGCCTGAGCTACAAAGAGGTCAGCTAAATGATCTGTCCATGGACATATAGGTCAGAGGTAGAATTTGGAACCTAGTCTTCCTGACTCAAAGCCGAGCACAATCCATTACTGTGTCTCGTGTATGTATGCAGAGTAAATAGATATAGAGTTATTTAGATATATACAAAATTAGTGGAATCATTAATTATTCATTGTCTTATCATAGATTAATCATGGGATTTAGAACGGAAAAGGACCTTATAGGTCATTCTATCTATAACCTCAAACTTGCAGGTAAGGAAACTGAGGCCTGGAAAGGTTCAGTGAATAGCCCAAAGTCACAAAAATAATAAAGGGCAGAATCAATGTTTGAATTCATAATCTGACTCTAAATTCAGGACTTCTTCCATGATATTATACAGCCTCATATTTAAACCACTCTAACTTTTATACCTGAAATCACTGTAGACATATTGCAAACAATTTGTTGTACAAATACTATTTAAAATAAAATGTACCAAACCCTCATGTCACAGCAACCCACTGACAAAATAAATTTTTTAAAAAATAAATGTGAAACTTGACATGACATTACCATCAAAAAATTTTATTTGACTCACAAAAACTCTGATTCTGCTTTGCCATGTGGGTATTTTTTACTCCAGAATGACTCTTGTTGCAGCAGCAATGACTAGACTTTGGCTGTAACTGCACCCTACTAACACACCCTCTGGACACAAGGATCTTACTAATCTATCATCTGAGGTCTTGAGGAATGCAGAGAGATGGTGACAAAAGTACTACCTTGAAGACCCAATGGGACCCAAAGGACAGGAGCGGTCAGCTCAGTAGATGCAGACCATGCCCAATCAGGGAGATTTTCTTGGTATTCAGGAAGTAAAGGAACAGAAAGGGTCAAAGGTCAAGACAGATCAGGATTCTTAGGCCCCTCTTCTAAATAGTAAATTAAGTATTAAGAGGAAAAGAAATCCCAGCATTCTGATGGCTAGAAGTCAAAAATCTGACTAAAGCAATTTTCAGTTTGAGGAGAAATTTTCCATTGCTTTACTTCAAACCAAAAGTATTTTTCCCAAAGCATGAAAAAAGTTCTTTATCCACCTCAGAATGAGAGTTCTTTAGAAGTCCTCAGAAATAGTCTGTAATGTTAAACAACTAAAAATTAAGCAACCTTCATAATATCCAATCTAATGAACTAGAAAATGACTAATAATGTCTACGATGTACACACTGGGAAAACAGAGGAGTGACCTCTATTTCTGAAAGTGTATCTTTATTTTACAGTTTAGAACTTGTTGAAAAGTATCAGAGAATCTTTTTCCACAATGAATGGAATGCACATATAGTTATTACAAAATAATGAAGAGACAAGATGTATTTGACTTTAAAGCATTCCTGAAAACTTTTTTATGTGTTTCTGAAAACTTACATGTAAAATAAAGCATTTCAAATGCAGAAGAGGGAAATGTTAAACTTTTCTATGAATTTTTTTGTAAACTAAAGAACACTTTTGTAACAGAAATAATTATCCTGTAATTCAGATTTCCATCTGTTTTCTCAATGCAGTCAAACCCATACACATCTAAAAAAACCAAGTTATAAAAACCACAAATAATAATCACCATAATTAACTTCAGTGAATAATTATATTAAACCTATCAAGAAATTATTCAAATAACTAGCTACTAAAAGCTTAACAAAGTTAAAAAAATGTATAAATTTGTGATCGAGTAGTTTGAAAACATGAATTTAACATGAAAGAAAAATATAAATGAAACTTTTTCGAGAATACTATTATAATTAATAATCTGCTATTTCATTTTAATGCTTTCTATCAAAATCCATTTTAAAACTTCTGTAATAAATAAAGGTTTCATAATAACTTACAGAATGAAATATGAGAACTATAAATCAACAGATATTTATGGAGTACCTATTCTGCAAAAGTCTCTCTTTGGAAGATATACAAAGTATAAAACCTGATGCCTGCCCTAGGAGAGCCTACAATCCAACATAAAAGTTATATAATAACGAAGACAACAATATAAGGGACATCGACAAGTACTTCATGACTGTCGAAGAGAGTAAAAAGTAGGCTACGGCCATGTGTAGTAAACCATGTATACAGTCCCTACTGCTGAGAAGACTGAAACTAGCAGATTGTTTCGATTCAGGAGTTCTGAGCTACAGTAGGACTAAAGTCAATTGGGTATCCATTCATACTAAGTCCTGCACCAATATGGTGAACTCCCAAGAAGCAGGCCAGACTGCCTTAGAAGGGATGAACTAGCTCAGGTTAGAAAAATTAAGCATGTTAAAGCTTCCATACCAACTATTATTGGGATCTGGACTGGGAAATAAGGAGACCTAGACCAGACTGTCCTAACTTCACCCTCTGACCTCCATCCCCAGCAGAAAAGAGGGCCCCTGTGGCCTGAGTCAGCTTTATGGAGGAGCTTGCGCCTAGCCCTGAAGTATTAGAAAGTTGAAATGAGGTTTCAAATATAGGAAGGATTTGGCCAAAAAGAGAAGGAAGGGAATTTCAGGTAAGGGAACTGCCATTATCCATAATTAAATGAAAGAAATAAATAACTAGAGCAAGTATATACCACCTCCATTCTGAAAACATGGTATGTAAAATGACCTTATTCTATAATGTATTCTACTATGTGCCCTTTGCTTAGATAAATCCCAAATTTCAGCAAATTAAAATAAACATGTAAAATGATTTCATGTATGTGTAACTTCCATAGAACAATTATGTCAAATTTGTTACATTTGGCAAACATACTTTCCAATACCAAATTTCAGAAATGTATATAAATTGTGACCGTTTCTGACAACCTCTACATTCTCTCAAGTCACCCACATCCCTTGATTACTTTGCCTTCCCTTCCCAAGTGCTAATAGCCTACTCACACTTAAAGGTTCAAATTCTACCTCTTCAGTCAGTCAGTCGATAAACATTTATTAAGCACCTACTATGTGCCAAGTACTGAGCTAAGTGCTGACTACCTAATGCCTCGCTGTACATCCCAGATAGGCATACAAAGAAAGGTATAAGAAAGTCCCTGATCACAAGGAACTCCCACAGTCTAGTAGTGGGAAAAGACAACATGCAGATTACTTCATACAAAAAATTATATAAAGGATAAATTGGCCATAAGTAACCAAGGGAAGGCACTAGAATTAAGGGGGACTGAGAGAGTCCTCCTGTAGAATGGGGAAGCCAGGAGGTAGTGTATTCCAGGCAGGAGGGACAGCTACTGAAAATGCCCAATCAGGAGACAGTGTCTTGTTTGAGGAACTCCAGGAAGTCAGTGTCACTGGATGCACAGAACACACAGGGCTGGGGGTGTTTTGAGGTGTAAAAAGCTAAAAAGTCTGAGGGGAAGGTGCTAGAGACTTTGAGAGGAAAGGAACTGAAAGCACCTATCATAGACAGCCTACTTAAAAAGTTTAGCCACAAAAGGAAGAAAAGATAGAGGCTAACAGCCAATGGGGACAGGTAGATGAAGAGAGGTTTCTGAGGCTGGGAGAGACATGGGCATGTTTGCAGGCAAACAGGCCTCAGCCACAGGCAGAGAAGGACTGAAGATAAGTTGAGAGGGTGAGAATGATAGAGAAAATGTGATGGGATGGGATGGGATCTCTTGGGCAGGGGTAAAGGAGGAGATGGGTGATGTGAGAGAAAGGAAAAGAGGGAACTCTATAAATGACCAGTGTTTTTCAATAAAATGTGAGACCAGGTTCTCAGCTGAGATGGGGAGGGGAGGTTTCTTTCATGACAAGAGCCACTATGGTGAGTGGAATAGTGAGCTAATTAGGAAGGTATAAAAAGAATGACCTTGATGTCATGAAGGCCCAGTTAAGATGAAATAATTTATAGGGGAACCAGTAACCGTGCTTTGGTGATTTTCTCCAGTTTTGTTCAGCAACCCATGTATAGGACTGAAAGTGGTGGATGGTGGGAGTGATCTGTGATATGATAAGGAGGGAATCTAGGGGCATAAGAGAACAGAAGAATGTTGAATTCAACTGGTTTATCAAGGGGCCAAGACAGAGGAGTGAGGAGGGTGCAAGGGTGATGACCCAGGAAAGAAATGAGCAGTGACACAGAACAGGGTCTAGGGTTGAAGGCAGAGGGAAAGGCAACAGACTGCTGCTGCTATTCAGTCATTTCAGCCATGTCCAACTCTTCATGAACTTCTCTGGGGTTTTTGGCGAAGATACTGGAGTGGCAAATTTCCTCCAGAAATTTACTGATGAGCAAACTGAGGCAGCAAAGTGACTTGCCTGAGGTCACATAGTTAATAAATGTATGAGGCCATATTTGAACTCAGGTGTTCCTGATTCCAGGCATGGCACTCTATCTACTGTACTACCTAACTGTCCCTTCCGTAGACTGGGATCAGATAAAGGCATGTATGTGAAGACAGAATATATGTGGGTAACAGCAATATCAAAGATTTCACCATCTTTGCGTGTGGCTAAGATGGGATGGAGGAATAGCTAAACTCGGATATTTGAAGGACTACCCAGACATAAGTCTCCTATATAAAGGCAGGAGTTAAGGGGGAAGACTGTGAACCTGGCACTGAATTCACTAAGGAAGAAAAAGGAATGACCCAGAGGTTGGCAGACAACAGCTTCCAGAATATTGACTAGGTGGTAGATAGGGATGGAGAGAACCTCCAAGGAGGAGAGGTTATAGAATGATGAAAGGAGAGACAGCCTACAAGTGGCTACAGAGAGCAAGAAATGGTCACCTTCCCCATCGTGACATGAGTTGAGGGAAATAGTGCTAGTACAGCCAGAGCTGGAGAGGAAGACCAGGGAGGTCATACCATCAAAAGGGAAACAAGGCTTATCAAGAATCTGGAGGGGAACAAAGTGGGAACAGAAAAGATTTAGAGGAAAGCAAGTTTGTTAGCTTTAGAGAATACAATGGAAGATGACTAGAGGGAGAGTGGGTAACAGGGGAAAGGGTAGTGGAAGACAAGGAAGGAGGTTTAAAATGATGGGGAAGGTTCAGAATCACTGAGATAGGGAGGTAGGAGGGAGTTTGTTAATCAGTGCGCAAATGATTTTAGGTATACAGATGGTTTTCATTTTATTGAAGCAGAACATTCCACAGACCTGAATGTAGTTATGTAAGCCCTCAGAGAGGGGAAAGAAAGGGAGATAAGGTAGGAAGCGGGAATGAGACGGAGCACCCAGAGGGAGGGGTCAGCATATGGTTCAAGGACACCTGGGGGCTAGAAACAGAGAAGCAAGAGGACCAGGAATGGGGCCAGTCATCTGAGGACCTGGTCAGGACAGAGAGGAAGAACACTGGGGGGCAGACGTGGGGGCTGGACACAGGCATAGGAGAGCTCAGGACACCTGCAGGCTGGGGACAGACAACTGATACCCAAACTCAGACTGATGAAAGGCAGACACACAGGCAGGGCACAAGAGCAGGTGGGTAAAGTGGGGCAAAGGTCTCTGATCTGTGCTCAGGGTCTCAAACCAAGTCCCCGGCAGCACTGGTGGTTTCTCCTGGGTAGTGCGTGCATTCTGCTGCAATCACTTGGAAGGGTTTTTTTTGAGAGGGGAAAGGGGAGGAAGGTTGCAGAGCTCCTGTCTCGAAGCAAGAGCAAAGAGAGAGCCCACACAGTACTATACAGTAAAGTTATCAAAGGTGGCTTTTTGGGAACATGGATTTCTTTCAGAATTTTTTACATTTGCTTAAAGCAAGAACAGTCAGCACTGTAAACGTGCCCAGGCATTTGGCCTCAGGGTAGATCATTCTCAGGGCCACAGCAGCTCAGGTTAGGGGATGAGTATTCAGAGCTGAGGGAATGGTACGACCCCCTTTCCTCTAAGGCACGACGTGAGCCTGAAGACTTGGAGCCTTTCTCTTCCCTAGAACCTGAAGCTTCTGGTACTTGGCGGAGGTTACTTTTCCTCTTCCACTAGGCAGCAGATGACCAGGAAGGAGAATTGGCAGCAATGGGATGCCATCTTCTACCCTTACCTCAAAGGCAGAGGCCTTGTGCAAGATGGGATGGCAGTTCTCCCTTCCCCTGGGAGGCTGGAGATACCTTCCTTACAGGTCTAAGGCTCCTCTAGCAGGAAGTGATCCCTCACTCATATAACTCATTGCATTTTCTATTCTTCATATATATTTATATTCTAAGCATATTTACTTGTCTCATCTCATCTAACTAGGCTAGAATCTCCTCGAGGGTGGAGAATCTGTGTCTCCTCCAGTGAACTGCTACAGTAGACACTTAAGGTCCTAACAATTACTCTGCCCTTACCTTGCATGTCCAATCTATACCCATTTACCAAACTCCTTGGGCTTTTCCTATTCTCTGTTACTAACTACCTAATGCCACCCTGTACATCCCAGTCCTGTGACATTTCTAAACTAACTACCTCCTAGGTCAACTCAGGTCTTATACTGAGCAGGAATATGCTGACTTCTTCCTACCAACCACACAGGTGGTCTATATCAATGTTATGGTTACGTGGCTTAGGAACTCTACCTCCTAGACATTTTAAGAAAGGGTTGGATAAGTCTACGTAGGTGAAATGGATAAAAATTTGCCTCTACTCTCCATCTGTTACCAGATGGAACCCACTGTCTAATAATTAGGAAAAATTTTACACCCAATGACATAACTGGTTGGGTTACAACCAGTGACCAACTTTAAGTTACTGCCCCAAAGTCAAAGTGGCGCTGATCTAGAGTCAGGAAGTTCAAATCTAGTATCAAATCCTTACTGCTGTTGTTGTGTGTTGTGTTAGTCCTTCATTTTCGAAGAAGACCATGACATCAGAGAAGTAATGACATGACTTGCACTTGACTTTGTTTTGAGTGAGGGAGGGCTGTGCAGATCACCAGCCTCACTTCTCCTCCAGAGCCATCTGAATCCAGTGACCATATATTCAACAGGAAGACTGGAGATGACCCAGGATGCACTGGGAGACCTTGGGCCCTTTAAGCCAAGGTCTTTGCAGGTACTCACTTAGGGTGAAGTAACACCTGTTCACTGAATAGACCTCTTTAAGAAGTAGCCAGGGAATGGTCCCTTTAATGAAAAAAAGAAAAAAAATAACTAAATCAAGCAGGGAGGGAAAGAGAAACAGTTACTATTGATAATTACTCTAAGCCAGGAGGGTCCAGAAAATAGTCATTAAGTGCAGCTTCGGCAGAGACTTACTGGTGTCCAATCTATGGGCTTCAGAGTGCACTGGGTTTAAGGTTTTATGGAAAGAAGGAAGGAGGGAGGAAGGAAGGAAGGAAGGAAGGGAGAAAGGGAGGAAGGAAGGCCACACACACACACCACTTTCTAACTAGATAACCAAAGTACCTTGAAGGCAAGGGGCTGTGTTTCATAATTCTGCCCTATATACAGTAGGTACTCCAAAAACAAAGTTAATAGTCAAAACTATGTAAAATATTTTGTGGATTTCTATTCTATCAGTAAGTAGACTGCATTCTGCAAACCTTACCATTCCTTAATGGAGGTGGGAACGTATAAGACATTCTAGAAACAATGAGCTCGCCTGAAGTAAAGGGTTTACCTCGGAGGAGCAAAAGATAAACTGGAAAGCTATGGTTGGACAAAATGTGCAAGGTCCTAAATGCCAGGCTAAAGCTTTTATACTTTACAAGTAACAGGGAGATATGGAAGGTTTTTGGAAAGAGGAACTGAAATAAGCAAAGGGTACTTTTTGAAAATGAATAAGGGAAATTAGTCTGGGGGAAGTGCAAAAGATGAAACAAAAGAAAAGATATAAGAAGCAGAGATACTTAGAAGAAAACATTCTAGGTATAGAAAATAAAGGCCTAAAATAGAGAGAAATAAAAGGAACTGATCATGGGATCACATCATTTAGGAGCACAGATTTAGAAGTAGATGTGTCAGATCAACTAGTGTACTGCTACATTTGACAGATGAAGAAAGTAAGACCCAGCTGTGTGACTGTGGGCAAGTCACTTAACCTCTATTTATCTCTGTTTCCTTATCAGTAAAATGGGGATAATAATAGCACCTCCCTCCCAGGACTGTTGTTGAGGATCAAATGAGATAATTATTATGAAGGGCTTGGCCTAGTACCTGACACGTAGCAATACATAAATGTTTTGGTTGTTATTACTGAAAACCCACTTTCATACTTGAACTCCTTAGCTCCATTATATTGAACCATCTCCTTCTCCACACACAGAAAAAAAATTAAAACAAAAAAATACTGCAGTTTGTATTTTTTTAATAAAAAGTTACAACTTTTATAATCTACTTTTTCTTTTATTCCTATTTCCAACATTTCATATGCAGTAACATTACAGTTATTGGTTTTATCACAACATTTGAAGAGCAACTGTTTCAAAATATAAATCCCACTTTTATTTAAAGTCCATACACATATTGTATGAAGTTATTTCAGTAGCACATTCATAAATTCTGTCATTTTTAATAATCTAGTTCTTGTAAAAATGTCAGATACATCTGAGGCATTACAGTTTTAAGCAGTTCTATCTATGTGTAGCATAGATCTGAAATGTGATACATGAGTCTGAAAAACTATAGATCATTTTGGCCATTTTTAACAACAATATTTTCCCCTAGGGTCTTCTTTCAGGGCACCTAAATAAATCTGTGGATTTTTATACAAAGCCAAAGTGTGCCATCTAGTGCCAGGCAGAGAACATACAGACCACACATAAGGTTTTCCAACAGGATACACACACATTAGTGACCAATATATGTATTTGCAGTGAAATTTTTAATGTTATATTACAAGGACACAACTTAAAGAATTTTCTATGCATTTCCAAGAATGTATATGAAGTATAGACTGCTCTTGTTTCTACATTTCCTCTTCATCCTCCCACGGGAATAGGGGTTTATGTAGTCTTGAAAGAGGTTCAAGTTCAAATAAATATCTTTACTTCTCTATAACATTTTCAGTTTGCCACAAAAACTTTAAAATTACTTGCACTGCTTAAATATCAGGTGTGATCCCAGTTTGAATTTCTAGTTTTTACACGTCTTACCATTCCTGTGACATCACAATGGTGACAATGTGTAGTTTTATATAAGAGTGAAACAAGATGAATTTAAGCATATCTATAAGATGTTTGTTTCAGCAACATGGTCATTAAAATATTTTCAACTTTATATTGTGGATATTAGTTGTCTATTCAGAGAAATGAATGAAAGGCAATTAACAGGTCTTCTTAATTCTAGAGCACTAGACCTAGAGTTAAGAAGACCTGGTTAAAATTCCACCTTGGACTGTAGCTGTTCAAACAAGAACAAGTTGCTTAAAATCTCTACAGATTTCTCTGTGACAGTGAGAGGGGCAGACTGGGGTCAGCCTTTCCAAACCTACAAAATTATAATTAGTGTACAATTAATCTGGTAACACAAAAACAAGAACGAAATCAAACCTGCTTCCAAGGAACAAACATCCCATTGAAGATATACGCACAAAATACGAATGCACAGAAGGAATGCAGCAGAATTTGGGGCAAGAGAGCCTTACAGCTGAGGGAATCAGGAAAGAGCTCCTGTAAGAGAGGGCAATGGATCTGAACTCTGCAGGAAACTCACATTGCTGAGAAATGGCTTCTAATATAGGCAGCATCAATATAAAGTGGCATCATGGGAGGGAGGGCACAAATGACCAGTGAGTAGAAGGAAGGGCCAAGGCCAAAGCTGGGAGAGAGGGTGTGAGGAGTGAGGAAGAAGGCCATGGAGCCTGGACCCCAGAGTTGGGAGGCGAGGCACACATAGCCAGGCTGAAAGGGGAGGGGGGGGGGGGGGTCTTTCCTAGTCAGACATAAGCGTCTGTTTTATACTGAGGCCAAAAAAGCCTCTGGAGTTTATCAAGACAGGATGTGACAAGTCAGACCTGAACTTGAGGAAAATCACTTTGGCAGCTGTATAGACAAATGGTGTCAAACTAAAGTAGAACCAATTTGTGGGGGCTACATATGGACTTAGAAAACCACAAGGAAATATTATCTACTCCGTATCATATTTTTATTTATTTTTAAACATCTTCTGATTATAGTTTCATCTAGTTCAGGCCAGGAGTTTTGCTGCCAGAAGTCTGACACTGCTAGCTCTGAGGACAGATTGAAGTTGGGAAAGATTTGAGGTAGGGAGCCCAATTAGGAGGCCACAACAACAATTAGGAGGTAACAACAACATTTTGCTATTTATTTGATATGTGATTAAAGAGAGTGAAGAGTCAAAGATAGCAATGAGACGGTGAGACTGAGTAACTGGAAGGATGGTGGGGTCCCCTTCGAAAGAGTGGGGGAGGAGAGGGAGGGAATTATTTTTTACATGTAATTAGGAGGAAATAAAATATTAAATCATAAAAAAGAAATAGTGAAATTCAGAAGAGGAGTGGGATGGCAGGAGCACAATGCATTCTGTTTTGAACGTGCTGATTTTGAGATGTCTAGTGTGTCATTCCATTTGACATAGCCAGTCAGTAACAGAAGATGCAAAGCCAGCGCTGAGGAGAGCCTGAAGCTCATTCTACAGATTCAGTAGTTACTGACATAAAAAGACTCATTAAGGCCACGGGAGTCACTGACTGAGAGGAGTGCTCAGGACAGAACCTTAGGAGGCAGGCACAGTCAGGTGACATGATCTAGGTAAGGATGAACAGTTGAGCAATAGAGGGCATCCAGGCAGGAAGCAAACTGAGGCAGGCGTCACACAGTCCAAGAGATGGGAGAGACCAGAAAAAGGTGGTGAGGATTAAGAAAGGGCTATCAGATCTGGTCAATAAAACCCAAAGTTCAGGCCAAAAGTAAACATTTTTAATTTACCTTACCTTGGACAGAATGTGAGATGTGTCTCAGTGCCTAGCCTTAGGGTCTGGAACAAATCAGGTGCTTTAATAAATGCTTGCTGATTGACTATTTACATGGAATTTCTCTTCCATTTGGGTTTTGTGAATAATTTACAGAGAGGGTGATGGCATTTGTGATTTTTTTAATCCCACTACCTTATAGTGTTAAGTAGGTGGTGCAACTGGGAAGAGACCTTGGGCTGAAGTCCAGAAACTCCAGTTCAAATCAGACTTCTTATCTGTAAAATGGGAATAATAAAAGTACCTACTTCCTAGGGTTTTTAATGAGAATAAAATGAAATATTTGTAAAACACTTTGCAAACCTTAAAGTGCTAAATCAATGCTAGTTAAATGTTACAGAAAAAGTTGTATAGATTAATTTTTTACTGATTCATGATAGTTTTCTAAGTAATCCATCACACTGTCTGAAATTAGAAATAATTTTGCTTCCTCTTTGCCTACACCTATTTCCTCAATTTCTTTTCCTTATTACATTTCTAGCACTGTCAAAACAGAAAACAATGAGTCTTACTTTAACCTTGATCTTATTGGAAAAGCTTTCAGTGTTTCTGTTACAAATTACACCAACTTTTGCTTTTAGATACTTTTGATCACATCAAGATTTCTTTAATTCCTATGGTTCACAGTGTTTTTTTTAACATAAACAAGGGTTGCATCTTGTTAAAGGCTTTTTCTGCTTCTACTAATACAAATGTGATTTTATAACCTACATCTATATTGTGTTTATCACTTTCCTATTATAGCAGTACCCTTGCATTCATGGCACAAAATTGCAACCTGGTCACAGTAATGGTTTTTAATATATTGCTTGTGCCCTCTTTGCTTATATCTTATTTAACATGTCATATTAATATTCATAAGTAGTTTTGGTCTGTAGTTTAGTACCATAACTGTCTCATTGGAAAAACTAGTGATGTATCATCTTTCTTTATTAAAAAGTTTATGAACAAAGAAATTATTTGTTCTTCAAATATTTTACAGAGTTCACTTCTAAATTTATCTGATCTAGGGTTGTTTTCTTTTCCATTGTGAGATATTTATTCCTAGCCCAATTGTTCTTTCTGATTATGAATTGTTTGACAATCTACACTCGGTTGCATTAATCTAGGTAATCTATATTTTATAATTATTTGACCACCTTATTCAAATTTTTAGTTCTGTTGGCATGTAATTGGTTATAATATTTTCTTATAATTTTGTTTTCTCGGTGAAGGAGAAAATATTGCAAGCAGCTAGAAAGAAACAATTCAAGTATTGTGGAAATACAATCAGGATAGTACAAGATCTGGCACCTTCTACATTGAGGGATAGAAGGGAATGGAATAGGATATTCCAGAAGTCAAAGGAACTAGGACTGAAGCCAAGAATCACCTACCCAGCAAAACTGAGTATAATACTTCAGGAGAAAAAATGGTCTTTCAATGAAATAGAAGACTTTCAAATTTTCCTGATGAAAAGACCAGAGCTGGAAAGAAAATTTGACTTTCTAACACAAGAATGAAGAGAACCATGAAAAGGCAAACAGCAAAGAGAAATCATAAGGGACTTACTAAAGTTGAACTGTTTACATTCCTACATGGAAAGACAATATTTATAACTCTTGAAACATTTCAGTATCTGAGCACTGGGTGGGAGTACACACACACACACACACACACATGCACACACGCACACATACATAGAGACAGAGTGCACAGAGTGAATTGAAGAGGAGATCATATACTAAAAAAAAAAAATGAAATCAAGCAGTGAGAGAGAAATATTGGGAGGAGAAAGGGAGAAGTTATATGGGGCAAATTATCTCTCATAAAAGAGGCAAGCAAAAGACTTATTAGTGGTGGGATAAAGAGGGGAGGCAAGAGAAAAACATGAGATCTACTCTCATCACATTCCATTAAAGGAAAGAATATAATGCATACTCATTCTGATAGGAAAACCTATCTCATAATACAGGAGAATGGGGGACAGGGGCACAAGCAGGATGGGGGGGAAGATAGAGGGGAGGGCATGGGGAGGAGAATGCAATCCGAGGTCGACACTCATGGGGAGGGAAAGGACCATAAGAAAATAGAAGTAATGGGGGACAGGACAGGATGGAGGGAAATATAGTTAGTCTTATACAACACAACTAGTATGGAAATCATTTGCAAAACTAAACAGATATGGCCTATATTGAACTGCCTGTCTTCCAAGGGGAAGGGATAGAGAGGGAGGGAGCTAAAGAAGTTGGAACTCAAAGTGTTAGGACCAAATGTAATGTTCTTACCACTGGGTAACAAGAAATACAGGTTAAGGGGTCAAGAAAGCTATCCGGCCCTACAGGACAAAAGAGAAGACGGAGACAAGGGCAGGGAGGGAGGAGAGAGGAGAGAGCAGATAGGTCACAGGGGCAATTAGAAAACTTGGGTCTGGGGGGGGAGGGGGAAAAAAGGGGAGAAAATTTGTAACCCAAAATTGTGTGAAAATAAATGTTAAAAGTTTAATTAAAAAAAAAAAAAGTAACTGGCATATAATGTCACAGCAGGTATTCAAATTCAGACACAAAACTAAAACTCTCCCTACTCTTCTATGTTACCTACCCTGACAACTTTATTATTAAGGAGTTAATTTTCAGGTTTTTTAGAGTTCAAGGTCACTTTACATTTTATCTCCTTTTCTATGCTAACTTGCTGTGTAAAAAAAAAAAAAAAATTTTGTTTTCTCTCCATTTGCTATCAATTCCTCAATTTTGATTTTGGTAATTTGGTTTTATTTTTAAATCAAGTTAGCTGATGTATTACTTATTTTATTGGTCTTATAACTTGGTATTGATTTTTATTTCTGGGCAGTAGTTTTCTAATCTGCAAAATGATGTTAGAATAGATGACCTCTAAGGTCCTTTCTATAACTCTTAAATCTATGATACTATAATCTCTATTCTTACAAGGCAAAGGTCTGACTGTACAAAGACAGCTGATCTAGAAACGACTCCCCACAAAAGGAAGAAATCATTTCTTATCTTTTAAGATGTGGTCCATTTCATTATTTGTTTTTTTGCCATTTCAAGCATCTCTCAACTTTCCTCTTGAAGAAAGTATTCATGGCATATAGGCATAAGGCTTTTTGTAATCCATAAGCCTTCAGCCTCTTACATTTCTTGATCTCAGACATATTTTCAGTCATCCTCCCCTACCTCACCTTTCCATTAAAGTTTCCAAGTATAAAAGTATATAGTAATTACATTGAGAAGGTCCTACAGAGTTGTCTGCAGAATCTCTATACCTGCTCAATCTCTGCAATTAGTGAATCAGCAGTAACTATCTTCACAGGAGACAGCCTACAAAACGTCATCATAAACAATGCAATACTAGATGACTGAGAGTCCCATAAAATTAGGTTTCTTATTGCCTCTGGATAGGCAATTCAGTTAAATGAATAGTAAGTGTGTTGGGGACTGAGAATACAAAAAGACAATAAAGACAGTCGTCTTCACCACGTCCTCTCTACCAGGCTACAATAAAGCCAATTCCAAGTACTCCTCTACTTGCGATGGAGGAGTAGGGGACAAGAGGGGGGCTGTCAAGCCAGATCTCCTCCCATTCAGCCTCAACCTCCATTTTTCTTCAAACTTTCTAAGAGTCACTTCCTCCAAGAGTTTCTTGGCCCATTCAGTTGAGTGGCCAAGGATCAGCCATGGAGGATGCCAGCAGAAAAGCTATTGTTTTTCTATCACTTTTATGACTTTGCACTCATCCCACTCCACCTCTGCTGCTATCACTGAGAGTCATTTTGTATTTTTCATTATTTTACAGGTTGCCACAGCCAAGTA
Organism: Notamacropus eugenii; assembly: GCF_028372415.1. Classification (NCBI taxonomy): domain Eukaryota; kingdom Metazoa; phylum Chordata; class Mammalia; order Diprotodontia; family Macropodidae; genus Notamacropus; species Notamacropus eugenii. The sequence goes on from NC_092872.1 coordinate 256,624,447, forward strand.
ATTCCTCCCCCAATGGCCAGACTACTAACAATGAACTGTTCCATACATATTCAGTGAGAATGGTCCTCAGGAGGCAGATAGTGCCTGGCTAAGACCATACTCATCATATTCTTTCCAGCACAACAGGACCTGTCCAAAAGCAATTGTTTTCCCTTCTGAACTCACCCCTCTGGTTTCCTTCCAGGATGCTGTCATCTCCCTAGTCACCTAGACTAACAACTGTGAGGATATCTTCCTTCTCCCTCAACTCCAAAGCAGATCAGCTACCATCTTGTCAATCCTACATCCATGTCCTCCCCTTCTTGCTACTTATATGGCTCTCGTTCATGCCCTCATCACCTAGGCTACTGTAGAATCTAATCTCTCTTCTAGTGCCTCCTCCACAAAGATAATCCTGATGAATATCTGGTGACTGGATTTAGATGGCTCTGGAGGAGAAGTGAGGCTGGTGACCTGCATAGCCCTTCCTCACTCAAAACAAAGTCAACTGCAAGTCATGTCATTATTTCTCTGATGGCATGGTCTTCTTTGGCAACAAAGGACGAACATACACAGTCTTGCTTAGGCACAGGTCTATCTGCATCATTATTCACTCAAAAATCTCCTATTCCTTCCTAGGTAAAATACAGATTCCTTACCTGGAATTTAAGGCCTTTCACAACCTGACTCCAACCTACTTTACTCCTCTTCGTTATTTCATCTGGAACAACAGAAGGAGCACCGGATTTAGAGTCAGATGACCTGAGTTCAGATTCGAACTCTGGTACTTACAAGCGATGTGAGTTCTCTCCTTTGTGAGGCTGTTTCCTTATTTGTAAATGAGGGGTCTGGTCTAGATCAGAAGTGTCAAACACAAAATGTAACTGGAAAATTTTTAACAAATAAAAATAAAATAAGACAAAGAAATATTCATATGTAGTTTTCTAAGTCACTATGTAACTAGCCCACAGGGATCCTTAGGTATGATTTAGTGGCCTGTTATTAAGTGCATTTGACAGCACTGGTCTAGAAGACCTCTAAGATCCCTTCCCAACGCAAAATCTATGATCCTCAGAACTCTATATTTTAGCCTAACTGGAATAATTAGCTACCTTTTGAATCTGAGATCCCATCTCCTACTTCTGCACTGTCCATGCTTAAAATATATTTTTTCCTCATCAAATTCTCTAAGAAACTGTTCAACTTTGGTACCACTTGCTCCATGAAGGTTTCACCAGTCTCCATCTCCCTCACTTGTCAGGACTCTGTCCCTTAACAAATTGCCTTGTATTACATTTACCCACGTAGGTGCTAAATCCCACACCCCTATCATTTGCCCAGTGAGACACTGTTGGGAGCCTTCATGCTTTACCTTCAAGCATTACTACAAGGTACCAATTATGGCTGTGCAAAACCAAAATGGGCTGTCTCATGAAAGAATGAGTTACCCATCACTGGACACATTCAAGCAGAGGCAAGGGAACAGTCTGTTAGAGATGTAAAGACTCTCCTGTAGAAGAAATGCCTGCATTGGGCAGGCATTTGGCCTACTTGACCAAGGTCCCTCACTACTTCTAAAATTCTACTTCATCTACTGGAGTCTATATACCCTGGCATGTAATCAGGCATCTACTTTACTGCTGAAAAGGATAAAAAATTAAAATGAAAAGTTGAGCAGAACGCCTACCATCAGAGAAGAGTTAAACAATCTAGGATCCAAAGTCTTTGTCTGGTAACATGTAGAAAAACGTTTGGGAAACAGATTGCAAATGACATGACACAAGAAGGCAGCTACCACTTCTAAACATGTAATATGGTCCTGTTTCATCTTCTTTCAAACTAGAGTTTCATAAGAAACAAAACTTTTACATTTAATAATGTTATAAAGGGAAAAACAATATGGAATAATAAAAAGGTCAAAGAGCAAGATAATTGAGCATGGAAAGAGGAATGAGGTGTAAGAAGACTGCAAAGGCAGGAAGGGTCCAGGTAATAAAGAGATCTAAATGTCAAACAAAAAAATTTATATTTGATCCTGGAGCTCACTACCAGAGGGGTGACATATTCAGGCCTATATATTAGACTAATCAGGTTGGCAGCCAAGTGGAGGATGGAGTAGTGGGGAAGAGACTCTAGGCTGACAGTTCAATTAGGAGGCCATTCCAATAGCCCAGGCAAGAGATCATGAGAGCCTGAATCGATGAGGTGGCTACATGAGTAGAGAGAAGGGAACATAGTAAGAGATGATGTGAAGGTAGAAATGACAAGTCTCGGCAACAAATGGATTGTGAGTCTGGGTGACAGGGAACACCCCAGAAGTATTCTAAAAAGAAATAGAGAAGGGGAGTGGAGCCAAGATGGCGGAGTAGAAAGACACACATACGCTAGCTCCAAACCCACAGCCCATAAAATATCTGTAAAAAAGAACTCCCAACAAATTCTGGAGCAGCAGAAGCCACAGAACAATGGAGCAGACAAGATTTCTGTTCCAGAGAGCCCTGAAAACCTCTCGCAAAACGTCCGTTGTGCCCTGGAGCAGAGCCCAGCCCTGCCTTGGCCACTCAGCACCGAGAGGAGCGGATACGAGCAGGCTCCAGGGATGGAATCTCCAGTGGCACCGCAGGTCCCTCCACCCACGGGCCCCAAAGGTTGGTGAGAGGGTCTTCTCGGCTTGCTGAGAAGGGAGTGGGGTGCCCCCATAACTCAGGCCCCCTCGGGAGGCAGTAGCGGAGGCAGGAGCAGACAGGTGCTTCCTAAGCAGGCAGGAGCCTGAATCCATTGTTGAAGGTATCTGCATAAACCCCCTGAGGGAACTGAGCCCGTGAGGCGGCCCCACCTGAGCACCTGAACTTGATCTCACACTGAATAGCAGCCCTGCCCCTGCCCAAAGCCCTGAGGCTGGGAAGCAGCATTTGAATCTCAGACCCCAAGCACTGGCTGGGCAGATCTGGAGGCCAAGTGGGTGTGAAGAGAATATTCAGAAGTCAAGTCACTGGCTGGGAAAATGCCCAGAAAAGGGAAAAAAAATAAGACTACAGAAGGTTACTTTCTTGGTGAACAGGTATTTCCTCCCTTCCTTTCTGATGAGGAAGAACAATGCTTACCATCAGGGAAAGACACAGAAGTCAAGGCTTCTGTATCCCAGCCCACTCAATGGGCTCAGGCCATGGAAGAGCTCAAAAAGGATTTTGAAAATCAAGTTAGAGAGGTGGAGGAAAAACTGGGAAGAGAAATGAGAGACATGCAGGTAAAGCATGAACAGCAGGTCAGCACCCTGCTAAAGGAGACCCAAAAAAATGCTGAAGAAAATAACACCTTGAAAAATAGGCTAACTCAATTGGCAAAAGAGGTTCAAAAAGCCAATGAGGAGAAGAATGCTTTCAAAAGCAGAATTAGCCAAATGGAAAAGGAGGTTCAAAAGCTCACTGAAGAAAATAGTTCTTTCAAAATTAGAATGGAACAGATGGAGGCCAATGACTTTAGGAGAAACCAAGAAATCACAAAACAAAACCAAAAGAATGAAAAAATGGAAGATAATGTGAAATATCTCATGGGAAAAACGACTGACCTGGAAAATAGATCCAGGAGAGACAAATTAAAAATTATGGGCCTACCTGAAAGCCATGATCAAAAAAAGAGCCTAGACATCATCTTTCATGAAATTATCAAGGAAAAGTGCTCTGAGATTCTAGAACCAGAGGGCAAAATAAGTATTCAAGGAATCCACAGATCACCGCCTGAAAAAGATCCAAAAAGAGAAACTCCTAGGAACATTGTGGCCAAATTCCAGAGTTCCCAGGTCAAGGAGAAAATGTTGCAAGCAGCTAGAAAGAAACAATTCCAGTATTGTGGAAATACAATCAGGGTAACACAAGATCTAGCAGCTTCTACATTAAGGGATCGAAGGGCGTGGAATAGGATATTCCAGAAGTCAAAGGAACTAGGATTAAAACCAAGAATCACCTACCCAGCAAAACTGAGTGTAATACTTCAGGAGAAAAATTGGTCTTTCAATGAAATAGAGGACTTTCAAGCATTTTTGATGAAAAGACCAGAGCTGAAAAGAAAATCTGACTTTCAAACACAAGAATGAAGAGAAGCATGAAAAGGTAAACAGCAAAGAGAAGTCATAAGGGACTTACTAAAGTTGAACTGTTTACATTCCTCCATGGAAAGACAATATTTGTAACTCTTGAAACTTTTCAGTATCTGGGTAGTTGGTGGGATTACACACACACACACACGCACATGCACACACGCACACACACATAGAGACAGAGTGAATTGAAGAAGATGGGATCATATCTTAAAAAAATGAAATCAAGCAGTGAGAGAGAAATATATTGGGAGGAGAAAGGGAGAAATGGAATGGGGCAAATTATCTCTCATAAAAGAGGCAAGTAAAATACTTTTTAGTGGAGGGAAAAAGAGGGGAGGTAAGAGAAAAACATGAAGTTTACTCTCATCACATTCCACTAAAGGAAGGAATAAAATGCACACTCATTTGGTATGAAAACCTATCTTACAATACAGGAAAGTGGGGGATAAGGGGATAAGCAGGGTAGGGAGGATGATGGAAGGGAGGGCATGGAGAGGACGGAGCAATTTGAGGTCGACACTCATGGGGAGGGACAGGATCAAAAGAGAGAATAGAAGTAATGGGGGACAGGGTAGGATGGAGGGAAATATAGTTAGTCTTATACAACACGACTATTATGGAAGTCATTTGCAAAACTACACAGATATGGCCTATATTGAATTGCTTGCCTTCCAAAGGGAAGGGGTGGGGAGGGAGGGAGGAAGAGAAGTTGGAACTCAAAGTTTTAGCAACAACTGTCAAGTAGTGTTCTTGCTACTAGGAAACAAGAAATACAGGTAAAGGGGTATAGAAAGTAATTTGGCCCTACAGGACAAAAGAGAAGATGGAGACAAGGGCAGAGAGGGATGATAGAAGAGAGGGCAGATTGGTGATAGGGGCAATTAGAATGCTTGGTGTTTGGGGGTGGGGGGAGGGGACAAAAGGGGAGAAAATTTGGAACCCAAAATTTTGTGAAAATTAATGTTAAAAGTTAAATAAATAAATAAATAAAGAATTTTTAAAAATGTAATAAAGAAGTCTAAGAGATGGGGAAGTTTGATGTAAAGATAATGAGTTCTGTTTTGGACATGTTGAGTGCAAGACACCTAGCCAACACCCACATAAAGCAGTCCAAAGAGCAGCTGGTAATGCAGAATGAGAGCTAGGGAGCAGTGTAAGGCTATATACCTTTAGAGTGAACACATTCAGGTGAGGGATGAGGTAAGGAGCCATACTGCCAAGGGTTGAGGAGTGAGAGACATGGACTCAGTGGGTGAGTGTAGACAGCTCTTTCCAAGTATTTAGCTGAGAAAGGGAGGAGATAAAGGCTGAAAGCTTGAGGGTTCAGTATGGTCTTATAAGGATGGGGAAACCTGGGCATGTTTGAAGGCAAGAGGAAAAGGAACCAAGAGAAAAAGAGGAGATGACTGAGGAGACAATCTGCTAGAGAACACTGGAGGAGAGAAGAGGAAAAGCTATTTTGAGGAGAAACAGTGCCAAAGGAGGAATAAAGAGAACAGATAAGAAAAAAATGAATTGGCCAACTTAAGAGCACAGGAGAGAAAAGTAAGGGAGTTATCCTGAGCACAGAACAGAATGCTAAAAATACAAACAAAAGTGATTTATCCCAAGAAAGAACAGATGGGCTGAGCTAAAGAGATCCATGTGATGGCATGAGGAACTTAGGGACCCGCTAAGATTTTAAGATATGTCCAAGTTACAGAGAACTGTAAAAGAGCCAACTGCAGCTCTGACTGATGAGGCCCTGCAAGTGACGAACAGACTGACACTGACATGGAGGGGGTCTCCAGAGGGCTCTGCCCTGGGCCCTGCTCTGTTTGGTATTTTTTATCAATGACTTAGAGGAAGACAAAGCCGGCATGCTTCTAAAACCTGAACACGAGCCAGGGGTCGTGGTGGATGACAGAATCCAGATGCAAAATAATACAACGGGATGAAACTATGCATTAATGAAACAAGGTTAAATTTAATAGAAATGAAGGTAAGGTCCCAAGAAGGCAAATGAACAAACTGGGGAGAGTTCATGTTAAAAAGACCTGAGAGTTGTGGTCTTTTTAAATGTTTGGTATGAGTCAACATTATGATGTGTCCATCAAAAGAGCTAATACAGCACTGGGGGCACTAACAGAAGTCTGCAGTGAGAGTTCACAGTTTCCCACACTATCCTCTCCCCTATGTGGAAGACTGAACTGTCCTTAGATCATAGTTTGGAGAAGGCAGTAATAAACCAGAACACATGAACAGGAGATCCGGGGTAGGCTTTCTTAGGTGAGTCCCTGAGAGAGCCGTTATTGGGGGAAACTCCCAGTGAATCCCTGAATACTGTGAGAAGGGTGGGGACAGAAGTGGAATCTTCAAACACGGACTGGGTGATCGCTGGAGTTTTGGCCTCTGAGAGTCCTCCCAAGCCAAGTTTCCTGCAAGGAAACTAGTTAATGGAGAATAACTGACCTTGGGAGGTAATGCTCCCCATTCCCAGAGGTCTCAAAGTAGAAGTGTAACTGGTCAAGGATCTTTGCAGAAGAGATCCCTGATTAGTCCCAGCACTGGCTGGATGACATCCAAGATCCTTTCCCACTCTTTTCGATGCTGGGATTCTATGAAGGAACAAGGATGCAATCTGTACAGTTCTTCGTGCTAAACTGAGTCCTGAGCAATTTCCTTCTCCTTGGACTGACTTTCTGAAGCAGCAGGAGTCTGTACACCTTCCTTCAGCAACTCAAATTGTCCCAATCCTCCTACTCCCCCTTACTGTTCTCCTCTTCTCAGCTTCTAGGTTCAGGTCAGATACTACTAGGTTGTAGACAAATCGTTTCCGAGTTAGAATCAGTCAAAAGGCATTGATTAAGCACCTGTTTGTTATGTGTCTAGCACTAATAAGCACTGGATACACAAAGAAAGGCAAAAAACAGTCCCTGCTGTCAAGGTGAACCCAAGGGAGACAACACACACACTCCTATGTACAAACAAGCTCTTACAGAATAAAGGGGAGATAACAGAGAAGGAAGGCTCTGGAATGAAAGCACCTAGGTAAGGCTTCAGGAAGAAGAAGATGGTACTGTTCAAACTGAGCCCACTATTTACCACACTAAATTCTAACACAAACTCCCTCAAACCAGGCTTTCATGTGCTCAGTTATAAAACAGAAGGAATACTTGTACTACCTACCTCACAGGCTTGTTGTGGAGAAAATGCTTAGAAAGCCTTAAACCACTAAAAAATGAAAATTATAAAGCATTTTGCAAGAATAATTTTTATTAAAATTCAGTTAAGTAAAAACAGAAAGAAAATTTTCAATGTGAGACCCCATATAACAAAGGAGTTCAACTTATTTTGTTTCAAAATCTTTACAAGATTTCCTCCCTCCACTAAAATCCTTCTCATGTCAATGAGGTGACCCCAATTTCTCAAATACAAGACCTGGCAGATTCCACTAAGCTGGAATGGTGCCAAGCTGGACAGGTCCCAAGATGAACACTACGCCTACTGTCAGAGGACAAGTTAAGTTCCAAGAAGCTAATCACCAAGCCAGTCGCATCACCAGGAATTTTCCAGGCACAGCAACTCTAAAAGATCAACTAAGCTACAAAGGGGCTACAAACTGTGTCATGGAGGGATTAACCCACACTAGCAAAAATCATAGCTCTAGTCTGAAGTTTTACAAAGAGATTCTCACAATCCAAAGCACGTTTTGGACTATGCAGCACTAAAGCTTTTTTTAAAGCACAGACTATTATTTTTTTTCAAGTTAAGAGCTGTTTTTCAGGTAGGGATTTCCAGATGTCCTACAGCTTCACTCTTCTTTCCCCCCAGCTTACCAGCCTCACTTTTATCTCCTGAGTTTGTCCTACACCCTGTAGACTCCTCCACAGACCCAGGCACTGTTTCTGTCCCTCAAACAGCCTTCTTTCCTCCAAACCTTCCCAACTCCACACCCCCAGAAGAAAAAGAAGCAGTTTCAGCTCCTTCCAGAATCACAGCGAAGGAAAAGCTTTCCAAAGGAGGTACTAACCCAGAGGCAGCTCGTTACACCGACAACAGCACTGAGCTAGGAGTCAGGATGCCATGGTCTAAGTCACTCAGCCAGCTCTAACATCCTCTTTGATCCAAGGACTAGGAAACCCACTCCCTCTAGGGATGTGATGATTAAGGTATAAGGAGATGCAGTAGCTCTAAAATCATCTGCAGCTGGGAGTAGAGGATTTTTTGCGGGGTGGAATATTGAATATACTATCAGATAGGGTGAAGATGTACTGAGTTTTACTGATCTGCTTTTTTTCTCCTTTTAAAATCTGTAACAGATGATAGCTAATTATATAGAGGGAGAAGGGAAACATGTATTAGGAAACTAATGTAATGTAAAAACAAAATGTATCAATAAAAATAAGACAAAAATTTAAAATATAGTATATGGCTTTTTTCTGTGACTGACCCTGAGTGATATAAGGGATGATAAGACAGAAATCACGTGTGTAAAAGAATTTTAGGGTAGGCAAGGTATCACGCTGGCTTCCCAGTTTGATCTGGAAGAATGTGAGGCTGGTTATAAATCTGCTGATACACTAAAGCCGGGGCATTCAGGGAGGGAAGTCATTCCAGGCACAAAACAAGGGAGAAAGACACCACACGTTTGTGAAGAGATCTAGTGATCATGGCAGATCTCACAAAATCAAAGGGCTGGACCCTTCAGACAGGTCTCAGGGGGAGCTAGTGTTGATCAGGTAACTTTTGGAAACACTTGAGTATGCTTGTTTCACAGAGATATAGCTATATACACCTATGTGTATATATAAACATATAAATAAGTCACATAATTTATCTATTTAAATATATACACATGTATGTAATCGATTTACACATACATGTGCATGTGTAAGAATACTGTAACTTTCTTTTTTCCGTGTAAACACACCCTCCCTAAAATTACGTTGGCTCACATGGAGGGGGCAAGGGGACATTGAAAGAGAAGCTGGCAGCTCCAGACACAGGCAGTAAGGTTCAGGCTTAGGAAGCTACAGAGAAGGTACAACAGGGAAGCCAGTTGAAGACTGGTTTGAAGTTGAAGCTAGTAGGAGGGAGCAGAGCAGGACAGGTTCCCCCTGAGACAGACCAAGCTGTGATTTGTGGACTCCTCAAGGTCCCAGAAAACATCTTCTCACAGGGAAATTGCACTAGTTGATCTCAAAAGTTCCCTCCCAGCAATGTACCTGTGGCGTACCCATTTCAGAGAACTCGCTAGTGAGAATGTTGGGTAGGAACCACTGTGAATGCCTTAGGAAGACACTGAACAATATGACAGATTATTCAGCAGCACCAAAGTCCATTACTGTTAACACACACATTTATTCCATTTATAACGTAACAGGGTGTATTTTAACCCTTAAAGTTGCCTACAGTAAAGGGGGGTAATTTTGGAAACTTGGGAATCCTCAGGTGCCTTCCCCAGTAAATAAGAATGACAAAGACTAAGGAAAGCACAACAAAGACAAGTGAGCTATATATCTTGCCTTGCTGCACTACACCCACAGTCTCCCAGGGCCCATCACTGGAAAGGGCAGTAGAAACACCAGCTGTGCCCAGAGAAACCCTCTAGCCTGCCCAGGGCTCACTGCACGGCTTTGAATTTACAGAGTGCTTTTCTCCAAGAAAGTGCTTTATGTACAAGCATCCTCACAACCAGGATAGGAGGCTTTAAAGAACCCTAAGAACAAGGAATTTTGAAGGATCAGTTATGAAGCATTCATAACAAAGGAACAGACAACATTATTCACATATGTACACATATTTGTGTGTGCTAGTGATGCACACACAAATCTAGTAGTTAAGTGGCAAAGGCAACAGAGATCCAGACTTGAAATCTGGCCTCAGACACTTTCTAGCAGTGTGACTCTTAATCTCTCTAGGCCTCAGCTTGCTCATTTGTAAAATGGGATAACAAGAGCACCGATTTCCCAAGGTTGTTGTAAGGATCAAATGATATAACATTTGTGAAGTGTTCTGCAAACCTTAAATTGCTACATAAATGCTATTATTTTAAAATATAATAAAATACTTAAAAATAAATGCTTTATGGACAAGCAAACAGTTATTTGTTCCTACCCCTCTCTCCAACTCTCAGATGTCTATCTAGTTTGACTAAGTTGATGATGTGATCTGGGATGGTTGACTCTGGAGGGATTGGATATCAGCCTGAGATAGGCCACAGGCCAAAAGTCCCACAGAGGGCATTGGCAAGACAAAGGATAACTAAAGTGGATAAGACAGAAGATGTGTCTGTATTCCAGTTACTTCAAGTATCCTTTCTTTTGTTTTTCATTTAGTAATAACAAAGCCTCAATTGTATAATATACATTCTACATATATTTATACAGATTTACACACACATACATTCATATATGCTCTACAGGTTTCAAAGCACTTGTCCATATCTGACCTCACATGACCCTCACAACAACCCTATGACACAGGCAGTACAATATCATTAGATGCTCCACTAAGAAAACCTGATGGACAATATTATAAACTTACAAAAGGAAGAGGTCGGAGAATTTTTCTTTGTCTTACAAAAGGATTCATTGTACAACACTTTTAAATAGAAACTTTCCTCAAGTCCCTTTAAAACAGGATTCAAGTCACACAAACATACGCACAAATGAACACAACCATCTAAAAATCTAATAATATGCATTTTTTGTTTACTTATGAAAAGAACTGTGTGAAGCAAATAAATACTCTTCTCTTAATTTCATTACCAAAAATTTTAAGTATTTGGGGAGTTTACAAAATGTTCAAGAAATATATTAAGTTTTAGAAAAAGGGCAAACCCAGCCAAAATTTTAAAAACAACTTTAAAAATAACTTTTTAACTACACAAGGCAAATAATCTTATTTTCAAATAAAACTAATTTGCACAATTTTTAAAAATTATACTGCCTATAAGAGAGAATGACTTACCATCATTAGATAATCTTCTTCTACTTCAACAGGCTCACTTATCACATTTTTGGCTGAACCCATGGATTTTTCTCTGCAATAAAAGACAGTATCAGTCATTAATGTCTTCTTTTTTCTAACTCATTCAAAATAAAGCGATTTTATCTTCCAACATTAAAGAACTGGTAAATAAAATTGTTCCACTCATATGTCAGTGAAAAAAAATTATGACTCTTTATATAGGTAGCTAATGAACATTTCATGGAATTTGAGACATCCCAACAGGCTTTAGAAAACATCAAGTCCAATTCCCTTTTGTAGATGAAGAAACTAAGGCCCAGCAGAACCAAATGACAACTCATACTACTAGTTTATGGGGAAGCTAAGACCAGAGTACTTTTTCTGACAGTATATTTCAATGTTCTTAAAGTAAATCAGAATAACATTTTCTTTGGAAAACATCCCTGTTGACATTATCAATGATGCCATAAATAACAACACTGGGTTTTAAAGAAAAATGTGCCTAACCAAAAAGTCTACCCATACCTTTGACTCAGCAAGACCACTACTTGGACCATCCCCCCCTCAAACAGCGAGCAAGGACCCATATGTACAAACACATAAATGGCATTTAAAGCTCTTTTATTGTAGTGACCAAGAATTAGCAATTAAGAGGGTGTCTTATCAACTGGAGAATGAGTGAACAAGCTCTGATTTATGAATGTGGCAGAATATCATTGTGTTGTAAAAATGTTAAGTTCTCAGACAGACCTGGGAAAACTTGTACGAGCTGATAGAGAGTGAAGTGAGCTGAAACAGGGGGACAATTTATATAATAACACTGTAAAGACTTAAAATAATTAATCTGATGACTGACCATGATTCCAGAAGATGAATAATGAAGCAGGCCACCCATCTCCCAACAATGAAGGGATGGACTCAAGACACAAAATGAGACAGACATTTTTGGACGTGGACAATTCAGGAAGATGGTTTGTTTGATCATATATTTTGTAACTGTTACAAGAGTTTTTCTTTTTTTCACAATGTGACTGGAGGAAAGTTAGGAGGAAAGAAAACAACTGCTTGTTAATTCGACAAATAACATGAACCTTCGAGAACAAAAAGAAACACAACAGGACAAGAAAGAATATCTTTTCTTTTCCCCGTATGAATTTTGACAATCAGTCTAGCAACAAAAGAAGAAAGCAATTAACACCAAAATTCTCCTAATCTTCCCAATAACCAGTATTGTACGTAGGTGACAACCCCAGGGTTTTCTCCAGATCTTTCATTTTGCTCCGCAATTCATCCATTCTTACTGGTGAGCCAAGGGCACAGAAAGCTTGGCACCTTAGGAGCAAGTTTGTCATCCATGCTCTCTGGCGTTACTAGAAGGACAAAGGGGGCTCATATCATCCATTCTTTCACCCAATATCTGAGTAAAGATTTATTACATGCAAAGGCACATATACACCACTACTTGTTCTCCAAAAAAAACCCAAAAACCCAACAACAATAGACTAGGTGTCAAGGAACCTGGATTCAAGCCAAAGCTCCAACATTCAGTACCAGTATGATGAGGGATTTTTTAATTCTCTAAAATGCAGTTTCCTAATGTGCAAAATGAAAACCTTGCCTTACAGGCATCCTCCCAGCCCCATAGGCTCACAGTTTGGGGTCCTCCCCACCCCCCATCCAATGTGTGGACAAGGCCGACCTAGTTTACCTTTGTAACATGTCACATAGCCCCCTTTCTGTTCTGATACAATCACCACCCAGGGCAGCACCTCACAATGCACTGCTGCAAGAACCTACTGGTGGGTCTATCAGCCTCATTCCAGCCCTTAGGGATCTTCCTCCCACCCACTCCCATCCAGAGGCTCCCTAGGGCCTCCAGGATCAAACAAAAAATCCTGTTTGGTGTTCAAAATCCTTCCAAACCTGCTTTCCCAGCCTTCCAAGCCTTTTTACATGTCACCTTCCAGTGACAGAGCATCCTTGATGCTCCATCCAGTTCCCAACACCTCAGCCCCAGGCACTGGGCTCTCTCTCTCCACTCCCTCCAGGCTTCCCTGGTTTCCTTCAAATTTCAGCTGAATTCTTGCCTTCTATAGGAAGCCTTTACTAATACCTCTTAACTCCAGTGTCTTCCCTTGGTTGATCACTGCCCATTTATCCTTCTATGTTTTTTTTGCACATAGCTGTTTGAATGGCATCTCTCACATCAGACAAGAGTAGGCACCATCATTAATATTTCTTTGCACCCCTAGTGCTTAGCACAAAGCCTGGCACACAGCAGGCACTAAATAAATGTTTAATGAGTTAGCAAACCTTACATCACTGCTTAAATATAAGTTACTGGAGATGTGTTGTTGTTGTTATGAAGGAAGATAAGACACATACACAAAAATAAAATATGAAAAGATGAAAATGGGAAAGGTGCAAAATCCTAAAAGACTTCAGCAGAAGGAAAGTCACTTCTCCAGTTAAAAGCTCCAATGTTCTTAAATTATTACAATCAAGCTTGGTGCCAAAGAGAAGGAAGAAGGCAGCAGTTCCCCTGTGTCTGCTTTGCACAAGTGGGAGAGACTACTGGGGTGGAATACTGCATACACCATGCATTTTTATATAGTGGTTGGTTGTGCTTATCTGGTGTTTGCTTTTCTTTCCATCTTTCTATTCTGTGTTATGAGACTGTTCTCTAGGAAAAGAATGGAATTTGTAGGTAACTAAAAACAAAAGATATCAATAAAAATTTATTTTAAAAATGTAAAAGCTCTTTGGAGACAGGTCCGTGCTGCCCAATCTTGGCATGGGCAGCTCAGGGTCTGGGAACAGTGTCACTTATAATGCCTGTTGACTGTCTTGGGGAGGGGTGTCCATGGAGGCACAAAAGGCACTCTAATCAATGCTCAAAGCTCAACGATGGGAGTAGAGAGAACTGGTCCAGGCAAGGGCTGGCTTTCTATTTTCAGGCACTTCAATCAGCCTGATGAGAGAGAGTTGTTTAGTTCTGTTACTTTATGATTATCCCCTGAACACTTCAAAAGAGCCGTGACTTCATCCAGATAGCAGAATATACTAGCAGATGATCTTCATGACCCCATGGTCAACACTAGGATGACAGACTTCTCCAGACTTCACTAGACCAGTCCTCAGACAACAGTGCATCACCAGATCTGCCACCTTGGAAGGACCTAACAGACTTTACATTCTGCTGTCAAGAGACCAAAGGGAACTCAGGATCCTACCACAATGATAAACTTGGTGGAGGACTCCTTGCAGGCTGCTTTAAGTGGAACAATCAGCAAGTATTTAATAAGTCCCTATTATGTGTTTGCCACTGTGTCCAGTGATATGAAAGAATGCCTAAAAAACATCTCACGATGCCTTGCACATAGGAGTACAGATGCTTGAAAACGTGTGGTAAATGAACTCTCCTAATATTGGTCAAAAGTAAGCTTGAAAAACTTACTCCTTTCTACTCATTTTAACAGAGCTTAAAGCAAATGGTTTTTTATTGGACAGGTGGAGAGGGAGTTTTTTCAGCTTATCATGTCACACAGGAAAACATTTTCAACAAATCAGTTCCTTCAATCATTTTCAAAGCTGTTTCCTACAGGATTACAGGATTTCTTCAGTATTTGTGGGTGGGCAGGAAGGAAGGAAGGAACAAGCATTTATTAAGCACCTACTATGTGACCTGCACTGTACTAAGCAATTTGTTAATCTTCTTTCATTTGACTCATAACAACCTGGGAGGCAGGTACTATTAGGAACCCTATTTTATAGCTGAGGAAAATTAGGTTAAGTAATGCAAAAAGAGGTTCGGGATGATGACCTCAATTAGTTAAAAATAAATCAATGAATATTAAAATACACAAGCACATGCCCACTTCCTGATAGCTGTCGGGGAAGAAAGCTCGAATTCTTCACCACTACGGAGTTATTTGTGCAGAATCCCCGCAGGAGGGTTAGAAGGGTCACCAGGCCCGGACAGGGAGCTGGACTCCGGCCTAGCCGGCCCCTCACTTCAGACTCGGTGGGACACACAGACAGGCCCTGCTTGGCTCTGGTCATCTGGGTCCAGCTGGACCTCCCCCCCTTCCTGGATACACAGGGCAGCCCAGGGCAGGTCAGGGCAAGGGTCATACAAAGCATCCAGGAGAGGGGGCCCATGGGGCAGCCTTGAGCCAGTCACACCCCAATTCACCTCTGGGGGCGGGGAATGGGCTCCCCATCTTACGAGGCCATCACAGGGATTCCCCTGTTCCACGAGCACTTATTAAGCACCTAGGGTGTGCAAAGCACCCGGCCGGGCACAGGGGAGGCAAACACTGAGAACCCACGTGTGGCTTAGGTCTTTGTGGGTGAAGAGAGAGCCGACCTGGGGCCACGGGGACTCGAGTTCAAATCCAGCCTCGGACGCGGCCTAGCCGTGGGACCCTGGGCAAGTCACTTCGCCGCTACCTGCCTCAGTTTTCTCATCTGTAAAATGGGGCCGACGGCGCTCGGCTATCTCCGGGGTGACGGGGGAGGGGGCATGCAAACCTCCGGCGGCGAGGAGGGGTCCGGGGCGTCGGCCAGGCCGCCCCCCGCCCGGGGCTCGGACCTCCAGGAGGCGCAGGGGCATACACGTGGCACTGACAGCAGCGCGCCCCCGCCCCCTCCCCTGCTCGGGGAGGGGGCATCCCCTCGGGCGGGGCTGGGGGGCGCAGAGTGACCCCTCCCTCCATGCCTCCCTTTCTCTCCCCCGTCCGCCACTCCCCCCTCGGCATCGGCCCGGGGGTCTCGGGAGCGGAGCCCGGCCGGCGGCGGGGGCGGGTCCGGGGGGAGGGGAGCATCTCGCCGCCATCTTGTCCCCTCAGCCGCGGGAGGCTGTCACCAGCCGCCTGCCCCGCCCCGCGGCCCCCCAGCCCCACGACCCTCCATCCCGCGCCCCTCCCTGGCCCGCGCGCCCCCGCGGGACACTCACCCCCGGCCCGCCGACCGCCCGCCCGCCTGACTTCCAGCCAGGCTGAACGTCCGGGGCCGCCTCCGAGCGTCCCGCCGGGATGGGGGCGGGGCGAGGACAGGGAGGGGAGGGGAGGGGCGGGGAGAAGGCGGGGCCTCCCGGCGTGCTCACGTGATGTGGTTGCAGTGCGCAGGCGCGGTGGCCTGCTGCGCCCGAGTCTCCGGGGCCGGCTCGCGTGGCGGGCACCGGGGGAGGGGCGGAGCGAACGTGAGCCTGCGCCGGGGAGCCTTGGGCTGGGCTTGGGGTCCGTCCGGGCTCCGGAGCTTCGCGCCTTTCCCTCCCCCTCCCCGTGCCGAGACTGAAACACGTGCCGGGCCAAGCGCGAAGGGGCCCAGCAGGGAGCCCGGAATTAGGAGAGACAGTTTAAAGAAGGAGATCCCGTCAAGTGACGGCAGCAGGCTCTCTGCTAAGGGTCGGGCACACGAAGAAAGACGCTCGCGCTTCCACACGGCCGCGGACAGACGGGATGCTTCCTCGTGTGCGCTGAGCTCAGCAGCCTAGGCTTCTGCCGAGAGCTCTGGGAGGTCAGCGCTGATGGAGCATGGGACAAATACATGCCCGGAGGCTGCGTAGAGCCTGCGTGGATGTATGTATGTACGTATTTAGCCAACTGGAGTCACCTCACCTGAGTGAGTACTGCAAAGACCTTGGCCTAAAGGGCTCCCAGTGCACCCTGGGCCATCTGCAGTCATCCTGATGGATATCTGGTCACTGGATCCAGAGGGCCCTGGAGGAGAAGTGAGGCCGGTGAGCTGCCCAGCCCTCCCTCCCTCAGAACAAAGTCAATTTCAAGTCACGTCATTGCTTCTCTGAAGGCGTGGTCTTCTTGGGCAAGGAAGGACGCACACAGCAACAACTGAGGGAAACCACTGGCCATTAATTTATTGGTTATTTGCTAGCCTAATTAGTAAATTGACTATTAATTATCCCAAAACACTTGTCTCTTGGGCTCTTGTTTCATCTCGGTATATAAAATATGTTTATTTTTACCAGTCAGGAGGGAACCCAATTGCTTCATTCTCTATTAGTTCATATAAGTCTTCTCATGCTTCTCTGAATTCTTCATATACATCATAATATTGTTACATTCATGTTACCAAAACTGTTTAGCCCTTTCCCAAAGGAAAGGAATCCACTTTGTTTTTCATTCTTTTCTAATACACACCAAAGAAAGGTAGTAAAAATATTTGGAAGTATATGAGAGCTTTCCTGTTATAAACTTCTTTTAAAACATTTCTTCTCTAGATTTGCTTCTCCAGGAAAAAACCTGAACCCTTCTTGTAGAGGCCACAGTGTTGGAGAAGGAAAAGCACAATTAGGCTGTTTCAGTAAAGCAAAAATCTGATGGGTTAACAAAAGCTCAATTTGCATCTGGAAGTGACTGTAACAAAATTCTGGAGCTATAATGCAAAGCTGGTGATAAATGGAAAGCCTTGGTGGATAGGAAACATCTGAAAAGGAGATGAGAGTAGCTTTTAGGCTTAAGTCTACTGCATTCCTGAATCTGAGATCATCACCAACATCCCAGAACAGACATTTCATCCCTAAAGAGATGGACCTTTAAAATAGAGTAAATTAGTACTACTAAAATTAGTACCAAAAGAATCATTAATGTTGATCTGTCCTTGGGTAAGGACCTACTTTTCATGCTTCTGTGGATGAGTGCGTTTGATGTGGAGGATTTGAAAAACACAATTATCCACCGTGGCTTGAGTCCCCAGACCCAAATATCTGGGGTGGAAGAAAATTCTCTACTTTATGTCTGAGATACAAACTACCAGAAACACATTTTTAATTAAGTAAATTCAAAGTTTCTCTGCTTAGAGAGCAAAAAAGACAAAGGGATAGAAATCAGTCCTGCCTTTAAAAATTTTTCCCTCACAAGCCATTTTCTATATACAATTTATAGGATTCAAGAGCAAAGTTGAAATTCTCAAACAAAAGAAATAATCCCACAACAAACAAAATATAGTTGCAGTGTTCAGGTAGAATTTCAGGTGACAGTTTTGAAACAATAACAGTCATAACTTTTGGTGTACCCTGGAAAATCAGATTCCCAAAATCATTCAATCCGTCTTTAATCACTGCCTCCAAGCTTTCTTCTTTCAGCTTGGTCAAAGGCAATTCAAGAGATACTTCTGTTAACTGAATTAATCACAGATGTTTTCCTTCTTTTAGTCTGATCTTTACCCTCATCACTTCAGGGAGCAGTTCTTCATTTGGAAACTGTAATAGGAATGATGTAAAAAGGTTTCAATATGGAAACTGGGCATCAAAGTCAAAGAAAGTCTTAGAAGGGTTTATTGTTTGTTGTAGTTTGGGGTGCTGGGAACCCTAAAATGTAAGGGTATGGGGGGGAAATCCTGCCTGGAAAGAATTCAAGCACACAAGCCTTCTTTCAGTCAAAGTAGCAAGGTTTATTTGTAACGCCAATAGGAGCAGGTGAGATTCTTAGCAAATCTGCTACTGTATCATCGATAAAAGTGGGCAAAATTCTTAATGAGTCTGCAAATTTGATGAGGATGGGACTGATACTAACATACAAAAAAGACCTTGAGAAGATTTGGACGGGATTAAAGAGTGGCAAATAGCCTGAGGTGGGCCAGATGCAACAGTGAAAAGATCTAGATGGGATTAAGGAGTATCAAATAAGCTCATTAAGGAATCATGGTGGAATGGGGTGAGACATATGCCTTAGGTGAGATGCCAGGGACTAGGGTCCAGGTCCCATCACCCCATCATTGTTCAGATTAGACTAAGGACTTCAGACTAAAGTGCTGTCCTGATATTATTTTGTAATATTGTAATATTTGCAATAATTGTGATACTTGTGATATTGTAATAGTGGCAGCTAGGTCACCCAATGGATACAGTGCTGGAAGACCTGACTTCAAATTCAGCCTCAGACACTGATTAGCTGTGTGACCTTGGGCAAGTCACTTAACCCTGTTTGCCTCACTTTCCTCATTGATACAATGGAGATCATAATAGCGCCTTCCACAGATATGGTTGTTGTGAGGATCAAATGAGGTAATAATTGTAAAGCACTTAGCACAGTGCACAGCACATAGCAAGTGCTTAATATTTGGATAAAAGAGAGAACAGGGATGCACTTTAGTTAGCTTCCACAATAAAAACTTTTACAATTATTTGAGCTCTAAGGTAACTGGTAATGTGACATGGTAGCTAGAGTACCAGACTGGAAGACAGGAGAAACTGGGATCAAATTCTCCCCCTTAAGCAAATGAGGAAACTGAGGTTTGGGGGAGTGAAGTGATTTGGCCAAATTCATAAAGTTAATGAAGGTCTAGTTCAGGAGGCAAACCTACATCTCTCTTGATGTCAACTATACTCCTTTATATTCTACACCATGACATTTCTCCATGTTATATACGTTTTCTTACACCTGGTACCATGGGCATCACCACCACCAGGAGCAGCAATGGCCAAAGGCATCTGGCTAGATCCCCTTACATTTATACTTCTGTAGGAACATAGACCCTGCAACTTGTCCCCAACAAAGAATTGCACAGTAGAGCATCAGCAGGGAAATGCATGATGAGTTGGTCATCAGGTGAGAGGGAGAGGACAGGTAGACAGCCTGAGTGCTCTGTGAGTATTGTGTCAATGTCAGCAGGAATCAAGGAAGGCTTCTAGCCTGTTGGACTTACGAGATGACTTGGACAAGTGTCACCCATCATGGGCAGAAATGGAGGGGCTGTGATCAGCATCAATGGAGAAAAAAATCCACATGGATTTGAGTACTTGTGTACTGATTAAAATGATGATGATGGTGATGATGCTGATGCTGGTGGTGGTGATGATGATGATGGTGGTAGTGATGATGATGATATTTCATTGATGTAGGTAACTCTGTATAGAAACTCCCTCTACCAATACAGATCCATAACTTATTGTTTTAAGAGACTTCCCTAGGGTCTTCCGGACTTTGAGGCCAGCCCACTATTCTACCCCACTCTCTCTCCTAGATCATAATAATGAGCTGAAATCTACATCAAGAAAAATTGAATTATAAAGCCACATGACTGATACTGGAATATCAGGAATATCTCCAGCCAAAATTGACATATGTCCCATCCAGAGCCGTAACCAGGACAAGGACTTTGCCCAAAAAAGTCAAAATGCGATGGCACTCATGTCAATTGTACTCCTTTGCAAGGAAGAAATAACTGAACAGCTAGTTAGCAAGGCTAGCTCTGTGACCTTGGGTAAATCACATCACCTCTCTCAGCCTCAGTTTCTCTGTATGAAAATTGGGGATATCTATCTACCTAAGTCCCAAGGTTTTGTGAGGACAAAATGAAATGATATTTGTAAAGTGTGCTGCAAATCTTAAAGTAATATGTAAAGGTTAACTATTATAATTGATATTGTTGTTATTATTAAAGTAGGGAGCTGCCAATTCCTCCCACCCTTTAGCGTTTCCTCCACTTCCAGCCTCTCCTTCCCCTTCCCTCACACAGCTCACTGACATCCTCAGCTGCAGCCTCTATATCTCTCTTCTCTGGCTATTGTCCAAGGGTCCCTTTCTTCCCTCCCCAAAAAGCAATATCCTAGGATCTCTACCCCCATGGAAATTTGTGTCCCAAGTGGCAAGATACATAGACTGCTGGACCAGGAGTTAAGAAGACCTAAGTTTGAATTCTGCCTCAGATGCTTCCTAATTATGTGACCCTAAGCAATCTCAGCTAAAATCCCACCTTCTCCAGGAAACCATTCCCAATTCCCCCTTTGTTGTAAAAATAAGTTTTAGAACCTTAATAATATAGTAGGAATAACTTGTCAATTTTGTATAACCAATAATGTAGTGAGAGTAAATTTTATTACCTTAATAAGATAGTTTTTCAATTAGAAAACTGATTCTACCTTTTAAGCCTCTGTTTTGTGATTGTTTTGAGTAACTTGCTGGTTTTTCAATAATAAAATAAGGATGTGTGATATGACATAGTAAGCAATATGTGTATATTCTTTTTTTATTTGATTCCCCATTTATTATCAAGGTGTTCATTATTATTATTCAAAAGTATTTTTATATTTTTAATAGTATTTTAATTTTTCAATTACATGTTAAGACAATTTTTAACATTTATTTCTTATAAAATTTTGAGTTCCAAATTTTTTTCCCTCCCTCCTTATCCCTCCTAAGAGGGCAAGCAATTCAACATGTGTATGTTCTTAAACCACTGACAAACATATGTAGATATATTGATAAGACAGATGACAAATGAAAACCAATAAAAGCAATATTATCAGTCATTTTGAACTAAGCTATCAATCAAAATATGTGGTAAACAATTTACAAAACCCATTATAAAAGTATTAAAACACTCACCTGAGATCGCAGCCATCAGCCTATTCTGATGTCAAGACAAGGGCCAGCTCCTGCCCACCCCACCACGTTGAGACTGGAGCACCCTGTGTTGGTTAGGGGCAGCACAGAGGGATGGAGGTCTTGGAGACCTGCTAGATAATCACACCAGAGGTGGACACTCAGATTTTGGTGGCCAGAGAGCCCAGTAAAAGACAAGCCTTGGGAAGCCCTAAAATGTCAGGGTGGTAATTTATTATTTGCAGGCTTTAATTAACAAAGTCTGATTGCCTGCATCGAGGAGTGTAGGTCTAATTAGTGTTTCCATTGCACTAGTTAACATATATAATGGTAAAATGGCTACCTGCATGCACTAGATACTGCACCAATAATTCTACGGCCCTCCCTCTGTTGAATATGTTTGTACAGAGTTGTTTACATGTTGTCTCCCCAATTAGACTGTGAGCTCTTGCAGAGCCAGACCTGTCTTCACCTTTCTTTGTTTCCCCAGAGCTGCCTGGCTCATAGTAAACTCTTAATAAATGTTTAATGGCTTGCTGGCTTGACCTCTCTCAGCCTCAAATACTCACCTCCTCACAGGGTTCTAGTAAGGATCAAATGAGATAATGCATTTGAAGTACTTTGCAAACCTTAAAATGCTATATAAATATTATATATAATGTATATATATGTATATATATATACATATATATGCATTTCCCCAGGGTTTCTTCTTCCACCCCAGCCTCAACTGGGACTTCAATAGTCAATAAATATGTATTAATATAATCAATTTATTATAATTTAATTATAATATATTTATATAATCATATATTATAAATTATAATGATTAATATCTAATGATTTTATTACATATATTTGATTCTCTTCATTAATATATTAATCCATATAACCTACTATGTACCAGGTACTGAGCTAAGCCCTCCAAATACAAATACAATCCTGCCCTCAAGGAACTTACAGTATAATGGGGGAAGACAACTGGTCAAAGAAAGCACAAGGGCTAATTAACAGCAATATGTTAAAAGAATGTCTATCCCCACCACTGGAGAGGAGACAAGTATACCAGAAATGGGATTACAGCTAGGTTGATATTTATTCAGTCTTGTCTGACTCTTCATGACTCCATTTAGGGTTTTCTTGGCAGAGATACTAGACTAGTTTGTCATTTTCTTCTACAGCTCCTTTTTCCAGATGAGGATACCGAGGCAAACAGAGTTAAGTGACTTGCCCAGGGTCACACAGCTAGTAAGTGCGTGAGGCTGGATTTGAACTCACAAAGATGAGTCAAGTTTTCTCATCTGTAAAAATAAGGGTAACAATAGACCCCTCACTCATTGAGCTGTTGTGAGGATAAATAAAATATTGCGTATAAAGCAATTGGCAAGACCTTAAAAGCTATACAAATATTTTTAAACTTAAAACTATAAGAATGCTAGCGATCATACTAACTGGGGCCCATGCATGAGATATGGTCTTTAGAGATAGGGTCTTTAGCCGTGGTCCAACTTCCCCATCAATAATCATCATTTATTTTAAACCACAGTTGTGATTTCATTATTAGAAATGCCTAGTAAGGGCATTCCTTTTACCAAGTTAGATTAGCCCTTGCTTCGACAATTATGGATTTAATAGGTTCATTGGGGCACTGAAAGGGTAAGTTCAGTGTCACATGGTCAGTAGGTAGCCAGGTCTTCCTGATTCCAAAGCCAGCTCTATCCAGTACACCACACAGTCTCTCACTGTTGTTACATATTAATTGTTGTTAGCTACATGACATGCTTCTGCCCACAATTTGACCACTGTTCTCACCTCTATTTTATCCCTCTGGATATTTTTTTATACCTGTGACCTCTTTCCTTTGACTGAAGCACTTTCTCAGTCTAATCAATCAATAAGCATTAATTAAGAGCCTACTAAGTGCCAGGTTCTGTGGTAAAAGCTGGAGGAATCATATCTTGCTCCTTGCCCAGGTATTTTCTCTCCCTGCTCTCGATTGACTCTTAACTGACCCCAATCACCAGCTTGCCTTTTGCAGAACCAAACAGGGGTCAGGACTGACATCTTCCAGTGCTGACCTCCTGTGATTTGCAACGCAAGTTGTCAGAGGATACCAGTGACGGCCAATAAAGACTATACAATATTCCTTCATCTCACCTGTAACTGGAGGATAGGAGGTTGCCAGGTTGCTAGGCAACAGCCATTCCATGTGCAAAAACAGATTTAGTTAAAGGGAAGACTCATTGAGAGAACAAATGCTAGGTTCATAACTAGGTGCTGGAACCCAAAGGGAAGTAGGGACTAAGGGGGAGCAGAAGTGAAAAGCCTTATTTTAATGACGTTTCTGACCATGATGATTGTTGGAACTTTTGCTGCTAAGGATATTGATTTATTGTTATTTTACTTCTGGTTTTTGTTTGTTTCCTCGCTCTAAAGGACCCTCTCTTGTAACAAGTAAGTATGGTCAAATAAAACTGTCCAGAAGATTACACAATGCTCTGCACTTATACTTCCCCCACCCCTCTACCATGGGGAGAAGGGGGGCCCATCTCCAGTTATCCTGATGAATATCAGGCTACTGGACCCAGATGGCTCTGGAGGAGAAAGTGAGGCTGGTGACCTTGCACAGCCCTCACTCACCCAAATCAAAGTCCACTGCAAGTCCTGTCATCACCTTGATGCCATGGTCCTCTGTGAGATTGAAGGACAAACAGCACCATGTAAAGAGAAGGAATTTCCTTCTCTGACTTCTGGAAAAAATTATGATTGTTGCATTTAATCCGAGTTCTCACCTTAATGCTTAGTATTGTTTCATAACAGAAGACTGGCCAACGAGTGCCCAGGTCTTAGGACCATTGACAACAACACTCACTCTTCTAGATGCAGTCACTTCCATGGGGATGGTGGGGAGCCTGCTTCTGGGCCAGGGTGTCAGTCAGCCACTCTCTCCGCTGTTGAGTATGCTATGACTGCTTTTTATCTATACCTGGGATATAAGGTTATCTGCTTGCTTTATGGTGAAGAGAATTGGCCACTGAGCCAGAACTGAGTCAAATGTTACAGAAATCCAGTTCTGGTTCTGCAGCCACATTTGCCTGGTTAGTGCCAAAAAGATATTTTTGGGGTCTTCACCCGGGTCAATATGAAGCCATGAGCACATGGCACTTCTATTTCCTCTGTTCCTGTTGACCCTATTCTTTCTTCTTTGGGTGAAGAAATATTAGAGATGGAATAGGTTAAACTATCACCTTTGAGCTTTGAAAGGTCAGAAAAGAGACCCAAAGTCAGTCCAGGCACTGGAATCCAGGAGAGAGTTTTCCAGCAATTGAACACAGGAGAAACACCATCTCTATCCTACATCCCAGAGCAACTCTCCAGAATTTGGAAGTGAACTTAAAGAGACAATTGCTTTGCAAAATACACATTGAATTCAAACCCACTCTCCCCAGGTACCAAGGTAGTATGTCTCTTCAGTAAATCTCTCTGTAAAAAGCCAGTTGGTGATAATTGATTAGATAATATTGGGGCTCTAATCATGAGGTAAATCAATGATATCAGAAAGATACCAACTGTTCTCTTTGTTGATATTGGGGAAAGCACACCAGAATGGGGGCCAGAGTTGAAGACTTTACAGAAAAGCTGATAAGCCCTTAGGGTTACCCTAGAACCCTGAGAAGGAGAGGTAGAAAACCCTACTCTACAGTGTCATGGTGAGATGGAATCAGATCAGTTCATGGAAGTTTCTTCATTTCTCTGAATTTCTCTTTTTCCTCACTACTTAGGGGATAATGCTATTCAAATGCATTTGTATGTCATAATTCATTTAACCTTTTTCCAACTGGTGAGCCCCCATTTTGTTTCCAGTTCTTTACTACCACAAAAATTCCAGCTATGAATATTTTAGTACGTATGGGATCATTTTTTCTTTCTTTCTTTAATCTTGTTGGAATATATGCCAGTAGTCTGATCTCTGGGTCAAAGGGTACGTACATTTCAGTCACTTTTCTCACATGATCCCGAAATGTTTTCCAGAATGGTGGGGCCAATTCATAGCTTCCCAACAGTAGATTAGTGTGACAATCTTCCCACGGCCATAAGGGTATTATTCATCATGATAATATCACAGTCAAATGTTATTCATATTAAGGAAGTATATCACATCCACTTTATCTACTGACAATATCAAATTATTATTAAAAGCTATTTTTAAAAAACCTAAAATTGCAGGGTGAGGAGGAGAAATCAAAATAATGCCCAAGTGTGCATAGTTTTAACATGGGACACTTTCTCAGAAGTGATTGGTACATGCCATTGGAGTCATGGGAATCTGTCTTTGTTTAAGAAAATGTGTTTATATGTTGGAATAGAACCAGATGGACCCTGTTTTTGATTTGCACTTATCTCCTCTCCAGTGATGAATGTAGACATGCTTTTAGCACGTTATGATAAATGCTGTCATGATTAAAAGCCCATCTCAGAAAGTCCACATTTATTGTCATTTCCCTTGCTACCTCCTAAGGATGTGAGAGCCCCTTCCTGTGGCTATAAGGTGAAATTACATAAGTTGTAACTGATGGCACAAAACTGTATTTGATAGATAAATATGGAATGACAGAGGCAGGAAATAATGATAACAGCCACATTTATATGACCCTTACTATGTATGTGCAAGGTGCTATGCTAAGCACTTTGCAATTTTTATCTCATTTGATCCTCACAAAAACCCTGTGAAGTAGCTGCTATTATTATACTCATTTTACAGTTTAGGAAACAGAGGTGCAGTGACTTGCCCAGCGTCACACAGCTAGCAAGAGTCTGAGACCAGATCTGAACTCAGATTTTCCCGACTTCAGATCTTCCACAGTACCACATAGCTAGCAATTCCATGGTCCTTTAATGTTTACAGAGCACTTTACAGATATTCTCATTTTATACTCTCAATAAGAAGAGGTGGGTGCTGCTTTTTTCCCATTTTACAAATGAAGAAACTGAAGCAAACTGAGGTTAAGTGACTTCCATAGACAGATGTGGGCTCAGTATAAGGGAAAACTTCCTAACAACTGGAGGGAGGGAGGACTTGAATGAGAAGTGTCAATCAATCAGCCAGTCTTCAATCTCTTCTTAGATGCTTCCTATTTTTGGGAGGACTAGCACTGGGATAAGGACTGTTGAGCCCTTTCAGCCCTGCTCATTCACCTTTGGCATCTAACTAGCACTCAACTCTCACTTGCAGCTCCGAGAAGCTGTAGTATGACCAGCAGCCAAACCCTGGTAAACCATCTCAGCAAATGGGCTAAACCAGATTGAGGGGAACTGACGGGCCTCAAACTGGCAGTGAGCTAAGGGTTGTCTACCCCAAGCATGTGAAGACTTCCCAGGCAGAATGGATGGATGAGAAAAATTTGTTCCAATGGCCTTGAAGGTCGCAGAAGCAGGCGCTGTGGAATGCTTAGAGCTTGGCCAGACATCAAAGACTCCAAGGGCATCCACTGCATCCTGACTTTTGTCCTGCCACTGGACTTTGATGACTCTAGAAGAGAGAGTGAGGCTGATGACTGTGCAACTCTGCCTCACTTAAATCCAATTCATGTGCAAGTCAAGACATCGCCCTGGGATATCACTGGTCCTCTTCAAAAACAAAGGACAAAGAACAACTATGTGCTGAGCACTGGACTAAGCTCTGGGGATAGAAGAAAGGGGCAAAAACAGTTCTTGCCCTCAAGGAACTCATGATATAATGGGGGAGATAACAGGTAAATATATTGGTACATACAGGACACATACTGAGTAGATGGAAGGTAACCTTAGCGAGGAGGCTTTAGTTGTGGCGAGGACTAGGAAAGGTCTCCTAATA
Organism: Notamacropus eugenii; assembly: GCF_028372415.1. Classification (NCBI taxonomy): domain Eukaryota; kingdom Metazoa; phylum Chordata; class Mammalia; order Diprotodontia; family Macropodidae; genus Notamacropus; species Notamacropus eugenii. Next base: position 256,651,679 of record NC_092872.1, read on the forward strand.
GATGGTGGTGTTCTAGGTGGGTCTTGAAAGAATCTAAGGATGCCAAGAGGTAGTAGTGAGAAAGGAGATGATTCCAGACATGGGGGAAAACTGGTACAAAAACTAGACAGAGATATAGGATGGAGTGTAGTATAGAGTGTAGTAAGTCCATGGAACAGAGTAAAGTAGAGGAAGACTGAAAAGGTAGGAAGGGGCCAGGTTGTGACAAGCTTTTGATGTTGAACATAGGACTTTATATTTTATCTGTAGATAACATGGAGCCATTGAAGTTGTTTGAGTAAGAGCTGGAGGGTAACATGATCAGACCAAAGCTTTAATAAAATCACTTTGGTACCTGTGTGGAGGATGGAGTGGAATCTATACAGAAATGATGCTCTAAAAAAGATGCATGGCAATCTCTTCTTTCCTTGGTGCCACACCAGTAAGTTGCCATATGGGGTACCTCAGTGCCATTCAAGTTTTCCCAAGCAACATGGCAGTGACCTTGGGTTCTCCAGGTCTCTGCCAGCAAACTAGGTCCTGAGGGATCCTAGTAAGCTTGCTTCAAGTAATGACCCTGGAACAGAGTGCTCCACCCAGTGAGCTCTCTAAGTTCAATCAACAAGCGAAGAGCTTGTCTGGCCAAGCTCTAAGCATTATATCTGCTATGTGCTGGGCCTTGAACGTATGTGCCAGGTACTGTATTGAAGTGCTGGAGAAGACAAAAGAGAAACAGCTCCTGCCCCCCAGCTCCTGCCTTCCATTCTAACTGGGAGATGACTCAAACGTATAAATAGAAACAGAACACATACAAAATCAATCCAGGGTCGTTTGAGGAGGGGGCGCATCTACGGCTAGGTGCCTGTCTGAGAAAGACCCTCTGCAGAAGGGTTGAACCGAATCTTGAAGGAAACCAGGGATGCTGAGAGGTTGAGGTGAGGTAACTGCAGGCAAGGGGGACCACCTGGACAAGGGTTTGGAGATGAGGAATGGTACATTATGAGCACAAAATTATAAAGAGGTCAATTTGACTGAATTGTAAAGTGCATGGAGCGGGTGATGACTTCTTAAAGGCTAGAAAGATAAGAAAGCAACAAATTGTAATGAACTTAAAATGCAAAATAGAAAGGTTTTTATTTGATCCTAAAGGAAATGGGGAACCACTGGAGTGAGTGAAATGGGGTGGTGATCACCGATAGCTTTTCAACCACACAGGCTCCCAAGGATTGTATGTCTCCTAAGCTGCAGAGGGCTCAAGATCACAGTTGGTGGAGGGAACAGGCACATTGGGGAGATCCTGGAGGTTTGGCGTTTACAAATCCCCACAAGAGCCCTGAATGGGAGGCAAAGAGCACAAGTATTATTATCCTCATTCTTTTAGAAAAGGAAACAGTCACAGAGCAGTTCATAGCAACGCAGATTTAGAACTGAAGTAGAACCTAGGAGACACCTAGTCTAGCCCCCCTTATTGTATAGATGAGGAAACAGGCCCAAAGAGGGGAAATAATTCACCCAAGGACATGCCAGTATCAAGAAGCAGAGCCAAGGTTTGAACTTGAATCCTCTATCTACAAATCTAGCCCTCTTCCTTCTGAAGATGATGGGTCACACACACAGGGCACTGAGAGAGTCTGATATCAGGACTAGTGTTTCTTTCACTATATCATGTTGCCTCTCCAAATAAGAGGCTCCCATCGAGTCTGTGGTCCATTTCATCTTTGGGGACTCCAGCTTCCAATGTGACCAACCAAGGGCAGCTCTTCTTGCTAACCTTCAAGATGATACAAAGAGTCTTTATCCACAAATTCTGCCCTCTGGGGAAACACTGGAACAAGACTCCAGATGTGGGCCCCAAACCTGAGCTAAGCAGAGCACTCCAGGATCCCTCTCATCCACTCTCACTTCTCTCCCAACAAGATATTTCCCTGCAAGAACAGAACAAGGGAGCCTGGTCCAGTTACCGGCAGAGAGTCTCATTTGCTTTACTGTGGGTTATTTGATCAGCTTCTGGCTCAGGGCAGAGAAGGAGCTGCCAATTGATTAGCTTCACTGCAGTTGTGAGATGCAGTGGGTGCCCTTCCCTCGCCAGCCTAGTCACATCTCCTCTCTAGCTCAGTGTCTGACTGCTGGGTTCTCTGCGTGTTCATCACTGAAGTAGAGACCAAGCATTACAGTGGAAAGGGGTGTGTGGTAGGGAATCGTGATCATTATCTCTGTGTAGTATACAAAGTGCTTTCCTCCCCATAAGAGACAGACTGCCCAAGTCCTCTACAGGCATTGACACGCTGGAGCTGGCAGCCAGGAGCTAGTTGTTAAATTTTCAGTTTGACCATTTATACCTTGTAAATTGGCAAATGCTACAAATCAGGGCTAGATTTATTGTTTTGTTCATTATCTAAACTTAAGAAAGTAATGAAGAAAATGTTAAGGATGTGAATTAAAAGTGTGTCCTGCTACATTTCTCCTCCCCTCCACCCCCCAAGAGCCAGTTGTTAAATGTTTGCCAGTACACCCCTGACAAGTATCCTTGTGATGTCAGGAAAAAGTTAGGAAAGCTCTCAGAAGTTGGGTAAACCCCTTGTGGTGAACTTGTGGAAAGACATGGAAAAAGTCACACTTGGATGGGTGTCTTCAGAATTGTTGGAGGTGACTTACCCAGGAAGTCCAGAATTCGTGACTCAAAGTCTAGTTTGGTATAGTGGGACTTGGAGTCAGCAAGACCTAGGGTTGAATCCTACCTCAGACTCTTACTAGCTGGGTGACCCTAGGGGACCCTAATTAATCTCTTTGGATCCCAGTTTCCTCAACAGCAAAATGCATATAATAATAAGGTCCAAATGAGATCGCCTATGGAAAACACTTTGCTGATGTGAAAATGGTACATACTTTGGGCTGTTATTGTTATGTTTACATTACTATGCTGACCTGGACCTTTCCCACATGGCTGGAGTCTCCTAAATGATTATTTACTTTGCCATATGGGGACTTGGCCCTCTCACCAACAAGAGGTTTCTATTCCTGAACCAGATTCTCATTGCTAACTCTGGAAAGAGATGACCGCAAACACCTTATTTATTCAACTATAAATTATATGTTCTTATGCTGTATAAACAAGTTTTCTAATGTATCTATAAATCAATTGAAGTTGAATAAATGAATTGAAATTTAATGAATTGAATATAGCAATAAGTCTGACTATTTCTCCTTCACAAATACTGTCAAAATAGACTAACTTCACTCTATTTCCTGCCTTCAAACATTTGCATAATGCCTTTCCACAGGCTAGGAAAGTTTATGCCCTGCAGAAGATCAGCGGTTTGATGTTACCAGTCCCTGGTACTCTGGCTTCCCAGGGCTTCTCTGCTGGACTGACCTTCCAGCATCCCACCTGCAATCCTGGCTCCAGGGTCACCAGGACTCAAACTCTCAAGTCCAATGGGGATCACCACTGGGCACTTGAAACTAAGAAATCAAACCAAGTCAACAGGGAGCCTAGGTCCATTGCTCAGTCAGGGCAAAAGGGGTAGGAGAGCAGGGGGAAGTATTTCCCTCCTCCTGATCTTTAGGAACCAGCAAGAAAGAGAACAGGACTACTAGTTTTAAAGACAGCCTTTTCTAGCTAAGACTCAGCCAGCAGAAGGAGGCAACTCCCATCCTTGTGGCAGGAAAACAGAGAAACAGGATGCTTCAAAATTAGGCTATCTGAGCATGCTTCACATGGGCTCCAAGCTCTCCATTCCATGCCTTCGATCTTGTGCTGCATTTGTCTCCAGTTTCCTTTGGAAATAGGAGCCTTTCTCTCACTATCCTTCACACCTTACACATCCTCGTCATTTTGCACCCCTGTAGTTCATCATCCCAAACCTGTTTTCCACCACCTGATCCTTTATTTTCATCTCCCTCATCCCTCTCACCCCAAAGTTTCAACCAAACACTAGCCTCACCCCGCCCCCCTCACCATGCCCTCTGGAATGCCTGTTCTGTAGGCAAAAAACTTCCCTTCATCCTAAATCTTTTCTTCTCCTACTCCTTCCAACTTCTAAGTATTACTGAAACTTGGCTCCCCCTGATAATACAGTCTCCCTGCCTCCCCTTTTCAGTACTGCTTACACTTTCTCTCATTTTGCTTGGCTTACTGGTAAAGGCACAGCAATCAGAACACTCCTTAGTCTTTATTGTCATTGTTTTCCAACTGGTTTTCTCCCTACCTCCCAAGCTCAGTAATCTCCTTTGAGGTTCATGCGAGTCATATCTACCAACCACTCTAAATCCTAGTAACATAGTCTATAGACTTCCACATCACTCCCCTCCTTCCCCAGTGAGTCTAGTACCCGGCTCAATTTTTCTCTCCTCCCCAACTCCAGCTCTTATAATGGGAGGCTTCAATAGGCATATTGACTCTTCCTCATACACCCTAACCATTCAGTTCCTCACCCTGCCCACTTCCCATGAATTACTCCTCCATCTACTTCAGCCACCTACAAAGATGATCAGACCCTTGACTTGGCCATTACCTACAAATGCACAAGAATTCCCAGACTTTTTGACCATAATATCTTGATGTTCCACCATTTCTTCTTTTTTTTCCTTTTCATCATCCTACTCTTCATCCATATCATGACCTCCCATCCCTTGAACTCTTTTTCCTCTCGAAGTCCATCTTCCCTGCACTAGCCCTTTCTACCTTTCCAGTCTCCTTATACCTTACTCCCTAATACATACTCTTTAGTCCAGTGACACTGGCCCCCTGGCTTGTTCCACAAACAAGACATTCCATCTCAGTTATGTGCATTTTCCCTGGCTGCCCCCCATGCCTGGGAATGCTTTCCCTCCTCTGCTCTGACTACCGATCTGGCTTCCTTTAAGTCCCAACTAAAATTCCACCTTCTTTAGGAAGTCTTCCCCATCCCCTCTTAATTCCAATGCCTTTCCTCTGTTAAATAGTGTCTATTTTTCTTTTTCTTTTTTAAATTTAATTTTATTATTTTTTTAATGTTTTACAATCCCTGCCATAAAATTAAGATTTTATCCCCCCCACACCTACCCCCCATTACCCCCCTCCCTCCCCACGACAGCATACAATTCTGTATAGGTTCTACTTATACTTTCCTATTGAGTCCGTTTTCACTATGGTCCTGCTAGGTAGTCGAACTAAAATAAATGGAAGAAATCATATAACAAATCAAAACATAATACACACACACACGCACACACACAAACATGATCTGCTCCATTCTGCGACTGACTTCCATATTTCTGAGTGTAGAAGGCATTTTGCCTTAGAAAACCACCAATGGGATTTTTTTAAATAAGTTCTTGTGTTATTATGCAATTCCAAAACCAGAAAAAACTCTCGCACACTGTGGTCATTGCTGTGCACAAAGTTCTCCTGGTTCTGCTCCTTTCACTCAGCATCAGGTCAGATAAGTCCTTCCAGGCCTCTCTGAAGTCTTCTTGTTCATCATTTCTTATGGCACAATAGTACTCCATTACATTCATATACCATAATTTATTCAGCCATTCCCCAATTGATGGACATCCCCTTGACTTCCAGTTTTTGGCAACTACAAAGAGTGCTGCTATAAATATCTTTGTACATGTGGGACCCTTTCCCATTTTTATGATCTCTTGGGGATACAGTCCTAGTAGCGATATTGCTGGGTCAAAGGGTATGCACATTTTTGTAGCCCTTTGGGCATAGTTCCAAATTGCTCTCAAGAATGGATGGATGAGCTCACAGCTCCACCAACAATGAATTAGTGTTCCAATTCTCCCACATCCTCTCCAGCATTTATCATTTTCTTGTTCTGTCATGTTTGCCAATCTTATAGGTGTGATGTGGTACCTCAGAGTTGTTTTGATTTGCATCTCTCTAATCAATAGTGATTTAGAGTATTTTTTCATATGATTATAGATATCTTTAATTTCTTCCTCTGAAAATTGCCTGTTCATATCCTTTGACCATTTATCAATTGGGGTAGTGACTATTTTTCTTGCACAGAGTTCGTTTGCTCATATCTGCTTGCTTGTCTCCCCTGATAGATTGTGAGTTTTTTGAGGATTTTTGTTGCTGAGTTGTTTTTCAGTCATGTCCATTTCTTGGTGACCCCATTTGGAGTTTTCTTGGCAAAGATACTGGAGTGGTTTGCCATTTCCTTCTTCATCTCATTTTACAATTGAGGAAACTGAGGCAAACAAAGTGAAGTGACTTGACTGAGGTCACCCAGCTAATAAGTGTCTGAGGTCAGATTTGAACTCATGAAAATGAGTCTTCCTGACTCCAGGCTGGGCACTGTGCACTACGGTACCTTTTAGCTGCCCCAACCTTGAGAATAGGGTCTACCCTTGGTTTTTCTTTGTATCCCTAGCTTTTAGAACAGTGCCTGACATGTGCTTAATATATGTTTATTGACTGGCTGAGGTCTAGATGAGGGGTCTCCCTTCACTAAGACAAGACAGCACCTTCTCTGCACCTTAGAGTTAGAGAGTTTCCCCAGGAGGTAGGAAGTTAAAAACCTGTCCAAGGTCATATTGTATATATCAGAAGTAGAACCTCAACTCAAGTCATTCTGACTGAGAGAGGCTCTCTACCCACTAGGCCACACTGCCCAGCACAGTGCTTAATACATGTTTTCCAAATCAAATCACAAAATTATTTTCATAGATCTTAGAGCAGGAAAGGAATCCTTGGAACATAAATTTTGAGAGATAAGGAAGCTGGGACCCAGTGAGTGATGTGTCTAAGATCATACAGGCAGTGAACGATAGAGCCTGGATTGGAAACCAGGTCCTTGGAGTCCAAATCCAGCATTCTTTGTATCCCCCACACTCATCAGTGCCTAGAACACAGTAGGTGCTTAATAAATGCTCATTAATTTATTTGTATAGTGTTAGAAGTAATACGTATGATGTCCCACCAAAGTACAAAGCTCTTCTCAGTGATATTATCTTCTTTTTGCTACATAGCACCAAAAGGGTGATGCATTACCTTCTTGGGACTAGCAAGGCTTCTGGGCTTGGAAGGCCAAGCTGTTGGTCGGTTTGTTTTGCGTCATAAACAGCAGGGGGCAGCAGAGGTCTTCAGAAACGGCTCATTAATGCCCTTGCCTTTGTCTGAGATCAAAGCAAGCAGGGATGAGGAGGGGCTTGGAGATTCAGAGTGGGATGGAGGAACTGGTTATCAATGATGTGAAGAAACCATCAGAGCAGGCAAGAGGCAAAGTCCAAGGAGCTGGCAGAGGATCCAAAGACAAAGCAAGTAGCTGGACAGGGGTAGAAAACAGAGGACCAGGTAAAACTGTCATTGGGATTCCGCATCTCCATCCCAGCTGAGAGGCCCCTGGGGTCTGGCAGAGAAGCCACAAAACAGGAGGCAGGGAAAAGAGAGGGCATGGGGGGGGGGGGGCAGGAGGCAGGTAATCAGGGGCTAATTTCTATTTGAGATGCTTCTGTGGTGCAGATTCTGTTTTCCATTGGACTTGGGCAAGGGGCTGCTGATTTCCAGTGAAAGGCTGATATCCCTGCGCTCCAAATTTTCTACCTCATGCCACAGAAACCACTCTCCCAGACGTCCACTCTCCCCATCAACTTCTCTCATTGAAAGTATCTGCCACCTTTTCAGCCCCTCCCTCTGATTGTGGGGTTCCTCCGAGACCTTTCATTTTAAGTGGGATGCCTAGGCCGGTTTTCATTCTACCCCAGGCTGTCCTCCTGTACTCTGCAGGAATTTACCATTTTTTCCACTCAGTTTTCTTTTATGTGTTGGCTTCTCCATTAGAATGGGGGAGGGACTGCCTTTTACCACTATCCTATCCCCTAGCACATTTTTTTTTTGTGAGGCAGTAGGAGTTAAATAACTTGCCCAGGGTCACACAGCTAGTAAGTGTTAAGTGTCTGTCTACATTTGAACTCAGGTCCTCCTGACTCCAGGGCCAGAGCTTCCTCAGCACTTTTAACACAGTGCATATTAAGTACTTAATGCTTATTGATTTGGCTTGACTCAGGAGCCCCCTAGCCATTGAAGTGCTAACAAGGGTGGCAAGCAGAAAGTCTCCCTCCCCACCTGGACCCCCAGACCCCTAAGAGTTAACTAAGAGAGGAGCAATAAGAATGACGGAAGATAGAGAATCTCACTTTCAGAAAGTATGGAAAACAATGGTGAGTTTCCACTGACTCCAAGAAAGTTGAATGTTTGTGTTCCTGTTGGGACTAAACAAGAGATATGTAACTCAGGCTTTAAGCTAAGCCTGAGGTATTGGACAGGCAGTCTGGGTGACTCTGGCTGGTGAAGACAATGCTGAGCAAAGACCGATATGTAAGGAGAGATGGCATAAGAACTCTGGACAAGAGAGACATTGTTTTCAAGAGGACATGTATGATGCCAGACCTTTTTTGGGACATAGGACATGTGGAGAGAGACAGAGACCAAGACAGAGACAGAGACACAGAGAGAAAGAGACAAAGAGAAACAGAGACAAAGAGAGACAAAGAAAGAGACAGAGAGAGAGAGAGAGAGAGAGAGAGAGAGAGAGAGAGAGAGAAAGGAAGCTTGTAAACATCTAGAGGAAGCTGGCTCTTTGATGTGTTCCTGATCTGCAGTTTGCCTCTCCAGAGATTTTGGGGATCAGGGTTGAGGTCAATCCTACTAAAAGAGCTCTAATTCACTCTTTGTATTTTCTAGTATAGTCTAACTCATATGTCTTCTCTAATTTCTGTTTTCTTGGATAAATGGGTTTACTTACTATTTAGCACTTGTAATGGTTTTTTTTTTTTTTTGAATACCCAGTTGTTTGGTGGGAAGGTGCCAACTATAAGTTCCTTCTTTAGGGGATATGAATAGGAAATTTTTTTTAAACTAGAAACTATTGCAACCATATAATGTCACTGTTTAGTGGGTCAAATAGACACTATTCTACTCCAGAACTCCTTTCAAGGCTGCAGGAAAGCATATCCAGCCTGGTGGTGCTGCCTAGGAGTTTGCCTGCCTCTTTCCCCTCAGACAATGTGTTGGCTTTGCTCCATGACTCCAGAGTAGCCCAGAACTCAGGTCATAAGTATGAAAGTCAGCTGAGAAAAAATAGGGATATCCAAAGACTTAGGAGTTGATAATGTGTTCAATGGATGGAAGCCCCCAAGAGACAATTTTAGGCCTGATTAAGGAAACGCTTCCTAGTAGTTGGAATAGTCTAAAAGTAAAATGAGTTGCTTCAGGAGGTAGAGAGTACATCCTCATGGGAGTGATGCCAAAATCTGGGGGGCCATTTGTTAGACATATGGCCTGTGGAATTCTTGCTCAAGCACTGGCTGGACTCCATGATCTGTTTCCCTCCAACCCAAAGGTTCTGTCATTCTTTTCTGGACCTTTCACTTCCCATCATACCTTGCCTTGATGAAACCTCATAGAAGCAACACAATATTGTAGGGTAGGGAAGAAAGGGCAGCCAGTAGTGATTTCTCTACTGTCATTCTTGCCATGACTCTTGCCTTTCTTACAGAATTGTTTCTTAAAAGGATAAAATATGGTGCAGGAGAATGAGTTTGATTTGGAGACAGAAATGCTAGGTTCTGATCCTGGCTTAGTCACTGTGCTTCTGTGTTACCTATGACAAGTCACTTAACATCTTTGGGTGTCAGGTGGCTTAGCTATAAAATGATGGGGGTGGGCTAGGAATCCTTGAAGTTCCTCCCAACTTAAAACTATGACCCTATACAGCCTGGGGGAGCCAGGAACCCTATACATGTGGCGCCATCTCCAGTTGTTCTGATGTATTTCTTGTCATTGGACCAAGATGGCTCCAGAGGTGAAAATGAGGCTGGTGACTTCACACAGCCCTGACTCACTTAAATCCAACTCATTTGCAAGTCACAGCACCATCTTCCTGATGTCATGGTCCTCTTTGAGAACGAAGGTCAAACATCATGACCCTATAATACTCTAAATGCTTCAAGTAGAAAACAAAAGAAAACACATACTAGTAAACATTTGGAGCCATGTGAAGGTATGAGAATGTCTCTATAGAGACTGAGCTGAGCCTCCTGAGGAAGAAGAAATAATGATATGCCTGGCACCAGATGCCATCAGGTGAGAGGTCACCCAATAATGGCCAAAGGAAAGGGAGATAAATAATGGAAGCCGGTGACTCTGCTGAGCAGTATTGGGGCAGCTAGCTTCAGAGCTATGGGCTGATATGAAAAATAGAACGTGGTCAGGGGGCTATATCTAACTAAAAGCTTCTCTAGACTTGTCAGACCATTGTCCGATCCTGGTGATTCATGTGTGGACAAATCAAATCACACCATCAGAAGGAAGCTAGAAAGTATTGCTGGAGATTATAGCCCCCTATATAAGAAACTGGAGTCCTTGGGGGGCACAGGTGGTATTTTAATCACTGGTGATGATTGAAGGCAGGGGATTTGGAAGAGATAGGCAGACTTGGGAAATGAACAGCTGGTTGAGAAGATGGTGTGTAAGGATGGAATTTAGAATTCTGGATCATGACTTTAAACATAAGAATGATGGGCTCTTGGCCAAGGATGGAGTAAACCTAACAAATCCATAATTGTCTGGAGTCTTGGCAAAGCAAAGCTAACAAGAGGACTTTGAACTGAAAGTGGAGGACAGAGCAAATTACCCATATACATCTGCCGAGTCAGATACCACAGACAGTAGTAGATAAAAAAAGGAAGAATATCTGTAAAGAATCCAGTCATTCACAAAAGTCAATACACCAGAAGAGAACCAGAAATCTGAAACAAAATGTGGTCTCAGAAGACATACAGGAGCAGAAAATACTGGTGATGAAAAAGGGAAACTGAAGAATCTGATGTAAAGAGGCAAATTTAACTTCATAGCTGTCCCTGAAACTTGGTGGAGTTAGATTCTTGCCTGGAATAAAGCTACAGAAGGGAACACCTTTTTCAAAAGTAACATAGTCGAAAGGTGTCAGGGAAGGGGAAAAGCAGCATTGTACATGGTGTGATGAAATCCAGGGGCAAGAGAGGGAAAACATGGTGGAGGGCATTTGGGTGAAGATCACCGAACAGAAGGAGAAACAGTATCCTTATCAGAAGAGCCTAAAGTCCACTGGGGCAGAAAGAAGAAATAGATGAGATGTTGGGAAAACAAATCATACATTTGGCATAGAATGATGGAAGATTTTAATTAGTGAGACTTTTGCTAAAGTTATTTCTCTGCCCAAAGCAACTTATAATTTATTAGATTTTCTTAAAGATAATTTCACACTTCAAAGGGTGACAAAAGCAAGGGGGATTGTGATTCTAGGTCACATTCTCACCAAGGAGAAATGGTTGTAAAAGTAAAAATGATGGGAAACTTGTGGTCCTACGACCTCTGAATCTTAAAACTTGATGTGTAGAAGGGTAGGAAAGCCAGGCATTGTTTGACCTGTTTGTAGAGTGTAAAAGCATAGGTACTAACTCCCAACTCTCGCTTCCTCTTTCCCTTTCCCTTTTCATTCCCTTCTCTCTCTGCCTCTCTCTGTGTGTCTGTCTTTGTTTCTCTGTTTCTATCTCTCTCTGTCTCTCCTTCCTGCTAAGTTGGAACTAGCTCTCTCTCATCCCACCTGTACCCACACTGATAGGTCTAGGTGTCTATAATGTTGCTACAATTTGAATCTTGGAGTGTTAAGAGTAACCTTGATGTGGGGGAGCTATATGTTTGCTATTCACAACTACAGCTGAGCCCCCATTGATGTTTTCCCCATTTACATAAATCAGTCATAAAGGCACTACTAACTGTTAAACATGAAACATTTAGTAAACCAGAAAGTAAAAACACAAGTATGACATAATATTTACTCAATAGAAGGTAAAAGCAGGAATAATCAAAACAAAATAGTCCTCCTTAATAAACCTAAATCAAATTATTTCACCAAATGCATATAATTATCTGTAGAGGGAAAGGAGAGAATGGATACAAATAGAAACTTAGAGGTGAGGTGGGTAAGGAAACCCATGTGCCCAGGTCAACTCATGACTCTGAACTACAGGCCTGGATATCTGTAGTCTCTTTCAGGACAATTTGCACTTCATGTCACCTGCTCATCTTTTCAGCCTCTTCTTTTTCTTGGATAAGACAGTTTTTCTACTACTCTCAAGCTACTGAAGTGATGTTAAGTTCTTAGCTAACAGTCTTAAGCCTCAGATCAGCAGAGCTTCCCAAGTATGTTTCCCTGGCTTGGCACTAAGACAAAACAGTTCCCTTAAAATCCTAGAATCTGCAAAGCTGTTCATGTTGGCTCTTTATAAACTTTGAGAAGTTTCCCCTCTTGAGTCACGGAGGGTAATAAATGAGAATGTAGGCAAGTCTCTAAGGGATTTCCCTTCTTTCAAGTTGTGGATGACATTAGAAAGCACAACAATCTTGCCCACCAGCCAATATATGATACTGCTTTCTCCAATCAGTTCCCAGAATCAAACCTTTCCTCTAATCAGATCCACTCCTGGCATCAACTGCAGAGTCTCTCTGCATCTAGTCAATCAGTTTCAGCTTTTGCTCTGGTCTGAGTTCTTATTTTCCAATGCCTCAGCCTCTGTAAGCGTTTGCTCCAATCAGCTTCTTTATATCCTCTCAAATTGGCTTTTCATATGGCTTCTAAAACCTCAAAAATGAGCTTCCTCCTGTGTAGAGACCCATATCCAACTTGGTTAAGAAACCCCAGAACCACATTTCTCCCAGCTATGACACAGTTATACAATAGTCCTACAGTCCCAAAACAATTCTTTGATTTGTTTTCCCAACAATAAACTTCCAAATCCCAAATTTAGTTCTATGTACTTTTCTAGTCACTTTCTAAATTTCTAAATTTTTCCAGTCATTTTTTCAGTCTGACTCTTCATGACCCCATTTGGGGTTTTCTTTGCAAAGACACTGGAGCAGTTTGCCATTTCTTTCTCTAGTTCATTTTACAGATGAGGAACTCAGGGTTCCTATGAGGTAACTGAGGGTTAAGTGACTTGCCCAGGGTCACCCAGCTGGTCTGAGGTCAGATTTCAATTCAAGAAGATGAACTCTGTGCACTATGGCAACCTTAGCTGCCCTAAATAAATGTAAATTAGCTGCTGGGAAATAATGCTCTGCAGCCATCTTTACCATCAATCAGTACTGACAGGCATGTTTTCACCCTGGTCCTCTCAGAATCGTGTGTGTCTTTTCTCAAATTCTTTTAGCTGAGGGATGTTTTTTTTCCTCAATTTCTCTTAGAAGTCTTCATTTTTCCTCAAACTGCATTCTCTGTGTTTCCCACAGGGCTGTCCTTTCTCTTTCCCCCTTTTGACAAACAAAATGTCCATGAAGGAACCTTAGGTAGGTTTTTAAAGAGTAAGTTTCAAAAGGTTCATTAATCCATTGGATTAAAATGCCCCAAAAGAAGCAAGCTCAAGAGGAATGAAAAGATTTTAAGAGCAAAATTCTTAAGACACTAAGAGAAAAAATTTCAGTGAAGAAGAAGAGGGGCAGTTGTATTCAGAATCAGCAAATCACAGACGTGGAGAACTGAAAGGGATCTCAGTGCCCATCTACCTGAACTCATGCACAGATGGAGTCTCTGCTAAAATACACAAAAAGACACACTTGTACTCCACTTGAAGACTTACAAAGAGGGGAAACTTATCATGTCTCAAGGTAGTCCCTTCTACTTTTGGACCATCCTAAATGTAAGGAAATTATTTTTCCCCTGACTCCAAATCTAAATTTATTTCTATACAATTCTGCCCATTACTGCCATTTCTGTCCCCTGGGGCCAAGCATTAGAAGTCTAGTCCCTTCTCCATGCGACAGCCTTTCATATACTGGACAACAACCATCATGTCCCTCTAAATCTGTTCTTCTCCAGGCTAAACATCTCTGGTTCCATTAACTGGGCCTCACGTGACAAGAAGTCAATATCCTTCCCCATCCTGTTGCTGTCTTCTAGACACTGTCCACTTACCAGTGTCCTTCTTCACATGTGGGGCTAAGAACTGAATATAACACTCCAGCTGAAGTCTGAGGAAGGGCAGACTCCAGTGGGACTATCCCATCATTAATCCTATGTGACCCAAGTGCAGATCAGAGCTGCACAGAGTCACGGTCCAGAGTCAACTCTGTCTATCTTCTCCAAAGGCTACCCTAGGGCCTGCCAGTGAACCTGACATCTAGGTCACAACAACAAGCAGAGTTAGGCTTGTGGCCTGAGGGGCAGATAGAAGAAAACCCTAAGTTCATTTCAATTCTTCCCTTGAGAGTTTCACTATAAAACCTATAGGAAAAGTGGCTCCCACCTACATCCCCTAGCTGACTACCAGCCCAGGAGAAGTCATCTGGCATATCTATTCTGTGAAATGTAAAATCTCTTAGGAAATACCCCCTCCTCCCTTCTTAGCATACACCAGTGGCATTTATAGTCATACAGGGCAAAACAATAAAAAATAAAATCTTTTCCCAAATGAACCAAATTTAACAACAACAAAACCCCCTCACCATTGCACCATGAAAGAGCCATGTCAAAGTGATGTTAAGTGAAGTGAGCAGAACCTGGAGAACACTGTATGCAGTAACAGCCACATTGTACAATGACTGACTTTGATGGACTTAGCTCTTCTCAACAATGCAAGGATCTAAGACAATTCCAAAGGACTCATGATGGAAAATGCTATTCACGTCCAGAGAAAGTACCATGGAGTTCAAATACAGATTGAAACATACTATTTTCACTTTTTTTTGCTGTTGTTTCTTCTTTCTTGTGGTTTCTATCATTGGTTCTAATTCATCTTTACAATATGACTAATGTGAAAAGATGTTTAATGTTGAATGTATATGTAGAGCCTATATCAGATTGCATGCTGTCTTGGGGAATGGGGAGGGAGGAGAAGAAAATTTAGAACTCACAATCTTATGGAAGTGAATGTTGAAAACTAAAAATAAATGCATTTAAAAAAATAAGAAATCTCTATTTGATGGGGGTAGAAAGCTTTAGGGGAAAATAATCTCTTCCTGGAAAGATGGAGGGGAAGAGAGAGGAGACCATCAGCTGCCTGTCTGCACAGCTCAGGGGGAAAAGTCCATCCCTCTTAGAGAGGATACTGCAGCCTTAGCCTCCCAGAGCCAGGCTGGATACGGCTCTCCTCTTCAGGAACCCCTGAAAGAGTAATAACATCTTTCTGTAATATATCAACTTCAGTCCCCACTCCACTGCATTCTTTCCACTGTTAGCTACCATTGACTAGTGCTCTAGTAGCCTTTCATTTGGGGCAGCTGGTAGCATCATAGTGCACGGAGAATGAGGAAGACATCTTCCTAAGTTCAAATCTGGCCTCAACACTTACTAGCTGTGGGACCCCAGCCAAGTCATTTAGCCTCAGTTTTTTCATCAGTAAATGGTCTGATATAGGGATGGGCCTATGCTCTGGGCATAAAGTTCCAGAAAGTCTCATAATAAAATATTCCAGAAAGATGCATGCTCTGGATCAGCCCTGAAGGGCTTGTACTTTGGGACAATATGCCTATCCCTTATTGGTCCTGTGGTCTCTGGGATGCTGGGAGATGAGGAGGTTTACATGTTCAACCAAGGGGTTTGTATTTTGTCTCATGAAGGGCATATGCTAGTGTGTGGGGGCAGGAGGCAGGGTAGGGGATATTATTCTGAAGATGTGCTGCTGAGCCAGGAACATTTCAGTAAACTTTAAGCGGAATGGCTTTTTTCTCATACCAGGTCCCTCTGAATCTGATTTTCCATGCCTTTTTGATGAAATTTAATTGGTTCTTTAATTTTTATTCCTAAGTAGGCCTAGCCTTAGCTTTCTACTGTTGGACGTTACAAGCTGATACGTATAGATGAAGACCAGTAGAGACAGAACACCTTCTACTATTCTCAGTTGGGAACCCAATCTCTTTTTCATCTCAGGATGATAAACAAATCACCCTACTTGAGCCCACCACCTCTCCTCTTTGGGATAGATCCCATATACTACCTGCTTATTATTATTATTATTTACAAAGGAAGGAAATGGCAAACCACTCCAGTATCTTTGCCAAGAAAACCCAATAAATGGAGATCCCAGGGTCACAAGGCCACAACTGAACCATAAAACACCACAACCCAGGTAACTGAGCAAGATCATTTCCACACAATGAGGCGGCAGGTCTGAGAGAGGAATGGGTGGCCTTACACTGGCCCACTGGTCCTTACCTCTCTTACTCTGGAGGGTTACTAGCTTCTTATAGTCGGCTTTCTGACAGATCCCACAGGATAACTAATACAGTAGATAACAGAGACAAGATCCAAAAATATTGTGACAGGCTACAACATTGGGCAGAATATAATAAAATGAAATTCAGTAAGGGACAAGATGTAAAATCTTTAAAACAGGTTCAATAAATCAGCTTTACATGTTCAAGATAAAGGAGGGATGGTCAAGTTTATCTGAAGAAGCTCAGGGGGTTATAGTGGACCAAAAACTCCACATAAGTCAAATGTGTGATGTGGTCAAAATGTTAATACAGTCATGGGCTGGAGAGGCTTGTAGTCCAGGCATACAGATGCTGTATTTTGTCACTCTGTATTTTGCCCTAGTCAGACCTGATCTGGTGTGTTGTGTTTGGTTCTAAAGTGCCACAATTTTAAAAGGACATGGATAAACCAGAGTATGTCTAGAGGAGAGCAAGCAGGACAGGGAATCTAGCCCACATAAGTTCATTTGAAGGAAGGGGCATGTTTAGCTTGTTGAAAAAAAGACCTTGAGGAAAGAGAAAATAGCTGTCTCCATAAGTATCTGAAGGGCCGACATGGGGAAGCAGGGTTAGACTTGTTCTATTTAGCCCAAGAGGGCAGAGTCAGGAATGAAGGGCATATAAATTGTTGCTGCTGTTGAGTCATGGAGGTCGTGTCTGCCTCTTGGTGATCCCATTTCTTGACAAAGACACTGGGGTGGTTTGCCATTTCTTTCTCCAGCCCATTTTACAGATGAGGAAAGTGAGGCCAACAGGGTTAAGTGACTTGCCCAGGGTCATACAATTAATAAATGTCTCAGGCCAGATTTGAACTCAGGTCTTTCTGACTCCAGGTGCAGCGCTCTGTCCATTGTGCCATCTAGCTGCCCTGTATCCTTTTGCAAAGATACACATTACAAAGAGATAAATTTAGGTTTAACATCCGGAAAAAACCTCCCATCAATTAAAGTTGCCTCAAGGTGAAGTGAGATACCTTGAGAGTGATGGGTTCCACTTCCCTGGAGGCTGTAAACAGATGACTTAATGGATGCTGGGGATGACAACTTTTCAAGTATGTCACAATAGGAGTCACAATATGGTTCAAACTAGATGGATGCTGAGTTCCCTGCCATCTCTGTGACCCCATCATGAACTGCAGAACAGATTCTGACACATTTCTTTGAGATTTGGGGTGTGTGGGGGGGGGTTGAGAGGGGTGTGTGCCAAAAACTACCTGCTGACTCTTAGAGAACTGGACGCACAGGGATGCCTTTTTGCTGTTCTCCTTCTTGTTACAAATTTCTTTGTAGCGAACACAGGTATCAGAGAACAGATTGTTGCTCTTTCTGTGATCTAGAGCTGTCATCTCATCAGCTCTAAAAGCTCTGCTTTCAAAGTACATCATCCATCATGCACGAAGAATGATGTTTCAAGAGTCGTTATTTCTGTCAGTTCAGCTTTTCCCTTTCCCAACACAGATCATCATCCCTCCGCTCCTTAGCAGACAGTTGAATGGGCAGCTGTGGCTAGAAATGTCCTTCGCTAGGTGGAGAGGAGCCTCTCCATTTATTTAGCTAAGTTTGGTCCTTGGATGGCAGACCCACTAAGTCAGGATCCTCAGTATCACCCCTTCCTACAAGAAGGAATCCAAAGAAGTTATGGGGGAGGATGAATAATGATGGATCATAATCACATAGTTCTTTAGAGTTATATCACCCTGTCCTCCTACTGTGGCCATCCATTGCTCTCATGGGTCTGTGGTACTCAAGGGGTAATTGTTTATCTCATTTCATAGCTTATGAGCCCCCATTTCCTTCAGAGCTAACCCCTACCTGACCAAGCCCAAGGCAATCACCTGACACCACAGGAAAACAAGGGGTCGCATCCTTAAAATACAAGGTAGGATTCCAGATCTAGAGCTGGAATACCTTTAAGTCTAACCCCCTTCGTTTAAAGAGGAGGAAACAGAGGCTGAGAGAGGGGAAGGGACTTGCCCAAGGCCACCCCAGGTAGCAGGCACTTCAGTCCTCCAGCTCAAAAGCCAGTTCAGTGAGCACTCACACCACCTGTCATCTCTCTACCCAGGACTCCCTGAAGAAGGTGGGACCTCTGCTCCTTAATAATTCACCATAGGATTATCCTGCCACCTCTGCAGTGGGGCAAGAGCAGCAGAGGTGAGGTTAGTTTGGTTGCCCTGGGTTTCTTGGCATAGCACTCACCACAGAGCATGGGCAGGGGATCTGGGGAAGGGGGTGAAGAATGTCATTGTTATTGTTTCCTTACTGAGCAGCTAGGCAGAATGCCAGGGACTCCCTCTAACTCATCATTTCATTCCCCTCTTCTTTCTGGCTCTTTCACTCTATCTCCCAGTCTGTGTCTCATCCCACACAAGCTTTCTCTTCTCTTTCCAAACAAGATGTGCCAAAAGCTGCTGAGCTAATGCATGAAATGTAGTTTCCAAAGAAAACATAGGGTGGGTGTGTTCAGCTCTATTTCTTGCAAAATTTACAAAAAAACTATAGGTTAGGTGTCACAAGCATTATTATCCCCATTTCATAGAGCGGGAAACTGAGACTCAGAAAATTTAAGATGGAGTCCATGGCTACTAAGTGACACAATCCAGATTCAAACCCAGACCTTTCACCTCCCAGTTCAGCAATCCTTCTACTACATTGCAGGGACCAATGTCTCCGTCTTTTTATCCTTTAACAGATTCTTGCTTCATAGCACCAAAACACAAGGTACCAATGGTGGCCAAGGTCAAAGCTGTGCAGCCTTCTGTTACAAAGACAGTTACAAAAACCATGGAAATAAAGGGGAATTAATTTTCAGTCAAGCAGAATAATACATAAATCCCAAATATTGCTTATAATAAAGGATGTGCTGTCAAATTAAGCACAGGGTGATGACTCATTTTCTAGTCATTTTTATAGATTGAATATTAAGTCAACAAAAGTTTTATCAACATTAAAGCAGCTATTCTGTATTCTTTTGTACTCTATGGATGCAAAGATGAAAACCTGTATACTCCCTGCCAGGTCAAGAAGCTCAAGACCTAATATAATTTTAACAACAAAGTATAAGGAGACATCAAGGTTTTCTACATGCTAGAATATAGCTCATAAGCTAAAGTGTGTTTTTTCTGGTAGATATAATCAATAAAGGCATTAATATGAGCCAGAAGGAGGGAGGGTAAATCACTTTACCTTCCTCAATTAATTTTTAGTCTTGTTCAGATACATTTGCATGTCATTCTGTGAAAAATCTTTTAATGAGCCTTTATAGTACCAGTCTCAACATAATTCTTGTGGGTTTTGTTGGTCAGTATTTGAAAAGAGTTTGAGAGGAAGCTTCATTACAGGTTAAACAGGAATTACAAGGAATTTTTTAACCTTAAGTTCAATAATTGCCTTGGACAATGGACTCGTAATCAATACTAGGCCCAGGCAGTCAAAAGAACAGACATAATCTTAGAGTAGGGGTCACTCTGGCTAGTTTTTATTTGATTGCCCTTAGCTAGTCGTGAGCTTTGAAGTTGTGCACTAAAAGATCTCAGCCTGTTCTTGTCAGGGAGAAGCTTTCTAGCCATTGCATCACAATAGATGTGAGAGTCAACAGAAGATCACGAGGAACCGAAGCCTATGAGGGGGCTGGGATGAGGGGGCTGGGATGAGGGGGAAGATATGTGACACCCCAAAGAGAACAACAGAAACCAGTGTGATAACATCACCAGAAAATATAGCCAGCTTCGTAGTGCTGAAATTGTGTCACCCTGGCTACGTATGTAATCTGGCCACCCTGGTCACAGTTTCCCATCAAGTCTCTTTACATGCATGTTCCCTAACCACACTTGTTACCTATGTGTGCACCTTCCTTATAGATTACCTGATCATATATATTCTCTGAGTGTGTAACTTTTTCATAGAATGTACCCCATGTATACACAAAGAATAACATTTTCTTACTACTTTATTATGTTGTGTAATTATGTATCTTTTGTTTTGAGCTGATGTGTTCCCTGACTGGCTGTTAAAAACTATGGTTTTGAATGATTGTTCTTCCACAGTATGCCTCCAACACTGGAATAGCTTTTCTGGGGGCTCACACAAGAAGGGCTACCCTAGGTTCTATCAAGGTAAGGAGACATTTGGTTATTTTTTCTCCATAGACATACTGGAACATGCGCAGCATATTCTTTATCTTAGTTGCCTTAGAGCTCCAGTTGAAATCCTATTCATTCAAGCTGCCAACTGCACTAGAGTATTAGTGCAGAATCTCAACCTTTTTGGCATCCTGGTCCCCTTTGGATCTCTTCTCAGAATCATGTTTTTAAATGAATAAAATATGTATAAAATCAATTCTATTGAAATGCAGCTATTGAAAAAAAAAATCAAGGTCATGTACCTCAGGTACATAATCCTTGCTGGACTCTCTTCCTTGGTCCAGTACTTTTCTCTCTTTCTTTCATTCCCTTTGTTCTTCTGGGTTCTACCCTACTTTCTCCCTTCTCTCCACAGTACTCATGTCAATAACCTATTGACCACCAGAGAGGACCCTTGCCCACCTGAAGCTGAGACCCTGAGAAGAAGCTTTATAGCCAGGGTGGGATTGGGAGTGTATGTGAGTGTGAGTGTGTGTGTGTGTGTGTGTGTGATGCTGGGAAAGTGCAGGAAGCTTTATACACAGTCAGTCCATCAGGAAACAACTGACTTGTGTTTGTCCATCTCCTGCCATAAAGGCCCTAAATGAGTGTAATTGGCTGAATGTCATAAATGGGAATCACAGGAAATGGAGAACTTTCAGTGTTCAGAAATAGATAGTAAGGAGGAGGGGGGCTTTTGCTCATAATGTCCCTTCTGTCCAGTATATTTAATTTAGGGAATCTTATTCTTTAAAAAAGAAATTGCTTTAGAAACATTTCTTGGAAGTGACTATTTATAGACTACTAAGAGCAGAGGTGGCTGATTATACACTATTGGCTTAAACTAAGAAGAATGCAAACTTTCTCCCAGGTGGCTAAACTTTACTGTGCCTGGGTTTCCTCATCTGTTAATGGGGTGATTGCAACAGACCTGAGACTTCTAAACCTTTTGTGATCATACATTCCTATCAGTAAGAAACTCTGGAGCATGTATATCTAATATATGCTATATTTATTTATAAATCATAGACATGTATCACTGCACTAATATATTGAGTATGTTGTAAAATGGACAAAAATGGATATTAAAAAGGATAAGGATCAAATAAATGACATATTAAAGGTATTTAATGATAAAAATCTTTTGCTTTCACTAAAATACTATTTATTAATATTTTAGTGAGAACAATATGATTGAATATGCTTCATGATTTTTTAAAATCCCTGTGTAGGCAAATAAAAAGGGCAGACTTGTAAATAATAATTGTGTTGCACACATAGGCTCTGGTGGGCAATTATCCTAACACACACTTGTACTGGCAGGTAAGGTCTCTAGAGCAAAGTTACAGCTCATTTCAGAGTTCTAGCAACATCCCTGAGGAGGTAGGGTGTCATTCTACTATTATCACCCATGCATCCTCCATCCAGTGTGTACCTCCCCCAGATCATCACCAATTAATATTTACTCAACATCATTTAACCAGAGGTTAGTGCCTCCATTTTATTTTGACTAGTTGATATCTTCTTGATATCACTGATAACCAATTAACACCAATTAGCTTTTACAAAGGGTTATTTCCTGAAAAGATATAGCAAGCACCAAAGTACATAGATATCCTAAAGCTAGGGAACACTTTTCCCTTTATACCTCAGCCCCTGTGATGTGTGAGCTCAAATTTAAAGTGGTTGCTACAAAATATTCTTCACATCAAGGTGACTTATGGGTATCACATCACAGATGGACAGATTGCTCCCTTGTTTGCAGCTCCCAGTGTCTCACTGGGGAGATTCAAAGCTGGTCTAGGGCCAAGCAGGTTGCTCCTCAGGGCAAGCGTCTTGCTGATCTCAGCTGCTGGCAAACTCGGGTAGGGACTCCAGTTCCTATAACTCTGTAGCTTTTCTAACCTTGCAAAGCTGACTAGATAGCCTAGATCTGATTCTTACCCTCATCACTGAAGAGCAGAAAGGAATGAGCCGTAGGATAAACGGAAAAGCAGGGTGCCATGCATTCATGGCTCCGTGGGGACCCAGGAGGGAGATAAGGCAGCCAGCAGCAGGGCCTACTGCCTTAGAGCAGTTCTTGCTCATCCAAAAACCTTCAGGGAAGAGACAGAAGCCTTTTGTAATCTCAATTCTGACTCAGCAGCTAATTAAAAGGCTTTTCTTCACCATGCAGTAAGCAGCCAGGAAATAATCACAAAATACCAGTAAAGGTTGCAAAGTGGAAGGCAGGGTCCCTCCATCCTGTGTTCTGACACTTCTGGGAGCAGATTTTCAAATCTCCATGTGGGCTGGCACCAGGTAAAGCATCTCCAATATTCCCCAAGGACTATGTTCTGCCTGGCTATGTCCCATCTTATACCAATAATTAATAATAACAGAAATAGTTACCATTTATACATCACCTAATATGTGACAGGCACTATACTAAGTACTTTAATTATCTCATTTGATCCTCACAAAAACCAGAGACATAGGCCCATTTTACAGAAAAGGAAACTGAAGCAAACAGAAGTTGTGACTTGCTCTGGGTTACGTTCACGTCTGAGGCTGGATATGAATTCAGGTCTTCCTGACTCCAGGCCCTGTGCTCTATTCACTGAACCATTTAGCTGCCTCTAATAATCCATTAATTTAGCTAATATAGTTAAGTTAATTCATCAAGCAAACAAATTAATTTTTTAGATGCTTTTTTATGAAAAGATATAAAATACAACCACATAATGATCATTGAACCCAACAAGTTTTCAACAGGAGCAATGTTTCTCTGAGTGCACATATTTACCACACACAATACAAAAGCAACTGATTTCAACTAAGAGGCAAGTCTTCCGTACAGGATAAAGCCATTTTACTTTCTTTATGTGGTTCTCCTTAGTAGATAGCATTAAACCTTAATTTCCTATTCAGTTGTATTTTTA
This sequence comes from Notamacropus eugenii, assembly GCF_028372415.1. Classification (NCBI taxonomy): domain Eukaryota; kingdom Metazoa; phylum Chordata; class Mammalia; order Diprotodontia; family Macropodidae; genus Notamacropus; species Notamacropus eugenii. The sequence continues at coordinate 256,674,927 of NC_092872.1, forward strand.
TGATTGTAAAGAACAGCACGAAGTCCAGGTGGTTGGACCACAGAGTGAAGGAAGGGGAGGAACGTCTAACAAGGCAGAAAGTGTGGACTAGGACCAGGTTGAGAAGAGTTTTCAATGTTAGACAGTGGAGTTTATACTTGATTTTTGTAGTAATAGGGGATTAGAGGAGTTTATTGAATGAAGGAGCAACATGGGCTATTTCGTGCTTCTTGAAAATCATTTTGGGAGCATTGTGGAGCTTTCTGAGGCAGGGAGACCGATTAGGAGATCATGGAAATAGGTGAAAAGGCATGAAAACCTGAACTAGGGTGGCGTGTGTGTGTGCGCACGCGCGCATGTGTGTCTATGTATGTGTGTGAAGGGGAAGGGACAAATCTGAAAAAGGTTGTGGGAAATGAATCAACTTCAACACCATTTGGCCATTGCTTGGATATGTGAGGTGAGTGGAAGTGAGACATCTAGGATTACACTGACACTGTATACCTGAGTGACTGCAAGCATGATAGTACCCTTGACAGAAATAGGGAAGTTAGGAAGACGGAGGCTTTGACGGAAAGAAAAGACTGAGATCCATGATGGAATCTTAACTGTCCATTCCTGCTCTTCCTGTGTGACACCCTTCCACCCTAAAGGAAATCACGGTGTGTGTGTGTGTGTGTGTGTGTGTGTGTGTGTGTGTGTGTGTGTGTGTGTGCTTGTGAGGGGGTAGGGTGGTAGAGGGGGTGACTCTTATCATAGGTCACTATCCCAGATCTGCTCTCCCACCTCAGGTCAGGGATGGGACGGGGATGAATATTTGGGGGATGGTGAGTAGGTGGGAATGTTCCCAATGGTCACTGGATAGCTGCTATTGTGGGTGCCCTGGCTTTGCTGAGGTGATGACACTCACTTCATGTACAGTGTGTTGGACTTCTAGTTAGGAAGATCTGGGTTCACATTCTGCCATGACACTTACTAGGGTGGTGACCTTTACTTCTTTGAGTCTCAGTTTCCTCATCTGTAAAATGGGAATGGGTAGCAATGAATTCTGAATTCAGGGTTGTTATAAGGCTCAGATGAGATAAGGTTACGTAACGTGCTTCATAAACTTTAAAATGTAAATATCAGTAACAATTTACTCAATTAGATAACTGAATTATTTCTCCCCAGTTCCTTTCTCCTGTTCCCTCTAACATTTTGAACTTTCAATTCAATTCAACAAATATTAATTAGACACCTACTATGTGTAAGGCAAAGAAGGAATATAATATACAGAGGTAATATGGTACAGTAGGGAAAGTTTTAGGTTTGAAGTCAAAAAGACCTGGGTTCAAATTCTACTTTGGGAACTACTTTTGAGACCCTGAACAAATCACTGAAACAACTTCCTAGGTCTTTTCCCTAAGTCACATGCTGGCATTTGCACACCATATTGCAATTCTTTATGGGAGTGTACTGCCATATGTGTAAGACACTACGCTAAGTGGATACAAGTCAAATTAAGTCAACAAGCATTTATTAAGCAATTTCTGTGTGCCAGGAACTGTTAAAGGACAGGCATACTAACACAAGCAGAAAGAAAGACCGTTGCTGCCCTCAAAGAGCTTATTCTAACAGGGGAGACATAAAAGGAAACTGAAGAGGGAGGGAGAAGGGGTACCAGCCTCAGAACAATGTAGAAAAAGTCCAGAGTAAGGAGGGCAGCCTAGAAAAGGTGTAGACATGGCTGGCCCTGGGTATCCTACTTTACATGGACGTTGTAGGAGGGACTGATCACTTAAAGGGTCCATCGGGGAGAAGGGTGCTTCCAGTGTAAGAAGTCTAGAAGCAGAGTGAGTTTTGGGGACCGAGTTTTCAGTGGCATGGCAGAGAAAATCTGGAGTCAGGAGTGCAGCCTGGTGAGGAAGGAAACACAAAAAACTGCCCACAAGGAATTCATGTTTTACAGGCTCAGTTCAGATTTATTTACTTTACCCATTTCTCAAAGCTAATGAGCATTAATAGCTCCTCAGGTTGGGAGATGCTGAGGCCTATAACATATAAGTCCTCTTTTTTCTTCCTGGTCCAGTTTTCTCCTTTTGTTTGTAGGTTTTAAACTCTTCCCCTCATGATTTGTTTAACTGAAGATGTATTTAGTGAGAAAACTGGAATCATGGGATTTTAGCATTTAGAGCTAGAAGGAATCTTGGAGATTGTCTGGTTCAAGAATCCTGAGATCTAGCAGCAGTCTGGTCATTTACTGTGTAGATTCATGATATCTATACCACATAGTTATTGCTCATGTTTGTGAAACCCCATTCATTGTAAACGGCATCTTGCCCAACATAGAAACGTAGGGTAGGGCAATCTAGGCTTTTCCCCAGGGCACTGAAATTTGGAAGGTGTAAACATTTAATATAGGTTCTCTTTCAGCATCATTGACAACACTATAGTAACTAATACTCTTTCTCATTCAATTGAATTTGTTTGAATGATTATTTGTAACTGAATCTCTTAATCACTTTAATGTGACTGAATATGCTTCATTATTTTTGAAAAATCCCTGTGTATATCCTGGGGGATAGGATAGACTTATAGATAATAATTATTTTTACTTCATGAATTATAAGTCAATATGAGGGTGGGATTTGGGTTGCTTGCCCTAGGTACTTTCCCTCCTACTAGGAGCCAAAACTGCTAGTTATGGCAAACACAAAACTAGGAAGACATTCTCTATTCACCATAGCTTTGAAAGCACCGCCATAACCTCTAGGACAAATAAAGGATGTTAAATTGAGACACTGTGCCTGGTTGTGGCACTAAGGACTGCATCCTATCACTGCCACCAACAGCTTCACCTTGATCACTTCCCTATGGAATCAGTCACAGCAGGTCAAGCTCTTCATTCCTGTATCTTCAATGGAAACTTTCTGCAGTTGGGAAAATCACCATAGTGATTCTTGTTTCTTGAGCTTATATGAGTCTTTTTTTAGATTTTCAGGTTTCAAAACCATGCCTACTGCTCTGATCAAGGGTAGATAGATACTGCTAGACTCCTTTAGCTGAGTGCAGAGTCTTGAAGTCAAGAGAATCTTTCATTTTTGCCTTTTTTCTTTTCTGCTCTGGGTATCTACAAATATGGAACACCACACCCACCAGAGAATCAACATTGTAGGAGACTTCAAAGACAATGGAATATGTTGGTGAGAGTCTCCACGGATGAATCATGGGGAAAATGGGCACCAGAGTTACTCAGCATGGGAAGGTGGAAGGGGCTATGATTTGTTCCAAAGGAAGAGGAGCCCATATCAATGAGATCATTACTAGGCTGAAGTGCGTCAGGGACATTCAGCTCCCCTCCAAGTCTCTGATGTCCTGAGAGGTCTCCAAAGGAACATGTCATTGGAACAAGGCTGACACTGATAGCGGGTGGAGCAAGATGATATATGCGTCACTGACCATGGAGTTGTTTATTTTATGAAATTTTATTTTTTTGATATCTTTTATTAAGGTAAATTTTTATTGATATCATTAAGGTAAATTTTTATTCACAGCATTTGTTTTTACCAGCATTTCCCACTGTATTTCCCTGCACAGAGCAATTCCTTATAAGAAAAATCTGAAGAGGAAAAAATGACATTTGAGCCCAAGAAGTCACCATCTTTATATAAAGGTGGACATTCTATACAAGGTTTTACACTCGTGGCCCCCTACATCTGCAGAGAAGCACACATGTTTTGTTAGTGTTCTTTCCTTTCCTCTTTTTGTAGGTATATGCACATTGTTTTCCCAGGTCTGCTTACCTTACTTCACATCAGCTCATGTGTCTTCACATGCTTCTCTGTACTCGTTATCATTTATGTTCCACAACTTGTTTAACCATTACCTAATCAATGGGCATATAACTACGAGTTCTCTGGTATTGAATAAAGTGCCGCTGTAAATACTTTGGGTGTATATGGGGACTTTTTGTCATTGACGTCCCTGAGGTATATCCCTAGTAGGAGAGTCTGTGGGTGGTAGGGAATTTTGAAGGTGAGGCTGAGTTGACAGGGGAGAAACAGGGATAAGGATAACACAGGCATCCTGCTGGACCTCAGATGGCACTGGTCCTAGAATCCTGGAAGCATCAACACTTCCTAGGGAAGTCAGGCCTTCTAGGACTGATAGGGGCTTGAGCTATGGAGGTGAATGGTCCATACCACCCACAGGGAGAATGAAAAGAGACTTCAAAGTGCCATCAGGGAAGGAAGGTAGGTAGACCATAGTGAAGGAGAAGGGGGCTTCTCAGACTTAAGCCACAACACATGCTGAAAAGGTAGATTGTGTCTCCCAATGTCTCATGCTTCAGGTGGGGATGTTTTGGACTAGATACTGTACCAACACAACCAGGCTTCTTCCCTACCTTCAGGGGATTGAATGACAGGTGCAAGCTATGTTATATGCTGTTAATATTTTTGCTTTGACAAATTAACATTTGTTAATTTCATTAGATTGTATGTTTAAGCTATGACTTTGTATGAAGGGAGATAGATTAGTAGAAGGCAAAGAAAGGGGCAAGGCCAGGTTGGTGGAGATCCAATCAGAGAATGAATAAGTCATACTCTATGAGAGTTAAAAAAAAAGAATCTACAGGTCACAGTGGTATATAAGGACAGGCTGGCTGAGCAATAATTTAGCCTTATGTCCCAAGGGTATGCTTTGACAGTATCCACAGTTCTATCCTTTTTTTTTCTTTAATCACTGTATCAGTAGCAATAATAACTGTTCACACTTAAACACAGCTACTATCTCTTCGAAGATCCATGTAAAATTTTTTGGCTCTCCCTTCGTACCAGAGAAGAAATCTGAATTATTATGGTATTAAAAGATGAAATATGCTGATATTATACAATACTACACCTATGTTTTATGCATTTCTGAGTTTGAACTCAGGGCTTCTTGACTACAAGTTAATGTGCTTTCTAGGAGGCTACGCTTCTCTCATAAGTAAATGGACCTAGCAGTCATTTTTCCTCTTGTCTTGCCCTCTTGCCTCCTAAATGCCCACATATGCCTGGTGAAATCTTTCTCCTCCTTGAAGCTGTCATCCCCTCCATATTACCCCCAGCTAGGAGTAATCTGTTTGTTCCTGAGTTTTTTTATAGCATTTTCTTGTTTCTTAGCTACATTCTGCCTTGCATCATACTTAGTCCCCTTTTATTCTGTAAGCTCCTTTGCACAAGGACTATTTTTGAACACAGTAGGTGCTTAATAACTGTTTGAATTGGATAGAAATGTAACTCTGCCAGGAGCTTGGGAGGTATCTGTGGATAATTTTGCTAATGCTCACCCTAGAACAGTAGGTCTTAAAGTGTGGTTTGGGGACTCCTGAGGCTCAAGAGCCTTTTACCTTTTAGAGGGTCCTCAGGGTCAAATTAATTTTCATAATAACACTAAGATATTTCCATTTCTAATACAGTAAATATCAGTAGTTTTAATCTGTACAGACAAAAGCTTGAAGGGGAGGGTCCTCAATAATTTTGATGAGCTTAGGGAGGTTTTGAGGCCAGTCACTTAGCTGTCCAACACAATCTCTTGTTGCGCTGACTACTTAAAAAAGATCCAAAGCTAAATACATTTCATATCCTCCAGGTAAAGCCACAATGGTTCTTTGATTCCCGTAGGCAAAGTTTTTGCAGGACACTGTATTCCTTCCACTGAGATCAAAAGGTTGACCCAGATGGTTCCTAAGTTCCCCTCAGTCCCAAACCCTATGGTCTCTTTCCTAGGTAGTTACAGTGCCTTCCTTGTTTGTGGTCCTGACATGTGGTTTCATCAGAATTCCTCCTGTGGAAACTCCCTGAACTTAAAGACACAGGTTGGCAATTGGTGTGTAATTTATGACCTTATAAAACCATCGCTATTTGCTGATGATGTGATATACTTGGAAATTCCTAGGGAATCAGCAGAGATATTAATTGGTACAGTTAATGGCTTCAGCGAAGTTGCAGGCCATAAAATAAATCCTCAAAAATCACCAGCATTTCTATGTAATATTAACAAAACAAGAAGAAGTAATAGAAAGGGAAATTTCATTTCAAATAACTACAAAAATGTGCACAAAATTATTGAAATCAAATTTCTAAAAAACACAAAAGACATATAAATTTAATTACAAAGCGTTCCTCAAAGAAATAAAGAACACCTTAAACAGCTGGAGGAACAGTCAACGTTCATGGCTATACTCTGCTAATATAATAAAAATGGCAATGCTACCAAAATTAATTTACACTTTTAATGCTATGCCAAGTAAATTACCAAGGGAGTGTTTCACAGAACTTGATAAAATCAAAGCAAAATTCATTTGGAAAAACAAAAGATCTCAGGGGAAATGATGAAAAGAAGTAACGATGAAGAAGGAACAGCACATGAGATCTCAAACTATATTACAAAAAAGCAGTCCAAAACCATCTGGTATTGGTTAAAAAATAGAGAAACAGATCAATGGAACACACCAGAAAAAGAAGATTCAAAAACAATAGAACTCAATAACCCAGCGTCTGACAAACGAAAACATAAATTACCTAGGGGAATTTGATCACACACACACTCATACCACCCCTAGAGATATTTGACTAAAAACTGCTGGAAAACTGGAAATCAGTCTGGCAGAAATTAGACTTAGATCAACATCTTATAACACACTCCACAACATGTTCTATATGAATACACAACCTTAATAGTCATTATTATACTATTAAGAAAATAAGAAGAGAAACAGATCGCATATCTCTCACAGCTATAGGTAGGAGACATGCTTAACCAAACAAGAGAAAGAAAAAGATTATTTTATCTTTATAGTTTCATTGTATCTTTGATTACATGAAAATGAAAAGTTTCTACACAGACAAAATTAACACACTGAGGACAAGAAGGGAAGTGGCTGAATTAGAAAAATATCTTTGTATCAGATTTCTCTGATAAAGGTTTGGTATCCAAGATTTATGAACTATAAATCCATGTAGCTAATAGCCATTCTCTAATACTAATCAAAGGAAATGAAGAAACAGTTCTCACCAATATTCACAACTCTATGAAGAATGCTCCAAATGCAAACCAAAACAACTCTGACCTCTCACCTCACATTCTGGAAACAGGCAAAAATGACAACAGTCAATGCTGGAGGGGTTGTGGGCTTATAAGAACACTAAGACACGCTTGGTGAAGCTGAGAAATGGTAGAATCCTTTTTGAAAGTAATTTGGAATTGGAGACTCCATACCTGGGTTTATACTCCAAGGAAGCCATTGATAAGAAGAAAATCCCTACACACACCAAAATATTTATAGCAGCACTTTTTAAGACAGCAAAGCATTGGAAACAAAAACATGCTTCAGTTGGGGGGTGGCTAAATGACTTGTGGTACATGAATGTAATGGAATATTCACTGCATGGTAAGAGCTAATGTGTGTGAATACAGAGAAGCTTGGAAAGATCTCCATGAACGGATGCAAAGTGAAGGAAACCCTGGAAAAGCACACACACGATCAAAAGGACCCGTCACCAAGTCAGAAAGCCCCAACACAATTCAAATGAAGAACTGCGACAGGCACCTCAGGGGGGCGCGTGTTTGGGGACTTTTAAAAGGCAATGATTTGTGGGGATGTTTTTTAAAAAATTTGTTTTAAATAATATATTTTTTATATGATTCTCTTGGAAAAGGAGAGGAAGGGGCACTGGGGGAAATTAGGATGGTGTAAAAAAGCAGGACATTAATGACAACTTATTTAAAACTAATCCCCCTTGTGGAGAGCGGCTGGCCTGGGCACACGTGTGTTCCCGGCGTCCTTCCTCATCCACAGGAAGGGCCACAACTGCACAGGACCGGGGCTTTTCTCGGACTCCTAAGTGTGAGCTCTGACCGCCGCTGCTGTTCTGGAGCGGCCTCAGGCCTGGGTTCCAGTCCTGCTCCTGACACCCGCGGGCCTCATGGGGCCCACACGCCCCCCCCAAGATCCCCAGATCTAACACATAAATACAAATACAGCACAACAGGGAGAGTGTCAATGTGTGGGGGACCAGGGGCCCCGTCTCCACAGGGGGCCGACACCTCCGCTCCGGTGACACGGGTGGAGGGAGGTTCCTCACCTGGAAGCTCCCGCCCATCCCATGTCCCTTCCTGGAGACACGTGGACCAAGGCGGGAAGGGGGGGAAGGAAGGAGCAGGTATGAAGCGCCTTCTCTAAGTATCGTCTTTGAGGGGGCTGAGCGGGCCGCCCCGACCTGTGCCTCAGTTTCTTCCTCTGTCCAATAGGATCTCCGGATCCCTTGCTGCTGTAGCGCCCCAGGGGCTTGTGGGAAGACGGGGCCAGCACGTCTAAAGTGGTCGACCCAACCTCTCCGTGAAGGGAAGGGGGTTGCCCTTCTCTCAGACCGCCGACGTCTCCCAGCCTACTCTCCCCAACCCCCCGGCCCCGAGAGCTCCGCCTTCTCCCTGCCTCCGTCCCAGAGAGCGTCCAATCAGCGCCTTAATCCTGCCCCACCCGCAGGTCGGTCACCCAGTCAGCTTTAGGTCAGGACCCAATCAGCGCTAGACCCGGCCCCTCGCTCCCATCTCCACAGACACAGACCAATCAGAGATTCAGTCCCTCCTCTCTCCCCGTATTTTCAGGCGCAGCCCAATCAACGGCTAGATGAGCCCCCCTCTCTCGCGTCATCCCCAGCCTCGGACCAATCAGCGGTCGGCTCTTCCCCAGCCTCGACTCGGAGGCGCCTCGGAGGCGCGGAGGCTAAGGCGGCTCCAGCCGAAGACGAGCGTAGTGGAGACCGACAAGGCGACGGCGGCGGCGGCCGAGGGGCAGAAGGCGCGGGCCCGGCGGGGCTTCTTCCCGGGCCTCGAGGTCTCGCGTCTCCTGGGAAGCCTCCGTTGTGCGCGGGCGGCGGGCACGATGCGGCGGAGGCCGGGCCCGGGGCAGCTGCTGCTGCTGCTACTGCTGCTGCTGCTGGGGGCGGGCGCGGCGGCGGCCCGGGGCGCGGGGGAGCCCGATGACCCGCACTACCCTCAGGGCGAGCACCGTGCAGAGTACGACCGCGAGGCGCTGCTGGGCGGCCAGGTGAGAGGGCCTGGCCGGGCGGGGGCGGGGGCGGGGCGGGTGGTGCTGTGCCCTGCCCGGGGGTGCCGCCCCCGGCCCTCCCCCGGAGCTGCGTGCGCTCTTCGCGATGCCCCCCGCCGGCGAGAGTGCCACGTGCGGGGGCATGCCGGGGGTGGGGGCGGCAGCAGCCGGTCTTGGTCCGTTCTCGGAGCGGTTGGCCCCTGTGACCATATGGGACACACACTCGCAGTGGCCCGGGGAGAGTGTGTGTGGGTGGGGGGCTGGTATCTTAACTGTATACCAGGGGAAACTGAGGCAGACCCCGGTCACACGCTAGCGACGGTCTGAGGCTGGATTTGAATTCGGAACACCTAGAAATAGGAGGAAGGAGGCAGCCCCTCCTCTGTTAACGATGCAGTCCCCCTTGGGAGGTGGGAGGGTCCCTTGTGAGTGTCAGCCCCAAAGTCCATGCTGCTGCATCCGTAGGGAGTGCCAAGATGATGGTGGTGTGGGCACCCTTCTGCAGAGGGGAAGCCCAGGGTCCTCCCCTGCAGAACCAGAGCGTCTCCAAGATCTCTGCACCTCCACTTGTGCAGTCCGGGGATCTCCGGATGAAGCTACTGGCCCTTTCTAGCCCTTTCTAGCCCCAAAGCTAAAGACCCTCCTTGGCCAGGTTTACACCTACAGGAAATGTGGGATGAGGATCCACATGCTGACCTCCTGACTCCAAGCTGAGTGTTCTACCTCTGTAGACGCCCTCTAATCCAGCTACATGGTGACTTAGAGAGCCACAAATTAACACTATCCTCATTGTATTTTTACTTACTTTGTTAAACATTTCCCAATTACAGTTTCTTGTGGTTTGTTAGGGTACTCAGGATTCATCCATTTGGCATCTCTGCTATATTCCTATTCTGTGGATAATTCTATGGATTTAGAACTTATCCATGGATTCTGTGGACCCATGGAAGCCCAGACAGGAGATGCCATGTGTCTAAGGTCAGGGCAAGACTTTGATATTGCTGGGAAATAGACTTCAGGTCTGTTGCCTTTCAGTCCTGGCTGCCTTTCACTGGTCCAGGCTGCTCTTCTTGCACACAAGTTTCACAGCAGGGTCTTCTCTGCAGATGTGAGTGTTGGAAGAGTGGGACAGAGGCACTGAGAACCTGCTCTCCGGGAACTCCCTCTGTGATGAGTTATCTGTTGTTTTTGGTCTGAATTCCAAGCCAGAGGTTACTGTCCTTCTGAAGCCTCATAGCACTTGAAGCCTCCTGATATGTCTTCACACTCGTTTGCACTTTGTTTATCTCTTATAGGGATCTGTAGTCCGAGCACCTGGCGTAAGTCCTAATCGTGCTGTGTGTGACCTTAGATATAGCACTTGGACCTCTCGAGACCTCAGTTGGCTCAATGGTAAAATGAGAAGCTAGACTAAATGACCTCTTAAGGTTCATCCCAGCTCCAAACCCTGTGATCCTGTGATAAGGGCTTCCCTTAAAAACTTTGTGGAGTGAGTAACACAAGGATTATTATTACCTCCGTTTTAAAGCTTAGGGAAGCATGATTGGGAAAAGTGCCTAAGGGGATATTAAATTTCAGGGCCAGCCTTCAAACCCCTGTCTTCTCTGAAGAGGTCACTTAAGACTGATGCTCTTATCACCACTCATGCTGGTCATGTGTATAACTCTCCTCTTAAGCTCATCAGACTTGTCCCTTGCCTTGGTGAAACCAGCAGGCAGTGGAAAGCTACTTCTGAGACCTAGACATGGCACTTTGCAAGTTCATGTCCAGATTTTGGTCCCATCAAAAGTAATCCCTAACCTGTTTCATTCATTCTTTTATCTCTTTCCTCCTGAAGGCAGAAGCAGATGAATATGAAAAACTCAGTCCAGAAGAGCAGCAGAAAAGACTGAAGGCAATCATTAAGAAAATTGATGTGGACTCTGATGGATTCCTTACTGAAAGTAAGGATCCTTTCTTCCCCTCACCAACTAAAGAAATCAGCTCCTATGAGAAATGTCACCCAGAATTTTCAGAGAGAATGTTTGTTGAACATAGATGGTTAGCTTTCCTCAGGATGTAGGGTATTGTGGGAGACAAAGATAGGGGAATATGTTTTATAACTGAAGAATGAGGCATAGGGTAACAAATTGTAGTAAATGTTTTGTCCAGTGACTTACTTATGTAAGTATGTGTACTAGTCATGTGGTTTTAGTAGTAATGTAGAATGAAACTATACTTTATAACTTAAAAAACTTATTTCTTATCTGACTCTTTAAAAATGATAATATTAGCACTTTGCATTGTCGGAGAAATGCATTTTATGTGTAAAGTGATTCAGTTCATTTCACTGTAAATGTGATGTACTAGAGAAGAAAGAAAACTCTTTTGGAATTATGGCTGAATTACATTATTTGTCATTTGTCTAATATAGTACCATTTGATTGCCCATGGAATCCTATGCATAGTTGTAGGTATTCTCTTTAAAATCAGATGGACAAACTGATCAGAGCAGTAGATCTGGTCCTCTCCTATGAACTCTTTTTGTTAAATCCAAATTTTTTTTTTTTTTTTTGCCATCAGTGACTGTAGAGATGAGCCAGCTTTTACTCTCGTTTCCCAGATGAAGAGATGGCGAGCAGTCAGGTTTGAGGACATGTGCAGTGCAGCTTGTTAGTGGAGTTGTCAGTCCATTCGTCTGGGAGAGCCTCAGGTCTCCCCATCCGTTCCTAGTCCATTGTTTCTTCTGCTGTAATGAGCTACTCCCTTCTAAGGAAGGGCTTCAACAGGGACTTAAAGATGCTGCATTCCATCCAGTGCCCATCGTAAAGGCCTTTGTGGCCCTGTGCCCAGGATCTCCCTGTGTCTGGGGGTGCCAGGGGTTTTGCCCATCCCTCTTGTGTTCTCTTGTGTTTTGGAAAGCTCTGGTTTGGTCAACCTCTCCCACAATGACCAGTCTTCAAAAATGGTCTGAAAGTAATGGCATGACCAGCAAGTGAAAGTATTTTTCCTCTAGGTCTTCATATGTCTTTGCGGCTGTCTTACATTGGATTTCTTTGATCTTGTTAAAGTTGCCCCTCAGAGTTGATGATGTCAGGAATGTTGTGCAGGATCAGCCCTGACCTTGCCAGTTTTCCCTTCAATAAATTTCAACCACCTTCCTTGGAGTAAAGAAGAGCGCCAGCTCTGATTGGACACACTTCCCCCTCACAGGGTTCCCTTTGTCCCTGGGCAGTGCTCCCTTTAGAGTCATCACTGCAGGAGCAGTTTGGGGAGAGTGCATGTCCTTTTGTTCATTTGGCTACACAGAAAGTGTTGGCTGCATTTGGCTGTTGGGACAATTTGGGGGAGTCATGCTTCATGAACTTAATCCTAAACTGTTTGTCTCACCCCACCCCTCTCACCCTCCACCATATACATGGATGGCCTTGTTTTAATCCTAAATGCTTTTGCCTGTTTAGAAAAACAAATCACCTGTTAACTAAAGACTAACTTTTATTGTTTTAAGGAAATAATTTAGAGGCAACTTAGCACCTATGAAAATACAAATTCACTGAACTACCAGTTGATTGAAGTAATACTGTATCACAACTTTTTTCTTAAACTAAAGTTGAAAAGTCTTTTAAATGTATTTTTTCAGGAACTCTTTGGATTTGTTTGTATTTTGTGACAAGAATGTGGGGCTGGATTACCATAGTTGACCTTTTTTTTAATCTACAAAGGTCCTTTGAACATTCAGAATTAAATTGACACATTCTGTCTTTTACGGTGAATCCCCCAGATGAACTCAGTACGTGGATCCAGATGTCCTTTAAACACTACGCCATGCAGGAGGCAAAGCAGCAGTTTGTCGAATATGACAAAAACCGAGATGGTATGGTGACATGGGATGAGTACAACATTCAGATGTATGACCGTGTGATCGACTTTGATGAGAACACTGTTCTGGATGATGCTGAAGAGGAATCTTTTAGGCAGGTGAGTGTTCAGTGCTCTGATCATATCAGGGGCCTTTCCCATTGTCCCTGAAGGGTCCCAGCTGGAGGATCTCAGGTCATTTCCTGGATGACTGTGTTCTCTGGAGAGTGCTTTGTCACGCCTCACTGGCCTCTTTGAAAGTCAGACTTCAGGATTCCCTGTAGTTAGTACCCAGTTGGATCATCTGGCTGACACTGGCCTCCTATATGCCAAGCTCTTCTTTTTACTTTTATTACTTTTATGAATACTGCTTTTGTTGGCATTCACAAAACATCACATGAAAATAGTTATTGAAGGGCCTATGATGACCAGCTACTAGTTTGAAGACATATTAAAATCTCCAAAAAAGGGACTTTGACTTGTTTCTACATTCAGTCAGATGGTTGGTTCTCATTTAAAGCAGTTACTTTATTTGCACTTAATTTTTTCTTGTGCCTTTAAGACCCTACATACCCCCATCTCCAGGCACAATTTACAATGCATGCTTTTAACCTGGCAATCCTGGGAAATTCAGGGAAAGAGCTTTACTTAGGACTCAGTAATTTAAAAATACTGCATGTGTTTTTACATGGCAGGGTTTAAAAGCCACTGTGGTTAAAAAGATCACTTTTCACATTTTTTTTTTAGGTGACATTTTAAAACATAAAAAGGAAACCCACTACTGTATTCACAGTACTGTATATTTTAAGAGTATTAGTCATATAGAAGGTTTTCCCAAAATGGGAGGCCTTTTTCTTATATTTTTATTCTGCAGCTTAGTCAGCTTTTGTGACAGGCTTTATTATAATACTTATTTAAATGCAGAAAATGATACTTGTAAAGATTTCATTTTAGTTCTATTAAGATCTCAAATCGTTGTGACCATCTTGAGGCTCTTTAGGGCTACATATGCTGGCTGGTGGTGGAGGAGGGGGCTCAGTCAGGTGGCCAAATGTTGCATTTATCTGATTCCTTTCCTTCCTTTCCTCCACCCTCCTCTCAGGCCCCCTAAAGATCATAACCTCTTTCCTGTCTAGGTGCACTAGATGGACAAAGCTGGTCAGAAGAGAAGAAGGGTGTGTATACTGATGGTTATTCATTGGTAGTAATCCTTCGGGGTTTGAGAGCCCTATTCTGTACTCCTCCTGAAGTAGCAGCTGCTGTCCAGCTGGGCAGGCCTGGCAGGGAGGGGTCCTTTCTCTGGTGTTCCAAAGTTTCCTTAGATCTCTCTTCACAGTCCCCCTGTGGGCTGGGAGGGATGACTGTATTACCCCTGAGTCATCTTCATCTTCACCCAAGTTAGGATCTGATTGGCTGACCCTCCTACCTCAATTGCAGAGCTGAGTAGACCTCAGAGGGAGCAGGCAAGTTAGAAATAATTTCATCCAAAACTTTCATAGATGAGGAAGCAGAGGCTCAGAAGGGAAGGGTCACACATCGAGTCTATTTCAGAGCTAACACAAGCCCAATTTTCTGCCTACATTATATCACATTGTCTGCCTCCTGATAACATAATATGTTATTACTCTTTTCTGTGTAGTTTCTGTGGTAATCACCTTTTCTTCAGTGAAGAGACATTGACTAATAATAGATATTCAGTAGCTTTGTTGGTAATTTCATTTGAATCAAAAACAATATTTTTTTAAACAAAGTAGAGAGGCATATCAGATTTAGAGGAAGTCACATGTTACTCAGTTCATAAGATGAAATTTAGTTTTTTGAGGTATTTTGCTTACGTAGGTTAAAAACACATTTGATTATTGGCCATTTGTCTGCTGTCATAGTAATCTGCTGTAACAGTGAGATCTCACATTTCCACAGCATTTTAAACGATGCCGATGACTTGATGACTTTCCTTTGTGATGTAGGTAGTGGAAGTATTGTCCTCATTCTGTACATGATGGAATTGAGGCTGATATTGATAAGGAGACTTTTCCAGAGGGTTCCTGGGTTCTAGGGTTCTAACACTGGACTGTTTTCAGAGTTGGAAAGGGTGTGGAGGTTCTCTGCTTCACCCTGTGCTGGATCCAGTGTTCTCTAGAAGTCATTCAGCATCTACCTGAAAGCCTCTGGGAGGGCGAGGCCAAGGCAGCCTAACCCATTTTCAGAGAGCCCTTATTGTGAGGAGGTTTTTCTTGATGCCGAACTTGGTCTAGCTTCTGCCCTGTGAGGCCACTGTATATGTCAGCTGTCCCTAGGGCAGGAATAGAAATGAAGTCCAGTGCTTTAAGCAGACTTTCTTTAAAACTACGTGACTCATATACTTTTAAGTTAACAATTCTCCATTCTGAACTAGGTAGCTTAACTTGAAGGTTCATATTTTTACATTGGAAAAGCTGGAGGTGACTCTCCTTTGTAAAGGAATTTCTCTCTACCAGGAGTGTACTGTCTGACTTTCATGTCAAGCCTTCCTCTGCTGTCAGGCTTGCTCTTCTCAGGGGCCTGCTACATGCTCTGATTAAAATGGTAAATGCAAATCACTCTCTATTAATCACTAGGAGTTTTTGCCAAGGGCAGATGGGGAAAGGAGCTGAAACTGATTGTGTTAATGAGCCTTAGGATCATCTGAGTTTTTCTGTCCAGTGCCTGCTGTCCCCACCCTTCTGAATAAAGCATTGGTATCGGTAAAACTCCAGCCTTTTCCAAAAATAGGGCATCTCAGTTATTTCTGTCCTAATGGAGGTATCCCAGACCTGTGAGGGCTCTTTTTATTAGAAAATTTTCACCTTTATATCTAGTCTGATCCTCTCTGTTCTGGCATTCTGGGCTGCTGTGGTGGTTTATAAGACAGGATCCCTTGGGTCAGAAAGTCAGATCAAAATCCAGAACCAATATCATTTCAAAGTAACAGGTTTATTAAGTACATAGAGCATTTTGAAATTTTAATATTAGGAATGCTAGGAAAAATAACTGCATAAAGAGGTCATAGAACACTTGAGAAATATCCTCTGGATTCTGATGAAAAAATAGCATTTTATAGAGCCCTTCAAAGTCTGCAAAGCACTTCATGTGTTCTCTCATTTGATCCTTATAACAACCACCTTGTGAGGCAGATGCTCTTATTATCCCCATTCTACAGTCAAGGAAACTGAGGCAGACTTAGCCTCTGCTGAGTGACTTGCCTAGGGTCACATACCTCATCAATTTCTGAGGCAGGACTTGCTTGGGTCTTGTGTGCTGGCCATGACCCCACCTCAGTGCCCACTTGTTGTGAAGGTCTGTGTATTCATAAAAGGAGTTATTGTTTGTGTCTTGACCATCCTTGTGATGACAGTCTTGATTTGAAGCCTTATTTCTTTGGGATTCTCATTTTGTAATGACTTTCCCTGTTGAGAAGTACAGAAGCCGGATAATAATGGCCTGACAGAGGTGGGGGTGGGGTTCTGAGCTGGTCCAGCCCTGCACTGTACAGAGGAGGAGGCTGAGGCTTGGAGGGACGCAGAGTAGTCACTCCTCTTGATCTCGAGTCCTTCGCATAACCCTCTGCTGCCTCTTTGCCATGTCCCCCCCACCCCATTCTAGCACATCATTGTTCTCTCTATGGCCTGACTCAGGCTGTCAGCTTCTGTCTCGAGTTCTCACTTATACACAGTGTCCTGCACATGGTAAGTGCTCCTTGACTACGAAGCCATAAGTAATCATTGCACTTACTCTGTGTCAGGCTCTGTGTCAAGTACTTTACAAATATTATCTCATGTCAGCTTCAAAACAATTCTGGGAGGGAGGTGCTATATTATCCCCATTTTACAGATAAGGAAACTGAGGCATACAGGGTTAAATGACTTGTCCAGGGCCACATAGCTAGTTTACATTTGGGTCTTCTGACTCTAAGCCCATTCCTTCGTCCCCTGTGCCACGTACTTGTTGATTGACTGGCTGGTTGCCCTCAGGATATCTAGTCCAATCTGCCTCCGAACAAGAGCCTGCTGCCTGTCACACCCTAACAAGGGCTTGCTTGTAGTTCTCTAGTGACCTACTAGTAGCCTCCCGAAGCAGCTCTTCCCACGTTGAGAAAGCCCCTCTTGTTAGGTTGGGAAATGTTTCCATACATGCATCTGAAATCTCCTGGGCCCAAGCAGAACAAGTCAGATCCTTTCATAGGACATGCCTTCAGAGATGTGAAGACAGTTCTTTTCCAGGCTCTGCATACCCCAGGTCCTTTCATTGATCATTTGATGTGATCTCTAAGTCCCTGCACCTCTTGAGATCTCCTCTTAAGAATATTTCTTTCCTGTATTTTGTGTGCATCTCAGTCCCTCAAAACCTTAGAGTTGCTTGGACCCTCCCCAATCTGATAAGACAGTATTTTTGTCCCTTTCTGACAGGAATTTTAATCCTAAATTAAAACCAAATACAAAAATCCTCTGCAAATGAGTGATGTAAACATGAAAAGTGGTGTGTGCTGTCTGCTTTTTATAAAGCATTTTGAAAAAACCCAGTTCAAAGAAAGGTAAAAATTGCAGACTTAAAAAGTTTCAGCCTCAAATAAAACAATATTGACCAGCAAGGATGATTGAATGCCTGGGTAAAATTCAGATATATCCTTCATTGATTTTTGCTTTTTAAAAGGTTGCCAGGTAGAAGGGAATTGATGACAAGTGTGAAAGTATGGACCTTTTATTATGAGGTCAGGTGAAATGTCTGGAATAGCATTTCTTGGTTTATTGTGTGAAGAACTTCCCTGCACAGCATTTCTAAGAAGGGGAACTCAAGTTTGGGGGTACATCTCATAAAAGTTCTTTAAGGTACAGCCTTGCCTAGCTCTCTGCCACATTTGAGGAGCCGTGACTTGTTCTAGTGCTAAAGATTGTTTCATTTTCTTCACGTAAAATTTTGCCCGCCAAAAAGTGGCAGCTTTGTTCTTTGCAGACTCCCACTGCAGTGTTAAAGTAGTGTTGGCATCTTCATTGTTTTGTGCATGTTGGTGCTGAAATGAACTAGAAGAGTGCCATTTTCTTTGTCTTATATTTTTTTATGTTGTTCTGCCCTAAGCCCCCACAACTTCTCAAATACGTAGAGGGAACAAAGACTTTAAGATTATAATACATAACATTTCTTTCCAGAAGTTTTTTTCTGTTTCCAAAGTAGTCCTCAAAAAGTCCTTCCCTGCTGAAGGTTTCTGTGTCTCCCAAGTCAGTTTTCCTCTCTAGGGCAGTTTTGAATGCTTTAGAAAATGTTCAAGTTTGGTTTCTTTTTTAAAAAGCCTGACAAACGTGAACCCAAAAACTATTTTCCTGAAACTTCAGCTTGTGGAGAAAGATCCTTTCTTTGATAGATAAAACTTGCCAAGTAATGCCCTTAGCTGAAACACGGGCCTTTTGCTTGGGAATTGAAGGGTCCTTTCATAAAGAAACCCAAGCACTCAGCCTTTTCAATGGTGGCTTGTTCTTTTTGAACTTGTCTGGCTCAGCGGAGCACCCGGAGTTCTTGTTTGTCGGCATTTTTCCATGTTTGTGCTCAATGTTAAATGTACAAGGTTCATTCTGAACAAGCAGATGCACAAGACTGACAGGTGTCTTAAGGGATAAAGATTGAAGTCAAGAAATGTCAATTAAAAACAACCACTTGAAAATAAACTTCTCCCTCTTCAGTTTGGCTGGATGATTGACTCACTGTTGTGTGTGAGTCTTTGAAAGGAATATTTCTTGAGGGAAAAGGTAATGACCCTGGGGAACACTAGATCTTGGGTGAAGGGCTGCCCAGAGGGCTCCGAGGCAGGGCAAATTGGAAGGGACAGTTCTCTTAATGAGGCAAACATGTTAGGAGCTCCCCAGGAAGGGTTCAGAGGAACACTTTACATTGGACAGTTAATTAGAGCAGTTTATACCATCATTCATCGGATACTCAGCACTTAGCATAGGAGAGCCCTGTGCTGATTGAAACTGGTAAGAGTCTTATTGGTACTAGGGGATACTGCAAAGTGCTGGGCCTGGAGTCAGGAAGGCCTGAGTTCAGATTCTATCTCAGACACTCACTCGCTGTGTGAAGTCACTTAACCTCTGCCTGCCTGTTTCCTTATCTATAAAGTGGGGCTGGGTCATAGCAGCACTTTCCTTTCCGAGTTGTTGTGAGGATTGAATGAGATAATATTTGTAAAGTTCTTTGAAAACCTTAAGATGCTATATACACAATAACGATTATTATTTCTGTTATTGTACCACAACAGGTAACAATAATAAATAATGTTAACATAATTTAGACTAAACAAAGTGCTAAATGAAGGAGAGGGTGGGCAGGGGAGTGATATGGGTAATAATATAATAATTCAATTGGCACATCAGGAGGGAGAATATTCTAGTCCTCAGGAATGATTCAGGCAAAGGCAGGGAGGTGGGAAAGCCCAGGAGACAAATGGGAGGAGTGATGAGAGTAGGCTTGAAGGATATTTGTCACATGTACTGTATTGGTGCCCAGAATGCTCGGCCAAGCATTCTGGCTAGCATTTAGTGTATAGGTTAGAAACATGCTCCCTTTCAAGAGGGAAGCTACCTTTTTTTTTTTTATTCAACAACTGTTTGTTGATTTTATTGATTTCCATACAAATCAGAAATCACATAAACCCTGAACTTTGGGTCCAGATCACTGTGGGGATGAAGGAATGCTAAAGAAAATGAGACATTCCTCTACTTAGAATGGATATGTCAGAAAATGACCTCCTGACTACATTTAGAATTTCTCTTCCTTCATCTTCACCTGTTTTGTCATCAGCCTGCCTCTGGCTTTCCAAATTTGAAAACCATGCCTCAGCTGTTGTCTTATCCTGGAATCTCCCTCAGGACTTCCTTACCCTGAAATATCCATCCACCTCTACAGCCTACTCACACTAGAACAACTGTCCACCCTGCCAAAGTCGTTCTTCCATTGGCGAGTTCAGTGGGGAGCTTCTATTTTTGGGAATGTTCCAGAGTGTCCAACCTCCCTGGCCACGCTTCTGCTTTTCTAGACTTCAGAACTACACCCCCGCCTAGGTACCATCATTTCGCCTTTCCCTCTACCATCATCTTACTTTGCCATATTATCTTCCTTCATTAGAATGGAAGTCCCTTGATGACAATGACCATCTTTCTTTTTGGTTTTTATTTGTATCCTCAGCACTTAACACCTAGTAAGTACTTAATAAATGCTTATTGGTTTATCTTTCCCATTCTTCCTGTATGGTGGGTCTAGCTCACTCCTTATACTTATTTTAAGCTTTAAAGTAAAAAGTACTAGTGTAAAAATAATCCTGTCAGATAATTAGTACAAGCTTCATCTCCATCTTTCACATGGAGAAACTGAGGCTCAGAAAAATGAAAATATATGCCTAAATTCACACAGGTAGCCTGAACTCAAACCCAGTGTTGTTTTTTTTTTTGTTATTTTGTTTTCCGTGTTCTACAATCACTTCCATATATCTTAGATTCTTCCCCCCTCCCTCCTTCTTCCTCCCCACCTCCCCACTCCCTCCCTGTACCTTGTTTCTTAAGAGAAAAGTAGTGGTGGAGTAGAAAGAAAGAGCCCCTGGGTTCAAAAGGTAACTGAGTCTGCTTGGACATATCACTGATTCCTCTGAACCTCAGTTGCCTCATCTATTAAATGAGACCTGAAATAATCTGGTAATGACTGTTCACAACCTAGGGCCTGGGATCCTGTTAGAAATACTTGGAAGCTTTGATTGACCTTTTATTTAAAAAAAATAAATTATAATCAATTTATGTTTTCAGTTTTCAATGATCACTTCCATAAGTTTTAAATTTTCTACTTCTCCCCTCCCTCCCCGAGATGGCATGCAATCTTATATGGGTTCTACATATACATTTTATTAAATACATTGTCACATTAGTCATGTTGCATAAAAGAATTAAAATAAATGGGAGAAACCATGAGAAAAACCAAAACAAAGCATAACAAGAGAAAAGAATCAGCTTCATTCTGCATTCTGACTGTAGTTCTTCCTCTGGATGTGGAAGGCATTTTGTGTCATGAATCCTTTGGAAATGTTTTAGGTCCTTGGATTGCGGTGAAGGGCTAAGTTTATCAGATACAGTCCTTGTACACTGTGGCTGTTACTGTGTGTAATGTTCTGGTTCTGCTCATTTCACTCAGCATCAGCTCATATAAATCTTTACAGGTTTTTCTGAAGTCCTCTTGTTCATCATTTCTTATAGCACAATCGTATTCCACTATATTCATATACCATAACTTGTTCAGCCATTCCCTAACTGATGGGCATCCCCTTGATTTCCAGTTTTTGGCCACCACAAAAAGCTACTATAAATATTTTTGTACATGTGGGTCCTTTTCCCATTTATTGCTCTCTTTGAGATATAGCCCTAGAAACAGTATTGCTGAGTCAAAGCATATATGCACATTTTTCTAGCCCTTTGGGCATAGTTCCAAATTGTTCTCCAGAATGATTGGATCAGCTCACAGCTGCACCAACAGTGAATTAGTGTTCCAGTTCTCCCACATCTTCTCCAACATTTATCATCTTCCTATTTTGTCATATTAGCCAATCTGACAGGTGTGATACGGTACCTCAGAGTTGTTTTGATTCATTTCTCTAATTAGTCGTGATTTGGAGCATTTTTTCATATGCTCTAGCTTTAATTTCTTCCTCTACAAACTGCCTGTTCATATCCTTTGACCATTTATCAATTGGGGAATGAGTTGTATTTTTGTAAATTTGACTCAGTTCTCTCTATATTTTAGAAATGAGGCTTTTATCATAGGCACTAGTTGTAAAGATTCTTTACCAGTTTTCTGCTTCCCTCCTAATCTTGGTTGCTTTGGCCTTATTTGTGCAAAAGCTTTTGAATTTAGTGTTGATTGACCCTTTATTGTAGCATTATTTTCTAATCCATTTCAGACTTAAATGATCTCTAAGCTCTCTGCATTTGCCCCTTTAGAGTGTGGCTGTTGGGGAGCTGAACAGTGGGAATGAGAAGAGTAGGACACACAGTGATGCAGAAGAGTCACTTTTTGTTAGCAGTTAAGAAGTAAGGATCAGCTGTTCTGGAGATAATCTGGAGCTATGCCCAGAGGGCTCTAAAACTCTGCATACCCTTTGACTCAGCAATGCCACCCCAAAGAGATCAAAGAAAAAGAGTACCTATATCTACAAGAATATTTATAGCAGCTCTTTGGTGGTGGCAAAGAATCGGAAGTTGTTGAGAATATGGGTCAATTGAGGAATGAGTTAACAAGA
The DNA here is from genome assembly GCF_028372415.1 of Notamacropus eugenii. Taxonomy (NCBI): domain Eukaryota; kingdom Metazoa; phylum Chordata; class Mammalia; order Diprotodontia; family Macropodidae; genus Notamacropus; species Notamacropus eugenii. The sequence continues at coordinate 256,697,102 of NC_092872.1, forward strand.
TAACATATGATTGTGATAGAATACTGTTGTGCTACAAGACATGATGAGCAGGATGCCTTCCGAAAAACGTAGAAGGACTAATATGAACTGCTGCAACCAGAACACTGTGCACAGCAATATCGGCATTACATGATAATCAGCAGTGAGTGACTGAGACAGTTCTGAAGGGCTTAAGAAAAGCGCTGGCCACCTCCAGACAGAACTGGTGGAGTCTGAATGCAGATTAAAGCATACTTTATAAACTTTATTTTTCTTTCTTTTTGGGGTCTGTATTCTCTTTTGCAACATGGCTAATATGGAAATAATGTTTTGCATGATTGCATGTGTATAATCTATATCAAAGTGCTTGTCTCCCCAAGCAGGGAGGAAGGAAGGAGGGAAATTTGGAACTCAAAAGTTATAAAAAGAATGTAAAAAATTGTTTTTCCATCTCGTTGAGAAAAAAATAAAAGCATTGTTTTAGACAAAGTAAGGAACTTTGGTAGTAAGAATTTTGCCTCCCAATACACATTTGGTATAGACCACCATTTGGGAAGCTGGGGTTTAAACTCCTGGTGTGGTGGTGATGGGGTCTTTACTGAATAGTTACTGAAGAACCAAAAGGGCCTAATTCACATGTGATCCACTCAAGATGGAGCATGGGACCCAGTGGTGGTGTTACAGCAAGACTTCATTATATTGAGAGAAGGAAGATGAGAAAGGAAGGCAACAAAGAACTTGGGGTTTAAACCCACCGTTACCATGGGTAGATTTGCATTAGAATATTATCCATTTAAACCTGGAACTTAGGGTAGCTTAAGTGGAGCAGTGGAGAGCACTGGACCTGGTGTCAGGAAAACCTGAGTTCAAATCCTGCCTCAGATACCTATTAGCTGTGAGAACATCACTTCACCCTGTTTGCCTCAGTTTCCTCATCTGTAAAGTAAACTGGAGAAAGAAATGGCAAACCACCTTAGCATCTCTGCCAAGAAAACCCCCAATGGGGTCACAAAGACTTGGACATGACTGAAAAACAACCACTACCACCACCACCCTATAACGGACTCCCTAGGAAGTCAGACTTAGTGATCTTAGGCATTGGTACTAGGAGCCTAGAATGAACAAGAAAAGAGGGAAATAGTCTGGGACCTTCCTCCTTTAACACTGAATGGACATTTCCTCACTCAAAGTGAGAACCTGAAAAGGCCTTAGGCTAAAAGGGCCAGGGTCTTCCATTGCTTCCTGGGCCATCTCCAGTCATCCTGATGAGTAGTGGTTATTGGATACAGATGGCTCAGGAGGATAAAGTGAGGCTGGTGATCCTGCACAGCCTTCTCTCACTCAAGTCAAAGTCAACTACAGGTCATCTCATCATCTCCCTGATGTCATGGTCCTCTTCGAAAACAAAGGACAAACACAACAACCACCTGACATGGGGAACAAGCCCAGATGAATCAGGAAGCAAGGTTCCAGGCTGGGTTCCCTAATAACTCTGTCTGACCTGGGATAAGGCATTTAACGTCTTTATTACTTTTACAAACATCTGGCAAATGAATTATCCTTTATCTATGAGAGAGTTAATGATACAGTGTATATGGACATGTTTTGAAAGTATGACATGCTGGTATAAATTTAAGATATTTTCATGGTAATGTTAACTTTCTTACTGTTGTTAGTGTTTGAATTTTAATAAGAAAAAGACATACATGAACTCTGAGGTATCTCACCAGACCTTTGGACATTTTTCCTTTATTTTTGAAGCTTCATTTAAAGGAAAAGAAACAGTTTGAGAAAGCGAATCAGGATGAAGTACCTGGTCTGAATCTCGTCGAATTTATTGCTTTTGAGCATCCTGAAGAGGTTGATTACATGACGGTAAGGGAGAAACATTTTCACACTATTATTTAGTGATAGAATCTTGGAACCTGTATCAGACAGAGTTACATAAATTGTGTAACTGCTTGGCTTTTACCTTTTAAATGTAGAAGCCATTCAGGGAATGAAAGCTTCTATTTAGAGAATTTGAAGGATCAGAAAAATTTTTCCTCCCCTCAGCTTCTCTGCCTTCTTCCACCCTGTCCTAAATAAACTTTAGATTCTCCATTTCCCTCGTTTTTCATTGCCTAGAACTTTCACATTTCTTTATATATCAGTATTTTATAAATGATGTATTTCTGTGTTTCTAACCAAAAAATAATTATTAAGTTTGTAGAAGCATTTAAAAAAACAATTTTTTAAAGTTCTTTCAAAAATTTAAATTTCTGTTCCATTGCATACAAAGAAAATAGTTTCTACCCCAAAAGACTTTGGGAAATTTCAGCATCCCCTAGAACTTGGAGGAACCTTTTCCCTTTCTGTCACAGCATGTTTCTGTAGCTCCTTTGTGTCCTCCTCACTTACGGTAGTGATTCCATCCTTTGTATAAGTGTAGGGCATTTGTGGAGTGTTGATCAGTTTATGCTTGTGACCTACCTCGCTTTGGGGAAAATCACTGGTTGGTATAAGGGTTGGAATCAGATGCAGGTTTGATAGTCTTGGCCTCATTAACACAGCTTTAATTACTTGAGCTAACTAGCTGGCCACAGATCTGCTGGTCTATAAAGCATATAGGAAAACAGTCCAGTGCAGCCTTGCCAAAAGACCAAGAAATTAAAGTGCTAGGAGAAAAAGTCTAATTTGTCTCTGACAGCTGAGCTAAGCAGTGATCATGCCCATAGAAAGCTTGGAACTAAGAGCTGTGGGGCAATTCAGCTCCCCAAGGAATTAGATAGATGGGAATAATCATTGTTTCCTCTACTGTTGGCATTACATACCTAAATCCGCCCCCTGTGTTGGGTGGCCATTGATGCCACCTGGCACTACTGCCTTGCTCTCCCCTGGCTGGGGGGTGGTCCTGAAGTTGAGCTTGATTTTTTCATTCCTCATGCTCAGGTGAATTCCACTTGGGGTCATCATGTCTCACACTGAATGTGCATCTCCCTGTCACTCTCTGTTGCCTGGTTTGCCCTAGTCAGTTCATTTCTCTACCACCAATTCCCTGATTTCTATCCCTGACACTATCATTGTTACCTGCACTCTGGGCTCCCATCTACAACTGTCCGTTAGTTGCTTCCATTTGGGTATTGGAAGTTTAATAGGTAAAATATATCTTATTCCAATCTTTGACTACTTTTTTTTAAAAGACATCTCTTCATCTCACTTTTTCCCTGACTGTTCATTGTTGCCACCATTCTCCTTGGTTCCATTATCCATTTTATCCAGTCTTTCAGCAGAGACTGTTCAACTTGCCCTTTTCTTGCCGTTACCCCTCGGGTACTCTGATCTAGGGCCTTCTCAGACTCAGCACCATCTGTATGCATCAGTAGGTATGCTAAGCTCTAGGGATTCATAGAAAGGCCAGGGTTCCTGTCCTAAGGAGCTTACAATCATCACTCTGCAGCTTCCTAGCTGACCTCTCTGTGTTCACGCTCCTTCTGCTGGCACTGGAAGGACCAGACATGTCAAGTGATGCAGGTTGGTCTTTAAAGGCATTTTAAAATTCCAGGCCTTCTAGTGCTAGAAATGCCTGGAGAAGGGAAAACAAACAGAAGGGAAGGAGAAGCATTCCTGTAATCAGTGAGTGCATTCTTCCATTTTACCCATTACCAGATTCAGTTCAAATGACACTGAGTATGCAACGAGCATCGCGTGGTCTCTGGCCTCTAGAGAAGGGACGGAGCAGGGCCCAGCTTTATTGGGAGCTCCTAATGCAGGCAGAGAGCAGGTTAATGGATAAAATGGGGTGAGAAAGAGGGCCAGGAAGGATGGAGAAATCATTAGTGGCAGCACCAAGCCCAAGATTTTCCAGGCTTAAGGTAAAACAGGACTGGTAGTTGATGATGTGGCCTGGCAATGGGGGAAGGCATGGCGAAAGCTCGGGGTCCTGTGTGATAGCTGCATGGAGAGAAGGGAGAGTGTGGAAGGAACAGCCAAGTTCTGCTGGAGTCATTTAGGAAAAGGAAAGGGTTTTTCTGAGATTTCACATTTTTGTGCGTGCTGCTTAGCTAAGGTTTTATTGTCTATATTATTTAAAGAAAATAAATTGTCTTTATTTCTTAATAGATTTGCTGTAGCACTGAGGATACCAGAATCATTACTTCTCTCCCCTGCTCCCCCCCGCCTTTTTAAGCTTGTCTCCCTATCTTTCTTAGGCTGGAAGTTTGAGGGTTTCTCATGGACCCATTCTTGCTCTGTTTTTGACCTGGAAACTCCTTAGGCAGTCTGGTGGCCAGCCCCCTGCTTATGCGGGCTTCCCATAGTATTGGCAGACTTAGTTCAGACTTTCAACAGATTTAGCACACTGGAGTACAGACTCTCAGGCCTCAGCCTCTGGTAGTAGAGATTACTGATGTGCTCTTGTATGTCTGGCCAGCATGATTGTTCCCAGATAGTTTTTATAATGTAATTTTATAAATAATTCAGAAGCCAAGGATCTTAAAGATCTTCGATTGGAAATATGTATGATACTGAATCACAGCAACTTGTCTTTTCTTGTTGACTGTACAATAGGAATTTGTCATTCAAGAGGCTTTAGAAGAACATGACAAAAATGGTGATGGGTTTGTTAGCTTGGAAGAATTCCTTGGTGACTACAGGCGAGATCCGAGTAAGTAACCTGTAGGAATCTGGGGAATCTGGGCTTGAGGAAAGGACTCGTGGAAAGGAAGATTTCATTTTTAAGAACATTTAAAAGGTAGATAAAAAGGACCTGTAAGAAGTATGACTAATTTCTTTTGGGTAATTTTTGTTGTTCAGTCGTTTTCAGTTGTGTCCTACTCTTCATGACCCCATTTGGAAAAGATATTGGAGTAGTTTGCTGTTTCCTTCTCCAGCTCATTTTATAGATGAGGAAACTGAGGGAAACAGGGTGAAGTGACTCGCCCAGTGTTACACAGCTAGTAAGTGTCTGAGGCTGTGCCACTTTTCTGCTCATGCCACCTAGCAGTAAGTTCTTGGTAATAAGTCCCACGAAATTAATTTAGTCCAAATAAGAAAAAAGGGGGGTAGAGTTAGTTTCAGAATTCTACCTTTTGTTCTAGTTCCTTTTCTGAAGTTGAAATACCTCCCATTTGTTCAAATTATTAGATTAATAAATTATTCTTAATGGAAGAGTTGATAGTCTATAAATAAGAGTTGATAATCTGTAAATAAAATCCAATATTGATGCAAGTAGTCCTTACTGAAAGAGAGAAAGATCTATAAGATATTATAAAAGTAGGATTAATGTAGAAAAGGACTTTTTATAATATTGGAGGTTAGAATTTTTTAGTGGCTACCTCTTCCCCTTAGCTTTGCTTAGCGAGCAACTACTGCTGCCTTGTTTAGGTTTCAGATGAATTTAAAACTAGCCACAGTCCCTGGGCAGTTGTGGAAGTCACTGTAAAAATATGAGTGGTGTGTCTTTGTAATAACCCACCACAGAAGAGAACTCTCAAAGGCCGCCATGGAGACCACCGTGGTCATGATTTTATTTGACCAGAAGGTGTGAAAGTGGGCTGGTTTTAAATTGCTGTGTGGACATTTTATGCATTTGTTATTCAGGACTTTTCAGTTGTGGTTGTCCATCTTCGTGGATTTAATTTTTGCTATGACCTTTGTTTTTTTTTATCCCCAAATTCACCTGCCTTATTGTTGGATTCCTATGCTTTTCTGTTTGTAACTACTTTTGTTTATGTTTCCTATTAAGCTGCAAATGAAGATCCCGAATGGATACTTGTTGAGAAAGACAGATTTGTGAATGATTATGACAAAGATGGGGATGGGAGGCTTGATCCTCAGGAACTTTTATCTTGGGTAGTGCCCAATAACCAGGGTATTGCACAAGAAGAGGTAAGTGATTAGCCATCTTCACATTGATGCTATTTATAAGGGAAGAAACCCTACAAAATAAGTCGTAGTTTAGCTGTGTTAATGAAGAAGCTCTGATGTGATAGAACTGCCTACTTAACTGAGAAAATTAGTGTTGAGGCTGAATTCCTATTTAACATTATTTGATGATACAAGACGACTAACGTTAAGCTTTCGTTTATTGTCCCTTCCAGGGTTTGTTTTTGGGATATCCAGGATTGGGGAGGGGAGGGCCTGTGAAGGAAGAACGGAGCAGGCAGACTCCAGGGCTACTGGGTCTGGGTCTGGATAGGAGACCCCGGCAAGTGGCAGGTGAAATGGCAGCCTTCATGAATAGAGTCACAAACAACTACATGAATATCTGATCATTTAACCTAAAATGCTCATTTTTAAATTTAAAATCTTTTGCTTTAAAGGCTCTTCATCTAATTGAAGAAATGGATTTGAATGGTGATGGGAAACTGTCGGAGGTAGAAATCATTGAAAACCAGGACTTGTTTCTTACTAGTGAAGCCACTGACTATGGGCGGCAGCTCCATGATGAACATTTCTACCACGATGAGCTTTAGAAGATCATTGGCCTTGCTCCGCTGCCCCTGGTCTGTCTGCAGTACTGACGCCTTTGTCATCTGTTAGCAGCTTGACTTGGGAGATGTGATTTGATTTTATGATTTCCATTCTAAGTTTTGTTACACTCAAACATTATAGATTATGATCCAGGCCTTTTAGCAGAAAAACAAAATGAAAACAACCAGATGTGAGTTTTTAAAATGTATTTAAAAATAAAAAAATTAACATTTTGCCAAATGAAAAAATTAAACTGTCTCTAAATATTCCCTAATACAGTACTTAAGTAGATGGAGCATTTGAATTTTATTACCATACTTGAATAAAATGGAGGATTTAAATGATGTCTGAACATTATTATGTAAGTAATAAGTGACTGAGGTACCAGTAATTTTTGTTTAGTTTTATGTAGATTTTAATAATTTTGAAATGGAAGGAAAATGGACAATGTTTAGGTTTAGTGTTTGTGTTAAAACCTTCGAAGGAACTTCCTAAAAGACTTATACCTCACATATTAATGTGGAGAGGTTCTGTTTAATTTTTAACTGGTTTCTATAGAGGGTTTATTGTATGAAATAGAACTTTATATTTTTGCATATGTATAGATAGTAATTATATTTAATGTACAACTCTATAGCATTATAGTGTGTGAAATTTAACATTGTCCAGAACATTTTGCATTTTTGACTGATTAAAAAGGAAATGCCTCGTCTTTTCTATTTTTGTTCTGTTTATTTATTTGGTAGCTCTTCCACCTAAACCAGGGGTGGGAAACCTTAAAAGGAAGACCCTTAGTCTTGTTTCACTTCATGGGGGCCTAGAGGGGACTAAGTTTTCAAAGACCTTGTCAGAGGTGCAGGAAACCCACATCAGACCAGACTGAATGGCTCTCAGCTGGCCAGCCTACCCACTTGTTCCACTGAAGGTGACCATCGAACGGTCACCCACAAGATCAGTTGGCAAAGGCTGTCTACTTAGGCATTGAGGAGTCAAGCTCTGTTTCAGTAGAGTGAGGGGGTGTTGACGCCAGGGGAAAAAAATCACCGATCTGATCCTTTAAGTGAGAAGACAGTATGGTATATTATCTAAGCCCATTGAAAGCTAAACTAAGAAGCTGTTACTAGTTGTGCTGCTGATAGCATCTAAGTGCTCTATAGCAGGCCTTGCTTTTACTTACTTTTGGTATGTTCTTTGGATCTGCTTTTCTGTAAACCCCATCACCTCGCACGCTGATGTCTACACAAGCCCTCTCTAAGCTGCTTACATTGTCTTGGGATTTGTTAGCTAGCTGCTACCGGGAATAGCCACCATCAGTGGTGCAGGAAATCCCAAGTCAGTCCAACAGCCAGATGCTGTGATCATGTTATACATGCCAAGCACATACAAAACACTGTGCGAGGGGCATGTAACAGTGTCTGCCCTCGGAGCAGAGATGTTACTGGGGGGAAGGGAGGATAACAAAAATAGTTCAGAGAAAATTGCAGGAGATAATGCTGACAATCTGGCATAAAGGAGCAGACCCTGAAGGACTCAGGTGGGACTCACAAGGAGGGAGGGAGTGTTTTCTCCAGATTGAAGGGGCAGTTTGGGTCAGTGAATGGAATGGGAGGTGGTCTGTGACATTTAGGGATGGCACAGTTTGTAAGGGAGATCAAGTTGAAATGAAGCTATAAAACATGTTGGAACCCCTGGACCAAGGAGTTTGTATTTTACTTGTGGCCAGTATGGAGCCACGGAGGTTATTTAAGCATGGGTCAAAAGCAGAATTGTGCCTTAGGAAGATTGTTTTGGCAGCTGTTTAGAGGAGGGATTAAAGAGAGGAGAATCATAAGGCTTTCGTAGCATCCTTGATGGGAATCTGATGGAAGGTGGTGGTTCTGTGATAGTAGAGGAGGGGTCAGATGAAAGATGTTGGGCAAGTGGAATCAACAAAGCTCAGAAATGGGCAGAGGGAGGAGGCAAGGGTGATTCTGAGTGGGGACTCTAGGGGTTTGAGAAGATGGCAGTCTCCAACAGAAGTTTGGAGGAGTGGGTTTTAAAAATACATGCTGATATAATTTCTTTCTTTTATACCACAATTTCTTAACCTATTTTTTCTCTTTCTTCCCTTTGTTATAACCAAAAATAAAAGAAAAAAGTTCAGCAAAACTAACGCATTGGAAAAGTTATATACCATTGTCCCTCACGTCTCCGAAGTGTGTGTGGGAGTGCCTTCAAATAGCTCCTTTGAAATTAAACTTGGGTCAGAGTAGATTTAGTGCTGAAACGGACCTCAGGCTATCTAGTTCAAAGCCTTCAATTCATAGAGGAGAAAACTGAGGTCCAGGTAAGTTAAATTCTGTGCCCAAGGTCACAAAAGTTGTATGAAAGGTGGGATTTGAACCCAGGACCTCAAATGCAAAAGCCAGTGCCCTTTCTGTAGTACAACACTGCCTCCCTTGATCATTAAAATTTCAGTCCCAGTTGTTTTGCTGTCCTTTCTGTCAGCATTGTCACTGTTCTGGTCCTACTTCCTTTCCTCTGTATTCATTCCTTTAAGTCTTCAGATGCTTCTCTACATTCCTGATAGGCATTGTTTCTTACAGGGCAGTAAAACTTCCATTGTTTTCATGTACCTCAACTTATTTATCCATTTCTCAAAAACTGTCCCCATTGAGAATCTTCTTTGTGTCTAGATCTTTGCTACTCCAGAATCTGCTGCTATAAATATAATGGTCACATGGGGAGCCTTTTGTCACTGACTTTCTTAGGGTGTGTGCCTAGCAGCAGGATCCCTAAGTCAAAAGATACACACATTTCAATGACTTAGCAAAAACCAAAATTGCTTTCCAGAGTGGTTGGGTCATTTCACATTAGTGCATTAGAGTGCCCGTCTTTCTGCACCTGGAAGAGGGGGGTAGATTTGTAGGGTGGAAGGTAAAAGATCTCTGTTAGGGGCATTCAAGATGCCTTGAGGACTTACCTATCCATGACAAATTCAGGAAAGACATTGGCAAAGCCCTGGATATAGATTTTAGGGAGTCCAATGTATACACATGATACTGATGGGGTACAGACTGGGAACCTCCTTGAACTCCCCTTGAATCTTTGGGCAGTCTCTTGGGGCTCGTAAGCTTTTCTTTATCACTATGCCCAAATCTCTGTTGTATTCCTCACCCTTGATGCTATCAAAATCCCATTCTCCAGGCTACTGGCTACTCCCATCAAGATCCTCCCTAGATTCAATCTGTATTCACCCCAGGGTACTGGTCATTCCCATCAAGACCTTTGGACATTCCAGGTTGACCTCCCCTATCAAGACCATCCCTGGGGCCTCAGACTATTTGGTGACACCTGGATTCTTTCCTCAGTCTTTTTCTGTATTTAAGTTCCATCTTGCCTCCATGAAGGTGCTTATATTCAATCCAGCTCAGCTTCTGTCTAGCTGAGATTCTATCTGGCCTGCTTTTTAATACAAGCATTATAAATGCTTAGGTTCCTTTAAGATGGCAAATCTTTAATAAACTGTTTTTCTTTGGCTTTAAGAAGGCTTGTGTTGAATTCATTCAAGCAGGACCTGGCGTGTCAGTATTTTGGGGTCCCCACCATCCCAAACCTCAAGATGTCCAAGGGGGAAAAGGAGGATCCAGCCCTGGACACTCCCTCCATCCTCCACCCTAAGAGTCCTGGAATGAAAAGACTAAGAAGTCGGGCTCACAGCCTAGAAATTTCTCATGATAAAATCAACTTTTCTGTGTTGAAACACAGAGCTTTTTACTTACCTTTAAAAAAATGTTCTGGTTTTTCTCAAAAGACTGATTCAACCTTCAGGTCCCCTTGCTCAGGCCAATGTGGGTGAGAAGACCTGGATGTCTTCTTTCCCAAAGGAATAATTACTTTGCCCCTCTAACAGCAGAGAGAACTAAATCACGAATTGAAAGTGATTCTGATACTTCCAAAGGTTTCCTCTAGATATCTGATACTTGAGAGTAGACTTACAGCGGACGAGTTAGCTACTCCTTGCAGATTCTACACATGAAGTTAGACCTAAGTTAGATGGCCAGTACTTGGGTTGTGTTGTCTCTGCCTTCTATGTCTTTACTGAATTCTGTTTGTCTCTAAAGTGTTAGAATAAGCAGTGTCTATTTGAAAAGCATTTATGTATTCTTTGTGAAGTCATACCTGACAATTTTATCCTCTCTATTCCTTATTGCAAGGACCGACGGGATTAATTCTTTCTTAAATTAACTTCAGTGCCCAGTTGTAATGATTATGATAATCTCAACTTAATCTGTAAAATGGACAATAATTATAGTACCCTCCCTCAGGGATACAGTAGGTATTAAATGAGATAACCATCTAAGAGCTTTGGTATTTGAATGCCAGCTATCCTTACTTACTTCCTAATTGTCCCCTTTTTATAATGCTTAGTTTTGTAAGCTACCTCAGCCTTTCACAATTTTAAGAGTGAAATGGGAACCCAGGTCTTTCCCCTTCACCTTCAGCTCTCTATCCACTGTTGTGATGGTCGCAAGGCTCAATTTGGTAGGAGTCCAGCCACTGCAGCTATGTGACCTTAGGTCCTGCTTCAAATGGAAAATTGAGTGGATTTGCACAAACCAGGTCATATGTGGCTCTACTGAGACCAGGGCCCAGGCCAGAAAATGACTATTTGGCTTGTGATTAAGCCTTCCAGAAGCAAGGAAATTCTGTTTGGATGCCAAGATGCCACATTTCCCTTTATCTAGCTCAAGGGACGGTTCATTTATTTGTACTCTTGCTTCATTACATTAAGGCATTTTGGACTGGAATCATTCTGCACCAAAGGGAAAGATGTAAATTAGGTTTATAGTGAGAAACTTCCATTTTGGACCCTGCATTAGGAAAGCCACCTATAATCTGATTGATATGGCAAGTATGCTACACATTTAACAGTGACTGACTTGCTTGGCATTTACAAATTGGCTACTAACTTCAGAAGTATTGGCTAAGATCTTTGGCTAAATTCCTTAGATTTTGTGTTTGTTTTTCTCTTCTTTACAAGTGATAATGCAGAATCATTGTATCTGGAATGGTAGCTGGCCTGCTGAGGGGCATTAAATGTAACTATACAAATGTCTATTTATTTGGAAAAAAGGACTAATGCCCAAAGTAGGCAAAATAACTCAAGTGAAATAGCTACAGTCTGCCATTCTTTTTCTCAAAAAAATGACCAAAGGGATATAGTTTATGACCTACAGATAAATAATAAAAAGGACCCATTTGAACTTCCACAGAAAATGTGTTCATCTAGTTAAGGTGATTTGACATTTGACTTTTAATAAAATACTTCTAAGAGCCCCCAACAGGTCAAGTTTGGCCCGGCCTAAGGCCTTCATTTTCCTTCTCTCAGTTGGCCTATTTTCAGTGGAACAGAGGTCATAGCATCCTTCCTTATTGCTATAGCTCTCAAAGTGGTGAATAACTGGTCATGTTTGAATCCCACTGCAATTAATACCCCTAAAAAGAAGGTTTCTATAGAACACAGCTATTTCTGTCTGGCAGACAGTCTGTTTTATGGATCCTGACTATAAAAAGCTTATACAATTATTTTCTTTTTTTGAAAAAAAATATTTAGTCTCCAGGGCAACACTCTAGTGGGCCATCTGTTACCTTCATTCCCAGTACTACATGACCAGCCCTTGGTGTCTTTCAGACTGGTATCCATGGAGCATTAAGAAAAGCCTGCCAGTGTGTTGGTTGCACATTTGTGGAAGGACATATAAAAGAATTGTATAGAATGAGTTGAGCTCCCAATAAGCAGGAGGCATTCTTGTCCATTCTCATTGTCCATTGGCCATTGATGGAGGCTCCCCCCAACATCTTGGAGGCCTTCCTCTAGGAGTTTTTTGAGGGTTTTTTAACGTTTGTTTTTTATATTTTCAGGGTTCCAGAAGAGTAATCTGACTCTCCATATATGTGTTTATTATCCCTCACTCTCACCCTATCCTTCTCCCACCCTACATTTCTTCATCTGCCATTTCCAGAGTGTAGGACATCCTTGGGAACATGCTTTAGCCTGTTTGTCCCACCATGCATCCCTCCATTGTCCTTTAGATTTGTTGGTGGTTGTGGACTTCCAAGGCACACAACCATAAAGTGTGTTTCACTGATAGCATTTATATGAAAATAAAATTTGGTCCAGTTGGCAGCTAGGGACTGTTGAAAGCACTGCATGGTTTCTTTCCCTAAAGCAGCCCTTCCCTCTCTCTTCCTCCTGTGGCCTCTTCGTTGCCCATCTGCAATGCTTCTTTTTAATCAGATGAGATATTTGTAAAGAGCTTCTCACAGTACCTGCCACATAGTAGGTGCTTCATAAATTCTTGTATCCTTTCTTTTTGAACCACAGTAATATTCCATTACATTGATCTGGAACCAGTCATTTTATTGATACAGGGAACTCCCATGTGAGGAAAACTTCCTCTTTACAACACATTCTTTACAACTGACAGTTGGGCAGGGAGTTCTTAACCATCTTGACATCATGGGTCCCTTTGTCAGTCTGGTGAAAACTATAGACCTCTTCTCAGAATGTTTTTAAGTACATAAAAATAAAATACATACAGTGAAAAAGGAAACCAAATATATTGAAATACAATTGTCAAAATATATTTTTTTAAAATCAAGTTTAAAGACACCAAGTTAAGAACCCTTGTAAGACAGTTGCCTGGTGCTCTGATTGGGTAAGTGATTTGCCTAGGGTCACATAGCCGGTACGTGCCAGAGGCAGTACTTGAATATAGGTTTTCCTGACTTTGAAGCTAGCTCTTTCTTTACTATGTCTCATTGTCTTTTCCATTGGAATACCTACCACATTTTTATTTTCCAGGTTTTCAATTATTTTCTTTGTTAAATTACTCTTAAGGGTGAAAAGTGGATTATATATTTCTGTCATCATATTGAGGACAAGGCCAGCTAAGCAGAGGTATTCTGTATGGGGGAATCCACCCAAATAGCTCTCCTTTGAGGCTCCAGCAAACAACTCTTTAATCCCTCCTCTTTACTTAGCCACTGTGCTCTCAGGGTGAAGCATGAATCCATGATCTTGAGAGGCAGCATGGTGCTGTGGTTAAAGGGGCCTGGCATCCAGAGGATGTAGGTTCAGAGTTTCCCTCTGACACTAGCTGATTGGCCATGTGCAACTATGAGCCTCGGTTTCCTCATCTGTAAAATGAACAAGCTGGATTAGTTAGTCTTCCAGCTCTACTCTATGATCCTCCGAGCATGGGAAATGGAAAAGGGTGAACGTGGTTTGTACCTGAGTCCTGTGAAAGGAGGGATTTTTCCCTCTTCAGTCTTTCGCTCCTCACCAATGGTGAGGCAGAAGGAGGTCAGGATGTCTGTGTGTCTTGAGTCATGATTGAAAAATGATCCCCTGGAGAGAGGACAGGCTCTTCTGGGATCACACAAGAGAGACATGACAGGCCCATGTGGACTTGACCTAGTTTTCCAAGGGCTGATGCATGAAGAAGAAAAGGGGATAGAGTAGGAGCCACTCATGAATTGGAATGGAGGAGATTTTGGTAGGTTTCCTTAACCATGGTCCAGATGGCATGCAAATGAACTGCTTAGCTTAGAGGACATGCCAGACCACCTGTTCCCAGATTATAGGAAGCTTAAATCAAGATACCCATTTTCTATAAACTCTCTAGCTCTTTGCTTTATTAAAAACAGCAATTTCTCCCTTAGTTGTGAAGCATCATTTTCTTTTTCCAAAACCTCAACCCCGTCTCTGAATACTCTTTGTTCAGGGTCCCACCTCGCCTTGCTTCTGTTATTGCAATGGCTCCTCAACTAGGCTCCCTGCCTCAAGCCCCTCCCCTCTCTAATCCATCATCCACTCAGAGGAACAAAATGATTTTGCTAAAGCACAGGTCTGACTCCATCACCTCTCCTCCTTCCCTCAATAAATGGCCATGGATCGCTATTACCTCTGGGCCAAATATGAAATCCACTGGTAGTTAAAACCCTTCATCACCTGTCTTCACTTTAGTTTTCAAGCGTTGTTACTCCCTTTCACATATACTGCCATCTGGGCAAACTAGTCTCGTTATTCTTCCTCATACATGACTCCATCTCCCACCTCTGGACCTTTGCATTCGCTTCCTTCCATCTGTGGACCCAATTTTCCCACGTATGTATGCTGAGTAAATCACTTAACCCCTCTAAACCTTGATTTTCTCATCTGTACATTGGAAATAATTTTTCTTTCTCCTATCACAAAAGGCTATCTCCAGGAGGTGTTTCCTAGTACCTCCAGCTGCTAATGGCATCTTCATTCAGCTTACCTTCCATCTTCTCCCTCTCATATATATCTTGTATGTACCTAGTGACTTCTATGTTCCAATAGATTGTAAATTCCTTGAGAGCAGGGACCTTTGCACTTCTCTGTATCACTAACACTTAGAACAGTGCCTGGTAGATAGTTGGGGTTTAAAAAATATGTATTGACTGACTGGCTGAAGCACCCTGTAAGTGTCAGGGCTCTCTATGAGTATAGGTTGTTAATTAAGAGGAGGAAAAGATGGGGGTTGGAAAAGACATGACTTTTTACCTTGTGAACTCATCCTGATTCCCAGTAATGCTATCCAACCCACACTCAGAGGCTCTCCAGGTAGGAAAGACCTGCCAGGGCTTGCCCTGTGCTGGCTGGACTAGAATTGAGGGAAGTACATTCACATAGTTGTGTGACCCTGGGCAACTCATAATCTCCCTGTGCCTCATTTTCTTTATCTGTAAAGTTTTAAAACATTGTACATACATTATCCTATGGAAGTCTCATAAATACCACTTGTAATATAGTTAGTCCAGGAATTGTTACCCCCATTTAGAAGAGAAAGCAACAACTTTCGAGGTCAAATGACTAGTCCATGATAACAAAAATAGTAAGTATTATAGGCAGGGTTTGAATACAAGTCTTAAACAGCATCTGGTTGGAGCACTCAGGGAAGACCTCAGGAGAGAGGCAGCGTTTGAGAGGAGCCCTGTGGAATGCGTAGGATTTTGATAGAAAAGACATAGATGGGGGAGGAGAGTGGAAGGATTTGTTTACAAATGTCAATGTCATGTTTGCAGAGTGTTTTTCAAGCCTTCAAAGACTATCTAAAGGCTTGTGATGATGACGGTGATAGTGGTGGTGGTGTTGATGATGACGGTGATAGTGGTGGTGGTGGTGAAATTGAGAAAGAAGCGGGGGAGGTGGGAAAATGAAGCCCTTGCCTGCCTGGTCTCTCCTCTCTATATCTCTGCCTTACCTGAGCTAGTAGCTCTGGATTTAAAAAGTTTTCTTACCCTGCTCCTGGGGAGAAAGTACAACAAAGACATAAGAAGTATTTTTCACTCATAAGTTTCATGAGCATATCCAATTTATAATATTATTTAAGCAGAGTGGGAGAAACTGACTTCAGGAGAATTTGAAAACCAGTGACTAGTGACAAGTTCATTTAGTGACTGAATTTTAAAATACCAGGCATTTTGTCTGTCGTGTTGTTAGACTTTAAAATGTAGTTGGTTATGAAAAAGTTCAGATGTTCCATTTGTTTCAACTACAATTTCACATAAATTGGATTATGGGATTCAAACCTAGAAGAAAATTTAGATGCTGTCTAACCCAGTTGTCCATTCCACAGATGAGCAGCTGAGGCTTAGGATGGTGAAGGGACCAGTCTAAGGTCACACAGGAGCCAGAATTCAGTGCCAGGTCCTCACCTTTCCAAATCCAGGTCCTTCCCCCAGGTTTGCTTTGTTTCTGTCCAGCATTCTGCATCAGTGTCTGCCAAGAACTATTTCTACCAATGAAGATGGGCACATGCCCTTAGAGATTTGCTTGGGGGCCATGAAAGGTCGAGTGACTTGCCCAGGGTCACACACATAATAATTTGGTCACAGGACTTCCTGACTCTTACTCCTACATTATGTTACTTCTCTTTCCACTAAATCAGACTGTAACATGGCATCCTATCTTTGATACACATCATTACACAGGTGCTACAGACCAGCACCTAAATATGTTTTAAAACATGTTTAAAACATTTTTGTTTTGTTCTGCCAAACAATAATAATAATTTAGTGCTTTAATATAATAATAATATAATATAATAATATTTTAATTTTAATATAATATAATATTTTATAATGTAATTTTTATAATATAATATAATATTTTAATATAATAATAATAAAGTGCTTTAAATAATGATTCTGTTAACATTTTAATTTTAATTCTTATCTTCCAGTAATTTTCAAATGCGCTTTAATTTTAGTTAACATGTTTATCAGTGAAGTAACAAAGTATAAAGAAAAAACCATTGGACTTAATGTTGATAGAGCTGGGTCCAAGTAGTAGTTCTGCCACTAACTCATGATATGATCTTGAACAACTGAGGCTGTCCCTCACTGAACCTCAGTTTCCTTTTCTGTAGTAAGTGAGAAAATAATATTTTCATTCTCTAATTTACTGGGTTGTCAAGATAATAGTTATTAAAGTCATCTAGCAAAATACTTTGTAAATGTGAACTATTGTCTATTCAAAAGAAAATCAAGCTATTTTAATTGGAACAGATCTAGGCAGATTAAAAAAATAGAATAAGATTTTTCTTTACGCAGAAAATGATTTTTAAAAATGGGATGAGTAGGAAGACATGGCGGAAAATAAAGCTATATATATACATATATATGTATATATATGTATGTATGTATGTATGTATGGCACCCTTAGCAGAGACTATGTGACCCGTGGGTATTAGGTAAGGTTATTTTGTGAAGGATCAGTCAACAGGAATTTATAAAGCACCAACCATGTTCTAAAAATTGTAATGATCAATGGGAACATAAAGACCCAAGTGAAATTATCCTTCTGCAATGAAAAGAGTCCTAGGGATGCTCCAGAACTGTGTGTGTAATGTGAGAGCGGATGGAGTCCAGGAGCTGAAGGTGTGTTGACAGTGGTGGATTGGTGATTTTGGATCCACTTCCTTTGGGTTATGCCTTCTTCTGAAAATCATCAAGAGAAGAAAAGGACAGAGAAACAGAAAGTGTTGGGCTTTTTTCCACATCTGGGTTGCAGGACCTCAGGGAAACCTCAGGGAAATGCAACCTCAGGGAAGTATCACCTCCAGTGTGCTCTCCATTTCAGAGTGCTGAAGCACAATCTCATTTCTTAGAGGAGAATACAAAAATTCATCAATGAATTGTCCTGTAGTCATAACTAAGGGGTACTATGATAACTCAGTAGGAGTTAGTGAACAGGAGGCAAATAAACTCTATTTCCTCAAAAGCAATCCAAATGGAGTAGAAGTCAGATTTTTGGAAATCTTGTAAGATGGAGAGCTAGAGTTCCTCACCCCGCAATTACTCATCAGTGGCAGGCTTTCACAAGAACAATCAGAAAATCCATCGAATTTCTTAATATTTGAACGATGACCTTTTTCCATCATCAAAGATAGTGGAAAAATCATGGCATTTAATTTCTAATGTATAATTTAATGAAGAAAAATGATGATTCAATTGTAGATGAACTGAAGATAGAACAGGTCAAGCAAATATATGCTGGAAGCAACACAATTTAGAAATCATTGCATTGTGTCAAAAGTATCACTAATAGTAGTGGATAAAAAAGGAATGAGAAAAAAATCAAAGCATAGCTGCTAACACTCAAACTTACGCTTTAATCTGTATTAACTCTTAGGAGATCGTGTATACACTTATCAGTGTATGATAAGTTAACAATATGACTTCTTTGCCAAATGATCTTTTTAAAATAAAAGACAAGGATGCGACAGTGACATAATTGAAGGAAAATAACAGAGCACATAAAAATATTGTTGTATTTGTTCTTTATTGAAGAATAATATTCCTGTTTTAGAGATGAGGAAACTGAGATTAAATGACTTGCTCAAGGTTACAAAATGTCACAACTGAGATGCAGACTATTGTTTCCCGGTCTCTAAATTCAGTGTCCTCTTCACTGCTCTGCCCATTCCAGATCTCATGAAACAGGAGGTAATATTCTCTAGGTTTCCAAGAAAGGCTAAAGTCTGAAATGTGGAAATGACAATTTAAGTCCCTCTGAGTTCTGCTACAGTCTCCTGAAGGAAACACTGTGCCTCAGTGGGGCATGGATGTGAACCTGTGCTTTTTGAAAGCTATTTAAGCAGAGCCCAAGTTCTGGAAGGTTCTATCAAACTTGGATAATAATCTGAGGATGATCAATTAAGTTTTTAAATTTCATTTTATTTTTAAATTAAAAGGCATATGTTCTCTCTCCCTTGGACCTCTCTCCCATTTGGAAGAAAAAAAGAGAGAGAGACTAAACCTATGTGACAAATATACATGGTTGAACAAAACAGCTTTTCACAACGTCCCAAAAGATGCTTGTTTCCTTTTGTCTTGTGTCCCTCCTCTCTCTCTGGTAGGAAGTGCATATCACACTTCATCATCAGGCCTCCAGAATCAGGGACTATAAATTCAGACATTATAAAGTCCAGGTCCCTCATTTTATAGATTTAGAAACTGAGACCCAGAAAAGCCAAAGAAGTCACTCAGGGTCACATAGGTAGGAAATGACAATGCTGGCATTAAACTTAAATCTTCTGACTCTAAATTCCGTATTCTTTCCACTCTGGCTGACTTTTGCACAGAACAGTATGGTTTGCAAAAGATTTTATGGCCATGACTTCATTTGATTCTCAACAACTTTGTGAGGTAGACAAGACAATGGTCACTCTCTTTGCTTTATAGGAGGACACTAAGTTAAGTGACTTGTCCATGGTCATACAACTAGTGTTGGAGCTGGGATTCTAATCCAGGTCTCTTTGGATTCAAGATCCAGTCTTCTTTCCACTGGCCAATGAGCCTGTCATACAAGGACCAACCTAGTCAAATTAAGAGAGGCTCATCATTATACATTGGCCATAGGGTGTTGACATTTTTAGCCATAATGCCTCATGAAGACCATTTATCAAAGCCTGGAGAATATGGTGCTATCACCAGTAAGCATATCCCCCCACCCTCGGGAAACCCCAGGTCTTTGGAGAAACTTCTGATACAAATGGATACTGACCTGAGAACCTTGGCATTCCCAGAAACTTCCATCTTTCTAAGGTAATTTCCTAACATGAGAAGAACAAGCCCTTTAATTACATTGTGTATTGAATGAGACGAGTAGGTCAGGAATGGGCGAGCCAGAGACATGTCATTTATAGACTGGCTGTCACCTCTGACTGCTCCATCCTTATCGTACCTTCACACCTTGTTGTCAGTCTTTGATGCTTAGCTGTCCCTCTTCTCCCACGCCCCCCAGCTTAGCCTATAAACATTCCTGGCACCTTCTTATCCTTCCTGTTGACTTCCCAGAAATACACCAGTGCTTTGAAAACAGTTCTGCCCGCACAATCGGGGAGGAACCCTGACTTTTAAAATGTTCTGAGTAAGCAGAGGGTTGAATAAAAGCAGTTTAATTACACTTCCGTTCTCCACTTTCCACCCCCTTCCCCTTTGAATGTTTCTAAAGATCAATTTGACTAACATTTGCTGAATAGACCAGGGCTTCCTATCTTGGGGTTCATAGATCCCATGGATTCATTTCAGAATGTCTATGAACTTGCATGGAAAAAAAATTATTTCTTTAATTTCACTAACCTCAAAGTGAAATTCAACATTTCCTTCAGTTATTTAAAAATGTGCTTCTGAGAAAGGGTCCCTAGGCTTTACCACATTGGGGTTAAAAAAAAGGTGAAAAATCCCTGCTCTGAGTGAGGTGTTGTGGGGAACAGAGAGGGCAACCTGTCCTCTGGAGCTTGTCATTTATTTTCAGAGGTAAGACTAATGTTACACAAATTTAATAGAGGATAATAATAATAACAATATCTGACATTTATGTAAACTATAATCATAATTTAGATAAGTAGTAATAATTGCTGACATTCATATAAATATTAACAGCTGATATTTGTATAAATAAGTTAACATTTATATAAATCATAGATGATGTCTGTATAAATAATAGATGACATTTATAAAAACAATAACTAACATTTATATAGCACTTTATATTTTTTAATTTCTTTGTTCATACCTTAATTTTACATTCTCAATATAGCAATTAAATAAACTAAGTAATTAACAAAAAATAATTAGATAATTAATAAGTAAATAATGAAAAAGAAAGAGATAAGAAAAACCAGTCGAGGAAAACTAACAAATCCATTGAGTGTAACAGTGTTTTCATCCGTAGTCCCCCACCTCTGTGAAGAAGGTAGGGATGGGCGTTTTCTCATTTCTTCTTTGGAACTGAGTTCAGTTCAGGATAAATAACTCAGTTTTGGTTTTGTCTTCATCGCTATTCTTTCCACTTGCCTTGTTTCAATCATCATGTGAACTCTTTTCTTAGTTCTACTAGCTTCCCTTTGCATCAGTTTGTATGTCTTCCCATACCTCCTGCCATTTCTTATGACTCTGTAATATTCCATCACATGCAAGCATGGCACAACAAGTGGTTTGGTCCTCTTCTGACTGATGGTCTTCTACTTTGTTTCCCCTTCTTTGCTACTGCAAAAATGAATGCTTCGCTGTCTATATTTATAGACATCATTGAATTATTTCTTCCCAACAATCCCCTGTGGTAGGTAACACAAGTATTATTATCCCTGTTTTATAGATGAGGAAACCAGGAGTTACATTATAAGATGATCCGTTCAAGATCACCCAGCTATCAAAAATCAGGACAAAAACTCAGGTTTCTTGATTCTAAACTCAGTGTTCTTTCCACCCTGCAGCAGAGACCTCCATTCATGGGATCACTCTGAGGCTTTGTAGGCAGCAAATAAAATCAGGAATCATAGATCTAGAGCTCAGAGGTCATTTGGGCCAAACTCTTCCTTTCACAGATGGAGAAACTGAGGGCCAGGAGGGACAAGCACCTTGTACAGTGTAATGCTAGCAGTCAGCATCAGAAGTCTGGGGCTCTTTCTGTGGCACCTTAATATCTTCCTATGGACTAGCTGTAGGTTTGTTTGCAGCAGATTTAGGTTGGTGGTGAGAGAGGAACTGAGGAGGTAAGATTTCTACAGCAGTCAACAAATTGTGCAGACACAGCTGGATGGACCTAACCTTATCTTTGAACCCTGTGGACCATCCAGGAGCTCACCTCATTGGTTGATGAGGGATTGTCTGACTCTTGGCTGTGGGGTAGTAGAAAGAGAATAATTCTTGAAATGGGAAAAACCAAACCAAACCAAACTAAACCCTGGAAATTGAGTCTGGCCTCTGCCACTTGGTAATTGGTTGAGCATGGACCAGGGTCTTTCATGAAGGGGATTTGTTCTAGGAAGGTTTGATTTAGTCAAAGGGCTACCCTTGAGGACCTAGAGGGCCACATGTGATCTTGAGGCCACAGGCCCCTCACTCCTGGCCCAGGCACTTACCTGATCTGAGAGCTGGTCTCTTCCAGCTCTCCTTTGTGTCATCTCCTGTAAAATAGCTCTTCTTTGATGCTTCACCCCAACAGGGGCCCCTGGACTTACCAGAAGGGGAATGATGACATATATTTAGATTTCACTTAGATTGCACGTTGGACCAAGTGAGCTGAGACACCACCCCATCGCTCTTTAACAATGGTTACATCAGTTCTCAAAGTGTGGTCCAGGGACCCACAGGGTGCTCAGAGACCCTTTTGGGAGGTCTTCAAGGTCAAAATTATTTTCATAATAATACTATTTTGATTTCTAATAAGGTAAATGACAGATATAATTTGCATAAACAAAAGCTTGTGTGTGAGGGGAGAGTCCTCAATAATTTTTAAGAATATAATAAAGGATCAATAACACTGAGAACCGCTAGTCAAAGGTCTAAGTATACTAGGGCTCTGGCATATATCCAGACTCAGATGGTAGGAGGATGCTAGGGAAGAGGTGATCTCTCTCCACACAGAGGAAAAATGTAAGAGAAATGCCTAGGAGAGATAGACTGTGGAGTATGTCTACACCTGTGTAGGCATTCTATAATGAGTGTTAGTCAAATAACTACATATTAGAGGAAGGTTCTTTTACTGGCTGTGGAGATAGACATTCAAAAAGGTCCCATTTTTAGATATTACCCTATTTATTTCTGGAGAATCTCAGTGACTCCTTTGTTTATACATCTGGTGAAGGGCATGGAGTCTCCAGCTTTTGTAATCTTGAAATGTTGGGAAAGTGAACTCCAGAATTTGGAAATCAGAGGCCAGGCTGGGTCTGCCAGTTATCACAGCATTGATGTCCTGAGGAGTAACGAGTGATCTTTGAATTTTCCACCTAGTGTAAGCTGGTGTGAGGACCCATCTCAGCTTTGCTCGTGAACCTGGTGGGACCAATGCTCTGTAGGAACTGAGCATAGTTGAGCCCCTGACCCTCTCATCTCTGGCTCTCAGACTAGAATAGGGAAGAGTCTGTGCTGGAGATGGTGGGGAAAATTTTTTTTGTCTGCTTGTGCTAGCTATGTTTTTGAAGTAGATATTTTTTTACAAAAGTAAATTCCATTAAAAGGCTAACTAAAACTGGGATGCTACTCATTGGCTTCCTAACAATAGAGATAATGCAACCAGGAGAGCTCAAGTGAATACAGGTAATGAAGAAGCACCCAAATCTCTGTGGGGTGCCCTGGAATCCTGAGGAGAGTAAGCCAGAGAGTGTCATGATAGACAAGTCTGAACATTTCTCTTGAATAGTCCCTCAGCTCTGTAAAGAAGTGAAAGAAACATTTTTTTCTTCTGTTCTTTTGAGAACTATTTTGTCTCTCTTGCATACTTCTGAGATAATTTTTTTCAAAGAAAAATGTCATAAGCTCATTGACTTATTATTGAAAGGTTATCAGAGGTCATCTAGCCCCACCCCCTTAGTTTTTGGATGAGGAAACTGAGGCTGGAGGGGTTATATGATTGCCTACGATCATGCATAGTAAGCATCAAAAGTAAGCTTCACCTCTGCCTCCCTCTGCTTTCTGACTTAATGTCAATGGGTATATGCCTTTGTGGATTTACACAATCAAAAATAAGCTTTGCGCTTCTACCAGTTAGCCCTCTCCTTCTTGAACTTGCTATAGCTCATTGAGCTCTCACAGTGTGGTCTTGACACAGTAGAGACGACTCTGCAGAAGCTGGTAAGCATGCTTAAATTGGGATACAGCATTGGCTCTTAGTAAGGAAACAAGCTGTGGTAATAAGTAAGCAGAGTTTGGAGCTAGTTGTTTCCTAGACCAAGGAAGTCCCTATATGGTGACAGAGGCTCCTTCAAACTCAGGAGAGCTAAGGAATGTCCTGCTTGAATACCCACCTCCCCTCTGCCAATCCCCTGTGATGGACAAAGGAGTGCCCACTGGGCTGCTTGGTTCACCTTCCAGCAAGGTTAAGAAGCAAGTACTCTGCCTGTGGGACTTGCAGTTGATGGGGAGGACTTATGATCTGGGTGAGTTCAGGAAGACTGAGGCTCCCATTGTCAGCTCGGGCTGATCTTGGTCTTCCTTCGGTAGCAGCTGGCAAGGACTTCCAACCTCCTCTGACTTCACCTAACCCACCATGGATCTCAGTGAATGGACTCAGGGGCTGGTTGGTCCCAGGAAGGAGAAGCCTGTTCCTATCACTGCCACCCTGTCATCCCTTGTTCTGATTGTGAGGATTGTATTCCTCTCCTCACTTCCTATATCTGCTCCTCAGTCAAATGCCTGCCATTCTATAGAGCAGGATGCAGGGAAAGGCAGATGGAGTGAGAGGAGGGGGCTATATAAGGAACTTTCCCACCCCCTTCTCTTCTCAGATGAGGAAACTGAGGCCTGAATCGAGTTGCCCATAGTTCCCCAGTTAATAAGCAGTCGAACTGGGGCCATAACCTATAGGTGTCTTGGTTCTCAGTACTTTTTTTTCTATTATGCATGCAGAGTGCCTCTGAGGGAATGGATTTATCAAAGGTTTGTCTTCCTGGCAGGAACTCTGAGGATGAACGGGAGCGTTGGACATGCAAATGAAGGGAGAGTGAATTTAAGTCAGAGAAGGGCAGAGGAAACTAAAGGAGGACAGGAGGAAGATGGACTTCCGTCTGACAGTTTGGCTTTAGATACCCCACCTTCCATCTGCATCCTCCCAGGAAAACACTCCCTGGCTTAGTAAGACTGTAGCATGAGTATCCAGTGCCAGGAAAGATAAGACTTTTTAAATGGGTCCATTTTACAGCACTGCCTTCATAAATTCACTGTGCTCAAGTAAATCATGAATCCCTTACATCACTACTGCCATCTTGAGAAGAAGAAGAAGAAGAAGAAGAAGAAGAAGAAGAAGAAGAAGAAGAAGAAGAAAGAAGAGGAGTTGGAGGAGGAGGAAGATCACAGTGATGATGACCCAGCTAATTGTGACACTTCCCTTTGACATACTCCTATGCTTCATCCTGGCATGGAGGAGTCCCTGGTTCATAGGTTCAAGTTCATAGGTCCTACCAAGCTGGAAAGGGCTCAAGTAGTGTCCCCGAGCCATAACTAAGGTAGGGCAATCAGGGCTTTTTCCCAGGCTTGTAAAATGTATAGGGAGTTCACATCAGTCACACTCCTGCCGCAGCAAAGAAACAATTAGCACTTCTTTAGCAAAGATTGGAGAATCATAGATTTAGAACAAGGATTCTTAACTTGGGTACTATGGGCTTGTTTTTTTAAAAAAAAATTTTGGTAAATATATTTCAATATAGTTGATTTCCTTTGCAAACCTATGTATTTTATGCATTTAAGAATATTATTCTGAGAAAGGTTTGTTGGTTTTACCAGACTGTCAAACAGAAAAAACATCAAGAACCTTCTAATTAGAGGCTATTGACCAACCCCTTCATTTTACATATAAGGAAATTGAGACACAGAGAGGTTAAATTATTTGCCCAGCTAGAAAAATTATCTGAGGCAGAATTAGAACTTAGATCTTTCTGACTCTAAGTCTGATGCCCTCTGCTCACATTATTCTTTTCTTACACCACTCTAATTAGCTAAAATAGGAAGCAACCAGATAACATTCTTCATCCCACCAGCAACTGCATCATCCTAAGTGACCTCTTTCCCAGCCTGGGTCTGTCCTGCTCTCCCTTGGGAGGTGTCTTCACCAGAAGCAGCAGCATAGTCCGCTGGTTTCTGGGACTTTGGGGGACCAGGGCATGAGGATCTCCGTGTCCTCAATTCACCTTGACCCCATGCCAAAGCATCAGGGTGTTTGTTTGTTTTGTTTTCTTTACCACTCATCACTCCTCCCTTTAATTTGATTTGAGAGATGTTTTGTGTTTTTTGCCTCAGACACCAAAATTGCTAGCAATAGCTCTGATGAAGACAGTGACCTAAGGTTTGGAAGTTAGGACCAGCAATTGAAGCAGTTGGCTTCACCTGATAAACTCCAGATCCTTTAAGCATTGGGATGCAAAATTCTGATAACTTTTCTTTGTTCAACTTTCAATGAAATTCAACAGATATTAATGAAGCACCTACTATGTGCAAGGCACCATGCAGAGCTATCACAGTGGTATGGAGCTAGGTCTATAATCTATCTGGCATAGTGAGCTCCCAGTGAGGAACTTGGTGGACCAAAGCAGAATTGGCATCTTTTCGGTCTCTTATGGTCTTGGAGCATGGAGGAGTTCTTAAAGTGGAATCCACAGACTCCCTCCTCCCCCCACAATTTTCCATAGATAGATTTCAGAGGGTTTGCAAACTTGGATGGGAAAAAAAAAATGACACCTTTATTTTCTCTAAGCTCTAAGTAAAATTTAGTAATTCCTTTAATTTTTTAAAAATATTATTCTGAAGAGGGGTCCATGGCTTCCCAAGACTGCCAAAGGAAGCAATGCCATTTAATTTAAAAGGTTAAAGACGCCTATCTTAGAGAGTTATCCAAGAGCTTTGAGCCTCATGTCACTTGTCCAGAAACAGAACTTCAATCCAGATCTTTTTCATTTTGAGGTCAACTTTTTGGCCACAAGAGCCCAGAGCCTCCTGACTCCAGAAGACACTCAAACAAAATGAAAGCAGCTTCTGTCCTCAAGCAATTCACAATATATTGGAAGAACTTTACTTTTAGAGGGAAATTTTTGTTTCCCTGTCAGAATTTCCTTGGGTTTTAAGTCTATCTATAGAATAGACTACAGGCAGCTAGGTGGCTCAGTGGATGGAGAGCTGGACCTGGAGACCAGAAGACCTGAGTTCAAATCTGGTCTCAGACACTGACAAGCTGTGTGACCCTGAGCAGTCACTTCACCCTATTTGCTTCAGTTTCCTCATCTGTAAAATGAGTTAGAGAAGGAAATGGCAAACCACTCCAGTATCTTTGTCAAGAAAGTCCCTAACAGGGTCATGAAGAGTCAGAGGTGACTAAAAATGATTAAACAACAATAACAAAAATGAAGGGTTGGTAAAACTTCATTCAGTGAAAAATTGCCCACCCTGGAACTCCAAAAAACCAAAACAAAACCCACGAGGGCAGAAGCTGCCTATAGGGGGACATGATCAGAGGTTGTCATCTTGGATGAAAGTCATCATCAGGCTCTCAGTGACCCTCGTGGGCTGGGTTTCAGACGGTTCTACACTCCTTTGTCTAGTCAAATTTGTGGTTGGAAGTGTGTTTGGAAATCTCAAAGCCAGATCAAACAGGAATGGGAGCAAGGCGTCCCAGCTACTGCAAGAGAGAGATTACATGGCTGGATCCAGATCCAGAATTTTCCAAATCCAAATGGTAGCATTGAACTAAGCTCCCAGAGCCTGGATGGAGGTGGAGGCCAGAGACAGGGATGGGAAGGCAAGGACAGAGTGCCCTTCTCTAATTCTAGGTCCCTTGGGCCCCCCCGGGAGCCACCTAAGGGAAAATGGAGAGCAGGGTCCAACTGCGTGTGGCAGTTTCATTGGGAATGCTGCTGAAGTGCAGATTTTTGTCCTCGCCACAAGATGGTGCTTGTGTGACTGGTTAGGATCACCTATTTAATGGCATTGGATGGCTGGTGATCCATGAGCCTGAGCAGCAAATGGCTGCAGATGCCTCTACCTAGGGCTGTCGCAAGAGCCAGAAAAATAGGAGACAAAGAGTTCCAGAAAAGGGCTTTCATAATGTGATTTCAGCATCATGAGATCTCCCTCCACCAGATTCTTGCAGCTGAAGAGATGGTGTCATTCTCTTCACTCCACCCCAAAATAGCTTCCCCCTCCCTCCCTTCTTCCTACCCAAAGCCCCTGGGGAGAGGTCGTATTCAGGAACCAGCTCCCCAAGCCGCTTCTTCCCCAGGCCCATCTATTGTGAAAGTAGGATGGCCTCTTCCAGAGGGGGGTGGTGATGACAAATCCCCCTATGTCAATATTTTAGGAAGGAGAAGGCATGATGTCTATGTGGTGGTGAAGAGTGCCCATAGAACCTAGGGTCATAGGATCGTAGATTAAAACCTGGAAGAAAACACCATCATTTTTTTTACAGCTGAGGAAACTGAGTCCCAGGGACTAACTCAGGGTCACATAGGTAGGAAATAGTACTGTTGGTGAGTTCCCTTGGGATATTCTTTCCTTGCTAAGGCTAATGCAAATAATTAGCATGCGTGGAAATTCGAAGGACCTGGGTTCAAATCTTACCTCTTCTACTTACTATCTATGTCTTCTCTTAGTTTCCTTACCTGTGAAATGAAGGGGCTGCACGAGATGACTTCTAGGGTCCCTTCTGACTCTAGAACTATGCTCCTATGACACAGGGCAGCCGATTCAGCAATAATTCAACAAGTGCTTATTAAGCAGCTGCTACATACCAAGAGCTGTACTAGACAGCTGGGATATAAAGACAAAAATTTAAAAATCCTGCCCTTGATGGGCTTCCATTCCATCTGAGAATATTGCTCAGGATCAAGAAATGAAAGAAGTCAAAAGCTCACGGACTTCTAAGAAGTAGTATGACCTATGGGTCACGAAGACAGTCTTCAATAACAGGTCCAAAGAAAATGGATGTGGGGAGCTTCAGAAACATAGTAAGAAGATGATATTTAATGGACAGGAAATGATTGCTTCTTGATATGAGCGTCATTTCAGAATCAAAGTCAAAGTTCAAGATCAATACCAAATTAGAGTGACTAGTAATGAGGTGAAGATTCCATTATTAGTGATTTGGAGCATCCTTTCATATAGTTGTTAATAGTTTGAATTATTTCTTCTTTCAAAAATTGTCCAGCCATCTTTCCATTATATCACTTTGTCCCTTTAGCAGGAATGGGCCTCCTGAGATTCGTAGTCATTCAAAAGAGATTGATCTCATTGTCTACACTGGAGAAACAAAAAATGGGTGAAAAATATATATTACCCAGATTATGGCATTCATTAGAGGAGGAAATCCATTGAGTTGCCTCATCAGTACATGCATTTTGGACAGCACTACATATGGGCAACGAGAAATGAAAAGGAGAAGGACATAAACCTGGATAACATTTGGGAAATCACTTACGCCTCTTTGGGGCTCAGTTTCCTCCCCTATAAAATGGGAATGATGAGATTAGATTCTATAACAATTATTCATAAATTATATTATTATAACTCTATATTATAATTTTATCAACAATTGTTATTGATGACATGAATATTATTAATAATACACAATAATATCCCTAGTCAAAGGAAATGGTGGGAAGGGGAGGGAGAAAGGCCCTGGATTTTGTCATGAGGTCAATGCTATCTGCTGCATTTCAGAACCAGGTAACTCCTAGCCTGCTTCAGTTTGATCCACTCCTAGAGTTCTCCACCAGTTGGCCATTTTTACGATTTCTCCAGTCTACACCAAGTCCTCACAGAGCAATCCCTATTTCTCCTACCTACAGTTGTAGGCAGCACATCTCTACCTTGCTCCTTACCTCATGGAAGGCCTAGCAGGGAGCATTCAGGGAGTGGTCCCCTCCTCCCTTCTTCTCTCTCTAGCAGCCTGCCTTAAAACTCCGTGCAGATGCCATTTCAGGGCCAAGGGATCCAGAAACCCAGCAACCCTGGGAAATGTGATGTATACATACTTCCCAGCTCACTGGCTCCATGACTCAGTTTTGTCCTCTTGAGTCTCCCTCCTACTTAGCTGGATGATATTGAGAAAGGGCTTTGCAAACTCAAAATTACTAGAGAAATGTTAGTGACTGTTCCCCAAATACTCAGTGTCACCATGGCAGTTGTGGTGTTCACTTGTATCTAGTCCACTGGTCCACTCCTGGAGATCTCCATCTCTGCATATTCTGTTTTGTCATTCCTCTTCAGTGTCTGATCATTTAATGACCCCATCTACAATAATGTGCCATCTTGGTCCACCTTGCCTTTGAATTCCTCCTGTTGGAATACCCTCTCTTACCTCCACCATTTGGAATCCCTCACTCCCTTTAAGGCTTAGCTCAGGTGTGATCTCCAATGAGTGACCTTTCCATATCCTGCAATCATTAGTACCCTCCCCATTGCAATTAATTCCCTTGCATAAATTTGCATATCCTTTGCATTGACTTATGTGTGCCTATTACATTTCATTTGGAGGGAGTGGGGAGTGGGATATACCTTCCTTGAAGGCAAGGATTATTTCTTTTTTGCCTCTGAATCATCAGCACCTAGCACATGGCAGTTGCTAAATTTAATTGAACATAAAATAAAGTTATCCTGCTGGACACATCCATGCCGCATCCACACCAAACTCGTCCTTCCTACTTTGGTCTCTCCATCCCCACAGTGCTAGATCGGCTCCTATTCCTTCTTCTCTGTTGTATAGAGTAGAAGAGGGCTTCAAGTTTTGCTCATTTTACAGATGAGGAAGTTGGGACTCTCTGGAGGTCATTCAGGTGGTAAGTAATGAATCTGGAACTGGAATGCTGTAACTCTGACTCCAAATTTCACTATATCACATTCCCACACTTCCCAGGAAAACTCTATTATCTGTCACCTAAGTCTAACATCTTGGATTTATCCTTGACTTGGCTCTCTCCCTCATGCTCCCCTTTCCCATCAGTCATCAAGCCCTGGTAATTGCAATTTTTCTCTCATCCGTCACCTTGTTTCCACTCCCACTCCACCCACTCCAGTGGTCCAGGCCCTCATTATCTCTAATTAATAGCCTCCTAATTGCCTCTCCCAGCTCTAATCCATCCTAGACACTGAGGCCAGATTAATCTTTCTGAAATTACTATCTCTATGTCATCCCTATGCTTGGAACTGTCAAGCTTACCTCTGACTTGGGCAAGAAGTTCACACTACCAAGTGTGGCACTCAAGACTGTCTTTGCTATGGCCCCAACCCACCTTTCCAACCTTATCTCTTATTATTCAGCTACACCAGTCACTTTAGTTGACCACAGTCATTAACTTTTATGTGGCCATTTATCTCCCAGTGTCAATGGATTGCTCTCTTGGGTGTGCCCTTTCTTCTTTTTAGACTCTCCAAGTTCCACCTGCCCTTCAAGGCCCTATTTGCCTGTTTGAGTCTCATCTCTTCCTGGAAGGCCTCCCTGATCTGCCAGCCCACAGGGGATTCCTCTGAAGTCCCATGCTGTGTGACTGAACCACTTATTTGACCACAATACATACACACATTGCCTCCTGACTCTTCATGAGTGCTCTGAGTACAACAGGTACTTTATAAATGTGAGTTCACTTCACTCCACTTGATACAAATGGGAAGTTTCACGGATAGAAATACAATTGCATCCAAACAATTGAAACTGATGATCACAGATAGTGAGGAAGTTAGTGGTAGGTGTGGTTAAGCTGCAGCTTAGACCCAATTAGGATTGTTGAAGAAGAGCTAGTAGTGTCATGGGGAAGTATGGTTAGAAGAAGACATACATGGTCCTAGTGGTCCTAGGGTCAGGGCTAACGGGTGAACAGCCTGAGGGTCCCCTGGCATTCTCACATCCAAGGAAAGTAAACCAAATCTCCTGTATTCATGGGAGGAGTGGAGGAGAGTGACATAGGATGGGGAGGTATGGATGGGCTGCCATCTGCCTCTCTGGAGGGAGCCATCAAGTCAATGAGATCATGGACTTGTTGAATATTTGAACATATGCAACAAAGACAACATTTAGAGAATCCCGGAGAGACCTCAGAAGTCACAGGGTTGAATCTACAAATGACTGAGAATGTCCTCTTTACGGTAAAATTTCCTCCCCAAAATGACAGCCCTTGATCTTTTTCAGTCAAATATTGTTTAGTTACTTACTTCCTTTCCTCGTCAGTCAAATGAAGGAGTTGGGTTTGATGGCTTCTAAGGTTTCTTCTAGCTCTAAAATCAATGATCCCAGAGATTTGACCCCAAGTCTGTATCTCTTTCCACAGCACTGGCATCTTCTCACCATATGTATGACTTGAGAACAAAGTTAGCCAGTCAGGAGTTGAGAATGAGACACAAGTGGATGGCCCAAGCACTGACTTGCAACCTTGAATATATTGCTGGAACCAGAAGATCTCCAGGGTGTTGGGTGTACCCTCTATGAAGGACTTCTAGAAAGAATTACACAGAATAAGGAGGTAAGGAGGGGTCACATCTTCTAATGAGGAAGTCTTTACCTTGGTGAAATACCAGCGTGACTAAAATATCAAAGTAGATACTAGGGTAAGTACAGTGAATCAGGGAGTGCAGGTATAACTATCCCCATTTTATAGGTGAGAACACTGAGCCCCAGAGATGTGAAGTGATTTGCCCAAGATCTACTAAGTGCCAGTCCTGAGATTCAAACCCAAGTTTTCTGGAGTTTTTAAAGTATAGAAATTTACAAAAACAACTCTAAAGGCAGGGATGAATTAGGACTGCCTCTGTTGGGACTGAAAGGTTTAGCTCTTTGAAATACTGGTTCTTTGCTCCCTAGGGAAAAAAATGAGCTGAGAGCTAAAGAAGAACAAAGACAAAGAAATAGCCTGAAAAGCATTCATGAAGATGGAGGAAAGTTTGCTGTGAATCTGAAACGGCAAAACCTGGAAATGACCTGATCCTCCACCATCACCCGAGAGGAGAGGCTACGAAAGCTCTTCTAATGGGAAAAGCAGATGCAGCTGTTGATCGGCCTTGGGGATGATTTAATGGAATGAGCATTTCTAGAGTTCAGGGGTTTGTGGGAAGAGAGGGAGCTCCTGCCCAAGAGCTGCAGATGCTTTTAACATGTGACTCTGAAAAGGAGAGTGACCCTTTAACGGCCATTTCAAAGCCTTGCAGGTGCTGAATGATGGTGTCCAAGGAGAAGAGTTTTTATTACCCATCTGAGACATGGAAGCAATCAATCCACAAGCACTCATTGAGCACCATGTGCCAGACACTGTGCTATTTTCTGGGGATACAAAGACAAAAATTATCATTGTCTACCCCCAAGAAGAGTACAGTCTAACCCAGGGAGACATGAACATAGTAAGTCACTCTTGCAGAGCGAGGTCAGGGACCATCGCTTTCAGAGTTCTAGGGCTACCAGGCTCCAGGAGAAGAGATGAAATTCTCAACAATACTTTCTATTGTCATGCTCCTTGACCTGAAAGGGATGATAGATAGAAAGATAGATGATAGACAGAAAGATAGATAGATAGATGGATGAATGGATGGAGAGATAGGTAGATGAGTACTTAGAAAGAAGACTTATTACTACATTCTACATTGTACCTTACTACATTCCTGCCATTGTGTTCAGAGTTAGAGATACAAATAAAAGCAAACAAAGAAGTCTGCCCTCAAGGATTCTGCATTGTAATAAAGGAAATCAATACATCCCTAGTCCTGTTTCCAGAAAGGGGAGGTGGGGAAGAAGGGGACAATGCTACAGGTGAAATGTGTAGCAGATGGTCATCTTAGAAGGAGACATTTTAGTCAAGAGTAATATGAAACATCACCTGGGTCCTTCTCAAAACTATGGGGCCACAGGCGTCATCATTGAGGAGAGAATGGCAGGTGTCCTCTTCTTCCTCCACTTTTTCTGCTATAGATCTCATTCATTAAAACATGAACAAATAGATCCTTCTGGCCCTGGTAAGTGATAATATAGGAGGTAACTACCTCTGTGGTCACAGCCCAGTGTTGAAGGGCCATGGAGTTCCATGCAAATATAGGCCAGTTAATTTTGCTCCATTCTGTGGCCAGACTTTACCCGTGATCCATGGTGGTTGTGTGTACTTGATTATAAGAGGGAGAGTGGGTAAAACCCATGGTAAATCCATCTCCACTGCTACAGACACAAGTTGGCTCATTGATAGTGAGGTGCTAGGGTACATAGGATCAAAGCTTTTAGACTTGAAAGGGATCTCAGAGGCCATCTATTTCTACCCTCTCATTTTACAAAAGAGGAAACTGAGTCCTAGAGAGGTTGGGTGACTTGGCAGTGGTCTGACATCTAGTAGATAGTACAGCCGGAAGACAGGTCAAGGGAACGACTTTCTCTTAGCTCTAACTGCTGTGACCAGGTAATTGGTGGCTGTGACCCTGTGCCCTGGACCCAGTGACTGGGCACATGAGGGGGTAAGTCTGAGCTCTGGGGGAGGATATCAAACTAGTCCAATGTGCACAATTGCTGAGCAGAATCAGGGAAGCAACAACAGATTCTTTCAACTCCCAAATTTCAGAGGACAAAACAGAGCCCTGGAAAGAGTTTGAAAGAACAAAACAAGAAATAACTATAATGCTCACCATTTACCTGGGCTTGCAGACAAGGGGTGGGAAAAGGAGGGAGCAAGCACTTACTATGCACCTACTATGTGTGGGGTACCTTGCTAAGTGCTTTACAACTATCATATCATTTGATCCTCCCAACAATCCTGAGAGGACGGTATTATTATTATTATACCCATTTTATAGTTGAGGAAACTGAAGCAGGCAGCGGTTAAGTGACTTGTGCAGGATCACACAAGTATTAAGTGTTTGAGGTCACATTTGAACTCAGGTCTTCCTGACTCCAGACCCAGCACTCTGCACTGTGTTACAAGTTACTCTCATCCCTACCCCAGCTGTCCAGGGTTACAAACTTCTTGCTACAAAACAGGTCCTTGACATTAAACTTAGGGAAACATCCCCCACTAACACAAATACAAGCAACGCCCCACCTGTTTTGCAGCAGATATCACGGCTCTCTTCGAGAACAAAGGACAAACAACAACAGATTATTCCTTACAAATAAAATCTTGCCCTGATCCTTGGGCCCCCCTGTGGTGGCCATTGTGACAACATTCTGGAATCCATGCACCACTTCTCAATTTTAGCAATGTTTCAGATTTGAATATCACAATTACTTTCCAATACCCTAGGACCTTAGGCTTAAAGCTGGAAGGAATGTTAGAGGCCATCTAATCACCCCACCCCCCATTTCACAGATAAGGAAACTGAGGCTCTGGGAGGTTAAAGTAATTTGCCCAAGTCTGTTAGTATGTTCGTCCTTCATTGCCAAAGAAGACCATGCCATCAGAGAAATAATGACATAATTTGCACTTGACTTTGTTTTGAGTGAGGGAGGGCTGTGCAGGTCACAGCCTCACTTCTCCTCCTGAGTCATCTGAATCCAGTGACCACATATTCATCAGGATGACTGGAGATGAACCAGGATGAGGCAGTTGGGATTAAGTGACTTGCCCAAATGAGTGTCAAGTGTCTAAGGTGAGATTTGAACTCAGGTCCTCCTGACTCCTGCTCTGGTGATCTATCCACCGTACCACCTAGCTGCCCCTTGCCAAAGTCTACAAAGATGGTAAATGGCAGAGGTGGAATTTGAATCCAGGTCCTCTGATTCCAGAGTCAGTATTCTTTCTACTGAATTTGCCACAGTCATAGAATCCTCTCTTATGTAAACTGCCTCAAGATCCAAAGTCAGGTTATACTTGGAACAAAGAGGAACAACATACCTTAGAAGGTAGGCAATATTCTGCACCTGTAGTTCCCCACTTCTTGCTCATCCTCTGCTTGGCACCCAGTAAGCACTTAACAAATGCTTGCTGATAGTGCACCAATTTTCCAGGTTGTATCCAAGTCTTTGTTAAGGAGGCATTCTGAAAATGAAACCTGAAATGGAATTGGGGAAACTGAAAAGACTTCTGAACATTGGACTACACTCTTACTTGTCAGTTCCTTCTAGATCTTAATAAAGGATTCCTATCAGATGTAGGCTGGACCACAGAGTCTCCAAAGTCCCTCTGCCTCTGGGATTCTGGGATGGGATAGCTAAATAACTTTGTTTCTATTTATATAGATTTTTTATTTATAGTTTTTGTTTTTATACCTCATACATATCTGACAAGATCCCTCCCTTCATCCCTTCCCAGAGAGACTTTGCTTATAATAAAAAAAATGTTAAAGAAGATAAAAGTTCAGCAAAAGTAACCAATGTGTTGAAAAATTCTGATGTTATGGGCAATTTTCTGAATCCATAGTCCCTCATCTTTGCAAAGTAAGGAGTGCATGTGTTTGCATGTGCGTGTGAACATGTGTGTGTGTGTGTATGGATGTGTTTATGAAATGAGTCTTTTCCTGTCTCTTTTTTGGGGCCAAGTTTAGTCATTCCAGTCTCAGTTTCAATTTTTCATAGTTCTTGACTGCTCTACTCACTTTGTTGCATTCACTGTTTATAGGTTTCCTGGTTCTTCTGAGTTCATTTTGCATCAGTTCATATAAACCTCTCTTTTAAAAAAAAACCTTTTATTAACACGATTTTTTTTACATTACAAACATTTCCAGATAACCCCTACTCCATAACAAAAAAGATAATTAAGCAAATCTAATAATTCAGTGACTTCATCTGCATGCAACATCTCCCATTTGTAGCATGCCACTTATTTTGAAAAGATTTTTTAATTAACATAAATCTATTTTCTCTTCCTCCCACTCCCAACCCTAATAGGAAAAAAGAGAGAAAATAAAAACAAATTCCTTGTAACAAATGTATCATAGTTGAGCAAAGCAAATCTCCTCACCGGCTATATAAATCTTATTCTGAATCCTGAATCCATCACTGTCAGGAGATAGATGGCATGTTTCATCATCAGTCCTTGTGATCATGGATGGTCATTGAATTGACCATAGTTCTTATATAACTTTCAAAGCTTTTTGTATGATGTCATTCAATGTTCTCCTAGTTCCATTCGTGATTCTTTATATTCATCAATAATTCTCTCTTGTAATATACAGTATGGTAACACTTCATCCCACGCATGTTTAGACATTCTTAAATGGTGGTCATTTACTTTGTTTCCAGTAGTACCTTGTTACCACAAAGAGTGCTACTATGAATATTTTGTTTTATATAGGATTTTTTTTTCCCCCAATGACTTTCTTGGAGATACCTGCCTAGTGATAGAATATCTAGATCAAATGGCGTGGACATATTGGTGTGGCTTTCTAACAGTTTAAGATATTTCTGCTTATAAAGGGGATGCTACATTTCTATAAAGCGTTTTATATTTACTGCATAATTTTAGTGATACATATACCCTGTGGTACTATTCTTCTTACAATTCACAAGCCCCTACCAGTGGGCTTCTCATTAATAATCAGTCAGTAACCTCAGTTAGCTCTTAGCAAAGGCATTCACTCAAATGTCAGAGCAAGAAAAAGTTTATACAAAATATTCCCCTCCTTTTAAACCTGGGATGCATTCTCCCACAAATGCACATAGCACCCACCCATGGAAAAAGGGGGTTCAAACTTAGAGTATAGGATACACTTGAGGGAGAGACAACTCACAGCTCCTGTGCTACAGGTTCTAGAAGTAATTTTTCCTTTTCAAAATCTTCATCTTGAGTTTCCAAGGTCTACTCCTTTCCATAGCTCAACTCTTAATTTCCAGGGGTCATATTCCTTGAAGTTATTTCCTGTATGGGTTGTTTGTCTCTCTTAGCCACATCTATCTGTCCGTCTGTCTGTCTGTGTGTCTCTGCTTCCATATAGATGCAGGATCTCCTAACCTACATGGTCAATGTATGTGGGGTGTGGATGAGAGAGAAATGCCCTCTTCTTCACATGCAGCTCTTGGCTTCCAGGGTTTCCATCTCTCAAATTGAAATAAACAAACAAATTGAAACAGCTACATGACTTGATTCTTTAACTATGTAGGCCCAAGAACATGACTGATTTGGCCAGTCACTAGATGTGTCATGTAGCAACAGTTCCCTTTATCCCCTAGCTGAAGGTTTATAATACAGTCAGATTGATTAAGGAAGTTCTTCACACATTGTTGTGCTGTTGTAAGAAAATTTCTTAACAACTCTTTAAAGTCTTTCTTTATTACCTTGTGATTATTTTCTGAACTTTTTGTGACTGTGTGTATATATGTGTGTGTGTGGGCAGGGGGGAGGGTG
This sequence comes from Notamacropus eugenii, assembly GCF_028372415.1. Lineage (NCBI taxonomy): Eukaryota > Metazoa > Chordata > Mammalia > Diprotodontia > Macropodidae > Notamacropus > Notamacropus eugenii. Next base: position 256,734,835 of record NC_092872.1, read on the forward strand.
GAGACCCCATCATTCATCATTTCCATAGGTATTCTAGCACTAGAGAAAATGTACTTGCAGGACCCTGGCATATGTTGCAAGGGTTGTGGGAGAGAGTTACAGAGACCCCCCCCCCCTTTCTCTGGGGTCCCTCCTAGGGAGGCTGGCCTATGCTGCTTATGGGTGGTTCATATGATGTGGGTCCTTAGGTGTGGTGGCATGGTGTCTTCAGCTCATGTGGATGCAGTCACATGGGGAAGATCAGCCCTAGGAAAGTGGTATGCCAATGACAGCTTATGATAGCTTGGGGAGATAGTGTGGGGAGAAATGGTGACTCAAGGGACCAGCAGAGGTCTTGAGAGGGAAAGTTGAACTCTGTAGTGTAGGACCAGCAGGGAGAAAGTGCAGGCCCCCTCCACACTATCCTTTCCTAGTTCTGCTTCTTTTTTGATGAGACCATTGGTGGACTTGTGCATTCTGAGTTCCCAGCAGATGCCTTCTTCAGATGTCCCTTAGGACTCTTGGAGCAGAAATAAGTTGGGGGTCATCTGGGCTATAAGAAAAATATCAATGTCCATTTAAAAAACCTTTCCAAGTCCCATCACCATGCCTTTGTCTGTCTGTCCCTCATGCCTGATATGCACCTCCTTGCCTCTGGTTCTTAGAATCCCTGAGTTCTTTCAAGACTGCGCTTAAGCACCAGTTTCAACAAGAGGTCTTTCCTGGGGTCTCTCACACCCCAGTTGTCAGTGACTTCCCCTCTGATGTCATCTGGCATTTACATCTTGTGTATCATGTACATACTTTTAGATACACATGGTGTCCTCCCCACTCAAACATAAGGACCTCGAGGGCAGGCACAGTGTTCTGTTTATCTCCGTATCTCCAGTGTCTGTCACAGAGCAGGCACTTAATAAATGCTTATTGCTTTACTGAGTGATTTATTCAACAAGAAGACAGAAAGGTCCAGAATCTGGTCAGAGGATCTAGGTTAGAAATCCAACTATGTTACTTACTACTGGTGTGGCCTTGGGCAGATAATTTTTCTCTAGGTCTCAGTTTCCTTATCCATAAAATGAAGGGGTTGATGAGATAGCTTTTCAGGTCCTTTCTCACTCTAATTATAACTCAGTAAGTTTGGTAATGCAAGTGTTATTAGCCCCATTTTATAACTGAGGAAACTGAGGACCATAGACTTGCTAGAATTTGAATCCAAGTCTCTTGCCTGCAGATCCATCAGTCCTTCAAATACATGGAGGATCTTGGGAATCATAGGACTTTAAGCTGGAGTGGGTTTGCCCATTCCAAATTCATTTGGGATATGGGGAAACTGAGGTCTGGAAAAGGGAACTGACTTAAAGTCCCACAGGCAGCAAGATTCTTCTCCACTTTCATTTCTCTCATCACTTTGTTCTGTGGTTTAAAAAATACGACAGGGTCTAAAATAGGGGAAAATAAAGCTGTCAGTTTTCTGGGAGATGCGTAACAGTTTCAATTTGTGACTAATAGGGAGAAAATTGTGGCTTTGGAGGATGTAATTTCATACATTTGCAGGAAATCATTTTCACTTAGCATGATTTTCTGTTTCTTGATACCAGCTGTTTCTGGTCTCAGGGGACAATCCCTGATGCTGTCCTATTAGCCAGGTGTAGTGGTCTCTGACTGAAAGGACAGGTAACTTCTGCCACACAAGAAAACAAACTTGAACGAGGAAGACCCAAGCACAATTTCTGGATCTGTATAACTCTAAACAAATCCTCTCTGAGACTTACTTTGTTAATTTGTAAAATGGGGGAAATAATACAAAGGGTTGTTAAGAAGAACTCACTTGGTAAACTGTAGAATGTTATAGAAATGTAAACTATAATTATTAGCCCATCATATAGAATCTATTGGTGTGGGGAGAGTCTAGTTTTTCAGTCTTACTTCAATCTGACGAGAGGCAATATAATCTAATCTATAAAGAGCCGGAGTGCTCTGCCTCCAGAAGCTGATGAAGTGCACTAGACATTAGGCTTCCTTCATTTGACTGGGTTAGTGGAGGAGCTCATCTTTCATAGGATAAAGAATGGTTTTCTCCTATTGGTTGCCCTAAAATTGGACTGATAAGATGACTCCTGGACCTTTTTTTGGTTCACAATAACATAGCAAGTGTTGAATAAATACTAATACACATTTATTAGGTGTTTACTATATGCCAGGAATTATGTAAGTGCCAGCAATGCAAATAAAGAACAAACCCACAAAAAAGTCTCTGTCCTCAAGGAGCTTATATACTAATAGGGTAGGCAACCTATACATAGGTACACATATGCTACAGATGTAGTAAAAGGAAGTGACTTTAGGAGGAAGGGCTCAAGTGGCTGGTGGTGCTGGGAAGGCCTCCTGCAGAAGGCAAGATTTGAGCTGAGTCTTGAGGGATATCAAGAAGCAGAGGTAAAAGGGAGAACATGTCCAGCTTAGAGGAGAGCCAGTCCAAAGTCACATATCTGAACTGTACTTCACACTGATGGATGTGAGGAGCAGCATGGGGACTGGTATCCCTGGACCAGAGTGTGCAGTCGGGATGTAAAGGATATGAAGACTGAAAAGAAGGAGGTAGGTTGTCAAGACCCTTGAATGCCAAACCAAAGAGATTATATTTGATCCTGTAAAACAGCATGCAGTAAGTACTATATAGATGTCAACTATGATGACGGTAATGAACAGGAGCCACTGGAGGGTGTGCGTGTGTTTGTGCGTGTGTATATGTTTGTATGTTTGCGTGTGTGTGTGTATGAGAAATAGTCAAATCTGGCCATTAGGAAAATAGCATTGGCAGACAGGTAGGTGAACCCAAAGAAGGCATTGACATGGAAGCCAGGGAGAAGGGGGAGATTAATAACCAGAAGGAGAGAATGGTTGACCAACTGGTGAAGGGTTAAAGAGACAGTGACTGATACAAGCACATGTGTTGGACGAACTATTAAGACAGTCTTGAACTTGGAGAGGGCAGTTTGAGTGGAGATTTGAGGTCAGAAGGCAGATTGCTTCTGATGGGGAAGTGAGTGGGAGGAGGAGACAGGGTGGAAATAGGGACTGAATACAGATGACTCTTTCTAGGAATGTTGTTGTGAACTGGAACAGGTGTTGGATGATAGATTGTAGACATGGTAGAGTCAAGTCCAAATGTTTTGTTGTTGTTGTTTTAAAGGATAGAGGAGACCAGGGTATATTTGGAGAAAGCAGGGAAGGAGTAAGTATGGAGAGCTTAGAGGTGATTGAAGAGGATGGGAACAAGGATGCAAGTCAAGGGGTTAATCTTAACAAGGAGAAGGGACATATCTTCCTTGGAGCCTGGAGAAAAGGGGAAGAAAATAGGGGGTGATGTACAGGGATTTTGAGCTATTGAGTAAGGGGAAAAGAGAGCTTATGGTATTTGTTAGGTACCTACTGAATCTGATGAGGCTCAGTAGGCACCCACGCTTTCTTCATGTGGCTGAAGGAGATCATGTTTCATGGAGGAAGGGATGGGGCAGACAGATTTCTCCCATTGGTTGCCCTAAAATTGGACTCTATTATTCTATATTCCTTAAATTTTACTTTTTAAATAAAATTTTATTGATTTTTTTGTTTTTACAATATCAGTATATCCCGCAGTGCCTCTCCCCTTCCCCTACCAAAGAGCCTTCTCTTATAACTTTTTTTTTAAGAAAGAAGGGAAAAAATCAGTAAAACCAGTCAACATACCAAAAAGGAAAATCTGACTTCATATGCAGTGTTCCACACCCATGGACCCTCCAGCTCTGCAAAGGAGGAGAGATGATAACTTCTATTTTTTTTTTAGTAAAATAGAAGGCAAAGTCTTCTACTGAGAGGGATTGGGGAGACAGGGACTTAAGGGGGAGACTATTTAGAAGAACCCCTGTGGAGAATGGGAGAGAGAATCAATCAGGCAAGCATAAAAGGATTGCTGTACAGCGGGGAGGGCCCATTTGAGATTGTGTTATGTATATGTGAACTCCTCCGGCACTATTTCATGACTTCCTTCTGCGGTGTTCAGCAGCACCTGAATGGGAATGGAGAAGGCCAAGGGTAGGGCTAAATTAAGGATATGACCAAGCATCAGTGGTGATAGCATATGGAGAAAAAGGATTCAAGTATATGGGATGGCATATGATTAAACTGGTCATTATTGCAAAAGGAAGAAAATGAGACCCAACATGGAAAGGAATGAAATGAATAAAAATGCTAGGTGTACTGCCTCCATCCTTAGAGATCCATGACTACATAGGCATAGGGGATATTCCTAATGGGATACATCAGGATCTTAATGGCTACCCTGTCACCCGTGTTAGGATTCAAAGGCCATGGAACATGCATCCTTGTAGGTAATGCTGAGTAAAAGTGAAATGTAAGTGTATACATATGTCATTTCCACATTAAGAGGAACTCAGAACCTAAGTATCAAATATCTGGTAAAGACTGCCAGAAACCTTTTAATCCAATCTGCTTTATTTGACAGATGAGGAAATTGAGGCACATAGATGCTAAAAGCCATACTCAAAGTCATACAGGTAGTTGCGTCACATGTAGGATTTGAACCTAGATCCTTTGTCTCTAGAGACAATCTTTTTCTATTGTACTGACTGTGTAGTCAGTCAACAAAAACTTATTAAATGCTTTCTATGCATCAGGGACTGTGAAGATCTTTCTACTGAGGGTGAGAAAGACTGATCATCTACTCTGTTTGCCTGGTCACAGTCTAATATCGAGTTAGGGGGAGAAAAATCTAGATTTTCATCATTCCCAATACAAAGTGGTAACAGAATGCTAACAGGAAGCTAGAAAATGCAATGGCCAGAGCTCTGAGCCTGAGTTCCAATCTGATCTCAGATATTTGTGACATCGAGCAAGTCATTCAACCTGTTTGTCTCAGTTTCCTTATCTGTGACATGGGAATAATACTAGTATCTAACTTTCAGAGTTGTTGTGAGGATAAAAATTTGATATTTGTAAATGTGTTACAAACCCTAAAGCACTATATAAATGCTCTTTATTATTATTATTGGCTGTGAACACTAGTGACCTTCACCACTTGACAGAGATTACCTGGGAATTACTCTTGGGTGGCGGGGGAAGACAGTCAAGAACACTGGCTGTTTTAACCTAGGCACCGTTGGATCTGGTAGAAGAACCAAGCATGGAAGACCCACTAAGCTCATTTGCCCAATCATGCTTTGGCCTTGAGCAGTCACCCACAAGGGTTAAGATGATACAGCTGTGGTCTCTTGGCCTTAGGAATCGAAGGTTGACTCTTGAAAATCATCCTGACTACATACACCTGGGAAGGAGAGGATTAAATCATGGAGGTGACAAATAGAAAGTTAAATTTAGGGAGTATAGTAACTACACCAATTAGGTTAGAATATAACCTATATAATGGACTGTAATATGAAATATCTGGAAAGGTGGATGGGATCCAGAGAGAGGAGAGTTTTAAATGACAAATGAGGGCAGGAGGACTCCACTGGCTACTCTTAGTTACGTGTGGTAACCCTTGTGGGCCCTGAGTAAGATCCAGGGAATAACCAAATGGACAGCTAAGGGCCAAGACTGGCACTGGTCCCCATGATAACAGCCAGGAATGATTCTGTATTCCCTAACTAAAAAGTGACACAAATGATGGGTAGTCATCACCCCTGTGTTCAGCTCTGGTAAGGCCACTGGCTTAATCACTCATCTCCCCAAAAGCAATGATCAAATACACCATGGAGAACAAAGGAAAGGTGTCTAGTCTGATGGAGATTCACTTCTGCCCAATATGCATGGGTGCTCTCCAAGGTGCTGATTTGAGCCCTTTCTTGTTACCCTTTCTCTGTGTGATCTCATCTGCTCTCATGAACTTAGCTATCATCTGCTAAATAATTCCCCTAAATGCCCCATGGGCCTCTCAAGCCCAACATGTCCCACCCTGAGCTCATCTTCCTCCTTCAAGCTCCCTGTCATGCTGAATTTTCCTTTTTCTCTTGGAGGCACCACCATCCTTCCAGTTCAGTCATCCAGATTTGGGACTTTGAACTCCTTCTTTATTATTTCTTCTTTCTCATTCTTTCTACTTGGTCTCTCTACTTTCAGTTTCTTCTTTATTCTTCATACAGATGCACAATTGATATTCCTAGGACACAGGGATGAGTATGTCACTCCTCTTCTCAAAAATCTTTAATAGCTCTCTATTGACTCAAGGATGAGCTTATTTAAATGACTTTGTCATTGAAAAGTGCCCCGAGTCTAGATACCATACACCCTTCCAGAGATTTCATATGACAGCCCATCACACAGATTACATTCTATCCAAACTGATATACCTACTACTCCCCAAATTTGACTTTCCATCTTTCACTTCCACATCTTTATACAGGCTGTTTTGCAAGTCTGGAATGCACAGTCTCATCTCCCATGCTTCTTAACATCCTTGGCTTCTTTCAAGGTCTACTTTAGAAGCCATCTTCTACAAAAAGCCTTGTTGCTAGTGTCCTCTCCCTCCTGAAGTGATCTTTCATTCAATTCATTGAGCATTTATCAAGCACTTACTATGTGCAAAGCATTGCAAATATCTTTGTTCATGTTGTATCTCTCTGGTAGAATGTAATCAAAGTGATGACTTTATTTTTCTTTCTTACATAATTGAAGCTTAATAAACAGTGGTTGGCTTGGCTTGACCTGAATGGAGGTGGTATGTCTACCTCTGATGTTAGTTAGGAGGGCTCTAGTGTGTCCAGATAGGTCTGGCCCCTGGCTGTGCCCATGGCTGGTTCCTCAGGACAAATACAGATCTGGGACTCAAAGGTCCCCTTACCTTACATACTCTAGAGATCTACAGAGTGAAGTCCTATATAATGAGGCCCAAGAACATGACAGGCAAGCAAAGCTTTTACATTGTAGGTCACTTAATGATGTATCTAACCATTTCTTCCACTAAGTAGCTCCCAAATGGACTTTACCTATGTGGTAGTGCCAGACATTTCTGTCCTCCTAGGGGATCCCAGGCCACTCCTTTGGTCTCTAATTAGGTCCCATGTAACTTCCCTTTTCCTTCCATCAAACCTTGTGATTCTTACATCATTGCATGATTTATTTTATTTTGCACATTTGGAGTTAGAAATTTTTCAAGTATGGCAATATGCAAATCCAGGTTTTTTTCTAGAGTAACCAGGGAAAACAAAGTATGTGAATCACATAGTACAGCTCTATTAAAATCTCAGTTTCATTTCCTGTAAACACGAAAATGATAGTCTGGGGCTTGATGATCTCTAAGGTCTCTTCCAGCTCTTGATTCTTCCCGTCTTCCTCATGCTTCAAGACCTAGCTCAGGTCCTCACTTTTCCAGGAAACTTCCTGACTGCTCTGGCCCAAGGCAATTCATTTAGTGATTGAAAAAAATATTAAGCAGTAACTTGGATAAAGGCACAGAGGGCATCCCTATCCCATTTGTGGATATGTAGCAGTAAAAAAAATGTACCTTGAGGCCAACATTAACCCTCGCTCTCCAGTAATGGGCACCTCTCAGCTCTGGACCCATGCATATCGACTGAGGTCAAACCTGAGAGACCCTGACCTATCAAAAGGGGGCCCTTTTTGTTTCACACTTTTGGACTCTTTATACCCTGACCTGGGAGACCTGGGGAAAAAGAGACCCAGGGAAAACCTAATCTGGGGCTGGGCTCAGGGTGGCCAAGGGCGTTAGCTGCCATGGGCTCACTGCAGCTCTGTGGCCCCTGGGAGAAGGCACCAGGTCCTTGACCCAGGCCTCAGGAAGAGGTTCACAGACTCCCTGTTAAGGCAGAGGGCAGGCCACCCCCTTTTAGAGATCCAATGAGTCTCTTCCTGGTGAGGAACCAGAAAAGGGATTGCGTGTTGATTTCAAAGTATTCAAGTCTTTCTGCACTGAGATTACCTTCCATTTACACTGTATAGAGTGGTGTATGCACACAGTTGTTTGCATGTTGTCTACTCCATTAGAAAGTAATCTTACTGAGGGCAATGATCATGCTATTTCTCTGTTAACTTCAGCACTTAACACAGCGCTTGGAACAAAGTAAATTCTTAATAAATGTTTGCTGACTGACTAATTGTTTCTAAGGAAGTGTTCAGAGCTCTGTCTCAGAACTCCATGGATACACTCAGTGCTGAGGGTGAGGAAGAAGAGTATTCCAGGCATGGGGAGAGAGAGAGAGAGAGAGAGAGAGTGAGAGAGAGAGAGAGGCAGAGAGACAGAGAGACAGAGAGAGAGAGGGCTGTGAGTATGAGGCAGAGATAATCTATACACTAGCATGAACAAGGAACAACAGTTGACTAGACTTTCAAAGAAGAATAAAATTGTGCCTACTCTCAGGAATTTCTTCTTTCTCTGACCTCTAAGAATAATTTTCTTTTCCTTTTTTTAGAGTATTTGAGCACACTGGTTTTTCATCTATTTTAATTAAAAACATTTTTTTTTTTACCAATTTATCTAATAAATACAAACATTTCAATGTACAAGGGAGGATTGAAAAGAGGATTGAGTATGGAATCAGAATTTCTGCTATATAGAGTTTGTTTTTTAAAAATATTTATTAATCAAGATAGTAATAACATTTCTCCATTGGTTTCCATTTCCTTCTGAACTTTATTTTCTTTTGTATGTTTTAAGAATTTTTTATTGATTTCCTTTTCTTTTCTTATCTTCATCACTTATTAACTCTCCCCCCAAACCCACTTGCAATAAACAAGCAAAACAAATCAGTACATTGACCACATCTTAAAATATGTCTCATTCTGCACTTTTAGGCTATTATCTCTTTGGCACTCCCTAAAGATTCCCTCTTGTCCCTAGAATCCAATATAAATTCTTCTGGTTGACCTTTAAAGGCCTTCACAACCCAACCCCAGCCTACCTTCCCAGTTCACTTTCGTTCACTTTCCTCCACTCTTCAGCCATCCAAGCTTGTTGGATCCCTCTTCCTGAAGCCTAGAATGCACTTGCTCTTCACCTCCACCTCTTGGAATTTCTTGTTTCCTGCAGGTTTCTGTTCATGTTGCCTTCTGTATGAAGCTTTTCCTGGTCTCCCAGCTACAAGTGTGCTCCTACCCCAATGTTTATCTTGTATGTATTTAGAATTAATTGATTTATGTATTTATTGCCTTCCTGAGAGAATGTAAGCCTCTTGAGGGAAGGGAATATTTCATTTTTGTCTTTGTATGACTAGGGTCTAGTATTTCAGAGGTAGCATTAATAATAATAGTCATGATGACGGTAATAACTAACATTTATATGCCACCTACTATGTGCAAAGTGCTTTATAAGCATTTTCTCATTTGGTCCTCACAACAGCTTTGGGAGATAGGTGGTATTATTATCTTTATTTGACAGAGGAGGAAACAGGCCAAAAAAGAGGTTTAAGTGATTTGTTTAGGGTCACACAATGAGTGAGTGTCTGAGGCTGGATTTGAACTCGGCTCTTCCTGATACCAGGTCCTGTTCTCTCTTCACTGTGTTAACTGCTAGCTAAATAAATTTAGCACAGTTAGCTTCTGTGCTAAATAAATGTTTGTTGATTGATTAATGAATTAGTAGGCATAATTCATTGCAATTTCTCTGAAGTCATGAAGTTGCTGCAATGATCTAAATTCTGAAATCTTTCAAAGTTTTTTTTTTACATTATTGTCATCACTTAGCTGTCACTTTCTACATCACAAATTTGGTCCTTGACTCACACTACTTTGTGCTGTTTACTTGTAATCAACTGGAAAGAAAACAACCCATCAATCATACCCTGAAAGAAATTTCTAACTGAAAATCCCAAAGTTTCCATGTCAAAGAAAAAAAATCCTGCAAGTAGCCAAGAAGAAAGAATTCAAGTGCCAATGCACCAAAATCAGGATCACACAATACTATTCTGCTACTATTTTGGAGGAGAGAAGATCTTGGAATATAATTCTCCAAAGGGCAAAAGATAAAGGCTTACAACCAAAAAACTTATCCTGCTCAATAGAATATAATCTTGTTGAGGAAAATAAAAGCACCTTTAACAGAACAGAGAGCTTTCAAACATTCCTACTGAGTAGACCAGAGCTGAATTGAAACTACGAAATATAATCTAGTATTCAAGAGAAACCTAGAAAGGTCATTACTTTCTAGCAAATGGAAAGGACTAAATAATTATGGAATATATTTTAGAAGGGTATGATAGTTGTAAACTTTATATTTTTATGTCATAATAATTGTTTGATATTATAGATCTTGTTTAATATTCTATTTATAATGATAGGACTCCAATATGGAGCCCTTTAGGCTAAGTGGTCTTGGTGCCCGTAGAAGAATACAGGCAAACAGTACTTTCCCACTGCTAACTATGGATCAGGCAGATAATGTTCATGGCCCTTTGATTGGATATCTTCTTGACTTGCTTCAGGGGCCTTGAGTTACTGACTTTCTGCTGCCGGTTAATGTTAGATGCTCCCACCAGTTTGTGATGCCATTAAAAAAACTCCCCTCACTTGAGCTTCACCCAAGCCTAATAACAATAAGGAGCCCTGAGAAATTTTCCACATCTGGGTCTGCTTAGGAATGCTCTCTCCTACATCTGACACCAATTACTTCTCAATCAAGCCATTTTTAGAGTGTAAAATCTTGCCGCTTGAACCCCAGCCTTAAGCATGTTCCTTTCCCAACACATCTCCCTCACCCTTCTGTTGCACATCAGGACAAATCTCTTTATATGGCCATAGTGTGTATATATGCTTTATTTGCCTACTTGCTACATCGTAAAACAATAGTGCTTTTCATTATATCATTTCCCTGAGTACCAATTTTCTAGAAAATCCAAACCCAGTCACTTGCTTTAAATTGATTCATGAAAGGCCAAATAAAGTAAAGGAGAAGATTAGTGTTTCTTTAGAATCCTACACAGAAAGAGTTGAAAAACATAGAAACAAGAAGTGAGTGTGGTTTTTATCCCCATTTCACTGATTTTAAAGGAGGAAAAGGCAGGGGGAAAAAAGGAATGCACCAGGGAATAAAGGACGAAGACAAGGTAAGAATTTATGATTTAGCTTAATTGAAGTGCTTGGAAAGAGAATATAAACATGGAAGAATGGAGGAAACAGGAATCTCATGATCCTCATTTTTAGTTCAACTGTACAAAAGAAGATTGAGCAACACATATAGACTCTTGTAGAGAAATTCATTAAACTCAAGAAGGAAACAATTAGGGATAGAGAAAAAGGGAGAAGAGGATTTAAGAGGGATGGCAAATATTAGGGGTAAAGAGTCACAAGCAAAATAAACATCACTTACATGTGATGTATGATAAAGCAGGGGTCAAAATAGAGAAAGAAAGTATAAGCACTTGAGATCAGGATCTGGGCTTGGTGAATAGAGGAAAGGCAGAAGAGTGGGAACAAGCTACTTTAATTTTAAAATACCAGTGTTGGTCAGAGTTATCTTTTCTCTACCTCCTTCTTTGCAATCAGGAGAGGAAAGAAGAAAAAAGGTACAAGAAGCTGTGATGGAAGAAAATATATAATAAATAGTTAATAGTCATAATCATGAATGGAACGAACTTACCCATACAGTAGAAGAGGGCAAAAGAATGGATTAGAAAGTGTAATCCAACACAAAGATTCACACAGAGTTAAAATGAGAGGATGGAGCAGAACTTATTATACTTTAGAGGAATTTTTTAAAATGGAGGTTGACTGAATGCCATCCTCAGGGATAGACAGTAGTAGACTCCATTATTTGAAAAAAACAGCCAAAAAATACAGAAACTGAAGGCAACATCTCAGTTATGATGAGCTGGCTGTACAGTGGATTGGCATGGAAGGCAGACTGAGTTTGCAAGCAGGCAACTGCTTTCCAGAGGCTTTTTGGTACTCCTGAGCCATCTTTTCCTTTGACTTGTAAGAATTCCAGCTTCAAAATTTCTTTTGGAAGAGACATGCTGAAGGAGAGTCAGATTCCAAAGCAAACTTTGTAAGGACCTGACAAACATCAGGGTGGTGGTGGGGGTAGTGGGCAAGGCAGCCCATAGTGCCCACAAGAATTAGATGTGGGTGATTTTTATAGCCCAGAGTTAAATCTTTGGGATGTGCCCAGAGAGGTAACCTACTAATGTGGAAAGATTGCTGGACTGAGTCAGGAGATCTAGCTGTGTCCTGGCTTTGGTGCCTACTGGCTATATAACCACAGGCAAGTTACATAACTCTGATCAGCTCAGTTTCTCACTTTACACATCCCAGGGTATTTCTGAAGAAAGTACTTTGTAGGACTCCAAATGTTATCTATCTATCATCTATCTATCCCTCCCTCCTTCCCACCCTCCCTTCATCCATCCATCCATCTATCTGTCTGACTATCTAATCATCTCTTTATCTGTCTGTCTATCTACCCATCAATCTATCAATAAATCTTTCTTCCTATCTGTCTATTTATCTATCCGTCTATTTATGTGTTTGTCTGTTTATCTTTTTATGTATCTGTCTGCCTGACCATTTATTTGTTTACCTACCTACCAACCTATCCACTCATCTACTTGCCTAACTATCTATATATCATCTATCTATCCACCCATTAATCCAGCTATCATTTATCTCTCTATCTCATCTATGTATTTACCCATCCACCTACCTATCAACACACATACATGTATCTGTCTCACTTCTCTGTTTCTATCTCCATATCAACTCTCCATCTCTATTTCAGTTTCTATCTCTCTATCATCTCCATCGCTTTCTCTATCATTTTGATCATCTCTGTCTTCTCAAGTTCTACTTACATTACCACTTACTGAATTCTATTTCTCTCCACATATAAGCTCTGGGATAGCATGAGACAAGCTCTTGACCAGAGAACTACAAATGCCCACATCCACCCTAGTGATGATGCAAAGGAAGAAGTCCCACAACCAAGCACTGTGGTTGCTGGAGCTGCCTCACCCCTTTGAGTTCCAATTCAACAAACATTCATTAAACACCTACTGTGTGCAAGTGGATTAAATAAAGTAATAAAAATGTCCTTATTCTCAAGGACTACGTTCAGCTGGCCCCTCCCTCACACTTCCAAAATCACAGAATATTAGAGCTGGAAAGGACCTTTGAGGTTATCTAATCTAAATCCTTCATTGGGGGGGAAAGAAAAAGAGGGGGGTAAGGAAAGAAAGAGAGAGAGGGAGGAAGAGAGGGAGGGAGGGAGAGAGAGAGACAGAGAGAGAGAGAGAGAGAGAGAGAGAGAGAGAGAGAGAGACAGAGACAGAGACAGAGACAGAGACAGAGACAGAGAAAGAGAAAGAGAAAGAGAAAGAGAGACAGAGACAGAGACAGAGACAGAGACAGAGACAGAGACAGAGAGCGAGCCATAATAGGAATTTCTGCATCAGGAATAAGAGGTACATGAGATGTACTCATTTGAGGGGGAGAGGAAGACATCATTCCTTGGAGAGGGGAGACAGATTTCTTCAGGACCCCATCATGAGATCATTCCTGGGAGTGTGTCAGCACGGTAACAGAGGAGATTGCTCCAGCTTGCCATCTGGTAGTTTCCTATTTTAAAGAAATTTTCTTACTGTGCTGGGCACAGTACTTTATTGTTTCTATGCTGCCCAAGGATGTCAACACCTTTTGTATTAGGTGCCCTGAGACAAAGCCCTGACCACCCCCCTCTAGTTAATGCTATGGCTAGAGGAGCAAAAATGATTTGGCCAAACGCTCACCTCTAATAGATGCCAGAACCTTATCTCAGATCCAAGTCTTTTTCATGCTAAGTCCAGCACTTTTTCCAATACACCATTTTCCCCCTGACTGTACTCTCACCAAATTCTTTTCTCATCAGCACTTACAAACCGGACAAGATGTAACAGCCTCCTCCCCCTTTCTGACTCCCTTAAATATCCAGGGAGAACCGCCAGTACTCCCTGCTGCCACTTTTCTCCAGATGTTTTTGAGTTCCTTCCTTGGACTTGAGGAGTCCAAGTTGCTGTCTGCTCTCCTGATTCTCCATCTTGTGATAATAATCACAATTAATACTGATATGGAACTTACTATGTGTCAGGTACTGTGCTAAGCACTTTACAATCATGATCTTCTTTGACTCTCACAACAACCCTGGGAGGTAGCTGCTGTCATGATTCCCATTTTGCAGATGAAGGAACTGAGGCAGACAGGGTTAAATGACTTGCCCAGGGTCATACCGTAAGTGTCAGAGTCTAGATTTGAATTCAAGATGAGTCTTCCTGACTTTAGGCCTGGCGCTCTAATAGGGGAGACTGGGCTGTGGGTCAGGAACAGGGTGAGGGAGAAAGTGGCACTTGGATCGTATCTTGAAGGAAATCAGGGATTCGAGGGGCTGAGGTAAAGGGGGAGAAACATAAAAAAGGTGGGTGACCATGGTACCGTCACAGGAGGGAGGAACAAAAGGAGAAGGACAGTAGGGGCTCCCTGCTGATCTGCTGCCAGACCTATGCCCTGTGCCCATGCTCCATGGGTAGTCTGGATGTCTGGGAACACACTGTGGGGTATAGTAGTAGACATGAATTTGGTGTCAAAGACCCCAGTCTGAGGAGGCTCGAAGGCTATGATCTTGTCTGCGGAATGGCAGGAAGAGCACTGGCTATAAAGGTTTATAACCTCTCTCAATAGAAAGGCAAGGCTGCACAGGGGACAGAAGGCTGACTTTGAAGCTCAGAAGGCCTGGGCTCAAATCCTGCATCTGACCCATGTTGGCTGTAGGTCCTCAGCAGTTATACGCTCATGAACAGAGAGAATATCTTCACTGGAATCTCCCTCTACAAGTGGTCTCCAAAGTGGGGGCCCCTGAGAAGCTGTAGCTCGACCCCAGTCAGATGGTGGGAAGATATCTTCTGTTGTATCCTCCCAATTCTGGGCCTTGTCTCTCTCAGGCTATGTCCCCACCTCGGACCATGCTGTGGGGCGGGGGGGCGGGGGGGTAGGGGGTGGGGAAAGCGGTGGCCCTCAGAGACTATCACTTCAGAGCAGCTGCTTCCCCAACCCTCAGCATACCCCCATGACCTTGTGGCTCCAGTGGGGTTGATTGTGCTGGATCTTCACTCTTTATGGTGGCTAGGGAGCAAGGGGCCCTTGACCAGGCCCCTTTAGAAAGCCGAGGATAGAATGAGTCACGCAGGACCAGTGAGCCCAGAGACCAGATCTCAGTCTGTTATCTTTCCTCCCAACCCACTTTTCTTCCAGACGTCCCTAGGGCTTCTAACAACACATGCATCTTTCTGGCTGCCCAGCTTTGCCCCTCACTCACCCCTGACATTCACCTGCAGAATATCCCCTTCTCTCCACCCCCACAGCCACCACCCTGGTGAAGGCCCTTATCACCTCTCCTCTGGACTATTGGAATAACCTGGTTGGTTTCCTGCCTCAAGCCTCCAATATGCTCCACTTCCATCTTCTGATCAGCTGCCAAAGGGATTTTCCTAAAGTGTGGGTCTGGTCATGTTATTCTGTTCAAGAGTAGAAGTTGCTCCCCAGTTGCTGCAGTTTGTCCTTCGTTCTCGAAGATGACCATGACATTGCAGAGGTGATGCCATGACATGCAAGTGGACTGGATTTAAGTGAGGCAGGGCTATGCAGAGTCACCAATCTCACTTTCTCCTCTAGTCAGCCTTGAGGATCCCCACTCCACCTTCTACTTGGGAGAGAGTGGAAGTATAAACCTGGTTTATATTGTGAGACTCCGAGGTCATGCTTTACTGGGGAGGGACAAGTCAGGATGTCCAAGGGCTTTTAATCTGAAGGTTCAGAAAAGCAGTATGGTCTGGGTCAGAGGTCACAGGCTTTGCAGTATTTGAGAGTCACTGAGGTGGGGCAGTGGATACAAGTATGAAAGTCTGAAGTTGGGGAAGACCTGAGTTCAAATCCAGACTTAATTACTTAGTAGTGGTGTGATTCTGGGTAAATCACTTAACTTCTCTGTGCCTCAGTTTCCTCATCTGTAAAATGGGAATAACAATAAATAATAATGGCACCTACTTCCCAGGGTGGTTGTTGTAAGGATAAAAATGACATAATGTTGGTAAAGTGCTTTGTAAACCTTAAAACTTTGTGTAAATGCTAGTTATTGGTGCTCTTGTTTGGGTCTAATTCCTGGGTTTGGGTTTACCAGTTGTGTTGCCTCAGGCAAATTATTTCCCCTCTCTGTAGGCCTCAGTGTCCTGTCTATAAAACGAGAGGGGTGACCATATGTCTTCTGCCTGGAAATGACACCTCCCAGACTTGTGATCCTGTGATCGATCCCCTCTCTCTCAAATGCCTTCCCTTCCTCCATGGGAGCCATTTCTCCTTCGTGACCCCACAAGGAATCCCCAAGATGGGCTGTTTCTGCCCCCGCTGCTGTCCGTGGGTGAGAGATGCACTGAAGATGCTAGCAGCCCTCAAGAGAGGCCTGGTCTGCCCCTTCAGCCCCAGGACCTCCCTGAAGCCAAGTGGAGAAAGGCAGAGACAGCGGTTGAACACAATGATTTCCTTGATTCAGTTGGGGGCCCTCGAAGGAAACTTACTTGCATAGGGCATCTGAGAAGCCACATTTCCTGTGTGGGGATGCTCACCATTGCAAAAGAAGGCATGGTGTCAAGATGTCATGACAGCACTGTTCCTGCAGAGGCCCAGGCCTGGGGGCTAGGGCTGGCGGCAGGGGGAGGGAGGGAGGACACCCTTCCTGCCGGTTCCTGTCTTCTTTTCTGCTTTCTGTTTCTGACTGTTGGCCCTCCCTTTGAAGGGAAGAAGGCTGCCCTCTGGGCTGGGCTTGAGAGACCATCACTTTGAAAAGAGATTCTGTAGGTACTGGGAGCTCTTCTGCAGGTCCAGCCAAGGGCAGGCCCAGGGCTTACATCACGGAGCAGCTTCTACTTCCTTATTTCAGTGGCTTCTGGACTTCTCACCAAAAAAAAAAAAAAAAATCAAAACAGGTTCAGCCCCCTTTTTTTAAACTTCAGTCCTCATTGGGTTTCCATCAACAGCTCAGAGAGAGAGAGAGAGAGAGAGAGAGAGAGAGAAAGAGAGAGAAGCAGACAGAAACACCTCAAGTGACTGGAGGGGTGAATCTCTTCCCCCCTTGGCTAGTGGGGTGAGTCAGAGGCCCGACTGGGACCTCTTCAGGCTGCTGTGCCGGCTCCAGAGAGACCTGGGCTAGAACCAGGCTGCACCATGACCCAGCTGCAGTTCAAAGATGCTTTTTGGGTGAGTGAGCGGCTTTCTCTTCCCCCAGACGGTCTGGCTGTCACCTCCCCTCTACCTCCCCAAGTTTTCCAGCTGAATAGATGTCGCTGTGTTTGGTTGACGTTTGTTAAGTGAAGAAAATGAAGGAAAAGGGCCCCCTTGGAAGTGACCTTCCCCTCCCCCCAGCTTCCTCTTGCTTCTGCCACAGTGAGAGTTCTGTTTATCCCTCTTGGTGAAGAGAGGGCTGAGGATGTATGAAAGTCTGGACTGGCCATTTTTTCCCCTTAAATGTCAAACGCTTGGTTCTATTTTCTGTTCCCTACCTTAGTCTTCAGCTTGCTCCTGGCCTGCATCCAGGGCATCCAGGTGGCATGGGACTTTCTCTCTCTCTCTCTCTCTCTCTCTCTCTCTCTCTCTTTCTCTCTCAGACCCGCCCCACCAGTGTTCCCTCCTCCCCTTGGTGGAACAGATTCTCCAGGACACTAGATTCCCTCTGGGCTCTTTGGGCCAGGTACTGAGAGGAGAAAGCCCCCTGGCAACTGACAGGCCTTGGCTTCTCGTGGGCTGTGACCCATATATGGAGGAAGATGTCCTGCCTGCCAGGCAGCTTCTGGTTCAAATGTGATACATGTTGTAGGAAAGGTCAGAGAGCCACTTGTGCTCAGAGAAATTATCAGGGTTTTTGCCCAATAGGAAGGAAGGAAATAAGCAAAATTAAGCACCTACCACAAGAGCCTTTGGAGGGAGGTGCTATTAGTACCCCCGTTTTATAGTTGAGGAAATGGAGGCAAACCAAGGTTCAGTGACTTGTCCAGGGTCACACAGCTGGGAAGTGTCTGAGGCTGGATTTGAGCTCAGGTCTTTCTGACTCGAAGTCTCAGCCTTTGGTCTGACTGAAGATTAGTGTGTGGCTCGTTCCACAGGTGAGGGTGAGGATCATAGAATCAAAAGGTGGAAGGGACCTTGGTAATCATCCTTATTTTACAGGAGAGCCACTGTCTGTAGTGTTTTGGCTTTGGGGTCAGGATGACCTGAGTTCGATGCTCGTCAGTTTGGTGGCCTGAGTTGTGACAATCTCTCTGAGCCTGTTTCCTCAGCTCTTTCAATGGGATAAGAGCATTTACCTCATAATGCTTAGCACGGTGCTTGGCGCACAGTAGGCACTTAATAATGCTGGTTGGCTGAATGACACCATAGGTTTGTTTCAAGGCTCAGATGAGATGATATGAGTAGAGGGCCACGCAAACCATCAGATTCTGTGTGATACATTTTACATCAATATGTGTGTCATCGGTTCATAGGTTGGGAGCTGGAAGGGGACCCGAGGCAATCTGTCTAGCCTGCTCATTTTACAGATAAGACAACCAAGACACAGAAAAGTGAAGTGCTGCACAGACTGAGTGCTGAGAGTTTAAAGTGTAACCTTGGCCTCTGATTTGAAATCCAGTTGACTTTGCACTGCATTGTAGGAGCTGAGGACAGGACACCTTTTCCCCCAAGATAGGCATTGCCAGGTCCTCTGGTCCATCTGGAGCCTGAATGGGAATCACCTCTGTGGCATCCTAGGCAGGGGAGTATCTAGCCTCTGCCAGAAGACCTCCAGCAATGTTGGGGAGTTCATTACTTATGAGATGGCATGTTCTATTTTGGGGAGACCTGTCATCATCAAGAAGTTTTCCCTTGTACTTCAAGTCCACAAGTATTTATTGCCTATTATGTGCCATACAGTCAACAAATTTAAGTGCCTACTGTGTTCCAGTCAGTCACTCATCAAGCATTTAAGTGCCTCCTATGTGCCAGCCAGTCAATAAGTATTGAAGTTCTTATTACGTACCAGTCAATTCGATATCAAGCATTTAAGTGCCTACTATGCGCCACCTAGTCAATTAGCATTTAAGCACCCACTATGCACCAACCAGTCACTTATCAATCATTTAAATGTCTACTATGTGTCAGCCAGTCAATAGACATTTATTGGACACCTACTATGTACGAGGTACTGTGCAGAGTGCTGGGGATACAAAAAAAGACCAAAGAGAGCCCCTGCCCTCAAGGAATTCACAGTCTAATGGAGAAGACAACAAGGCAACAGCAACATTCAACCTAGCCATAGATAGGGTAAAACAGAGGAGATCTGAGGGGGTCACTCTGCAGGTAGTTCAACTGCTTCTGTATACCTTCCCCCAGACTGGGTCAGGCAGATCTGGTCTCTGACATGGAGGCCCTTCAGTTCTCTGAAGACAATGACTACTCCCTCCTAAGCCCTCTCTTCTCCAGTTCAGAACGTGCCACTTCCTCTGCCCAGTGTTGGTATGGCGTGGCTTCCAGGCCTCTCTCACTGCCCCTTTTGTCCTCCTCTGACCCTTGCTGACTTGACACCCAGAATGGAGCCTACTATGCAGGCGAGGTCTGACTGGGGAAGTGGGATTATTATCCAATAGCCTGAGATGATGTGAGCTTTGGGGATGCTGGTTCATGCCATGGGCTCACCCTGCACCTGTGGTCCACCAGAAATAGAGCCCCAGAATCTCAGAGTTGGGCAAGGCCTCAGGAGTCCATTCATCCATCTTGACCTAAACAAGAATTCCCCTTGATGTCAAATCAGCCATCTCTCCTTTGCTGGGGGAAGGGGAAGCCCCCTCCCTCTGGAGAGAACCCATCCCACTTTGAATGTTTATCATTGTTTGAGTGGTATTATGGAATAGTAGAGAGAGCACTGGACTTGTTATAAGGACCTGGATTCAAATCCTGCCTCAGACACTGGTTCTTTGTCCTTGCTAAAAGGCTGCACTGTACCTCAGTTTCCTCATCTGAAAAACTGAGGGTGAGGGTGCTGGACTCAATTACCTCTAAGGCACCTTTTGACCCTGTCTTTGATCCTGACATCAAACCTGATGTATTTATTATACACACTGATGCTTAGTTGATTTTTTTAACCCATAATGGACTTTGAGTTTCTTGAGATGGGATCAGTTGAAGATGCTCCAACTGCTAGTTGAGTTGAGGCCAGTTTGGGTACCTGAAAGACAGCTACCTGCTAGAGATACAGTGGGTGATGATGAGATGGGACAGAGGGTTCTGGGAAGAGCTAGGGACTGCTTTTAATGACAAAGATGGAGGGTGGGGCAGATAGTGATGAGAGCTGAGTAAGCAGCAGGAAATAGCTTCCTGGAACCCTACTGTACTGGCAACCCCACCCTCCTCAGGGCTCCTACTGTCTTGTGTTGCTTCCTGACCTGTAGCCCCTGCTCTCCTCTAGGTCCCCCTCCCCTGCTTCAGGGGTTGCACCTGGGCAGAGGTCACAGTTTCCCCCTCCCCTGTGTGCCCACTGTTGGCTAACAGGAACAACTTGGACTCAGCTTCATTGGGAACCTCCAGAGTCACTGCCTGGATTGTCCTTCCCTCTGCAGTATCTGTGTAGGGCAGGGGGACTCTGAACCTGGGTGCTAGTCCACTGGGGACTCTTAAAGCCTATGAATTTGGAATGGGGGTCTTAGATATTACAGAACCTCTCTCATTTTAACTTCCAAAACTACCTCTTACAGGAGGCTCTTCCGGACTTCCTCTCTTTGTTAGTAGCCCAACCCCAACTTACTTTGTGTTTATTGAGGGCAAACTCCTGTGTGTCTTGATTTCCAGAATTCAGTGCCAATTGCCTAGTAATATATGCTTGCTTGATTTTTTATAGAGGAGGAGATTAAGACCCACAGAGGTTGAAATTTTCTAGAAGCCAAGAATCCAGGTGGGATGTCTTGGCTGAGCCACAAAACAGGCCATACTACCTTGGACAAGTCATATCACCATAAGGTCCCTCCCAACTCAGAGATAACATGAGTTAATCTTTGCCTCAGTTTCTCCATCTGGAAATCATGCAGAATAATACCATTCCAACTCACTTCACAAGGAGCTTATAAGTATCAGATGAGGTACTGATCACAAAAGAACTCTCCAATGAAAAACAAAACAAAACAAAACAGTATCCATTATGGCTCTAATGGAAGGCTTTCTTGGTGTTCTTTGAGGCTGTTCTTTCATTTCCTGGGGTTGTTTGAAATGATTGAGTGTAGTAATAATAGCAAAAAGCATAGTGCCTCAAGGTTTACAAACCTCATTTATCTAGAAGGGAGGATACAGAAGTGGGGACATCACCATTTCTGCCTCACACTGGATGACTTTGATCCAATCTCTGAAGCTTCCTCAGTTTCACCATCTCTTGTAGAAGGAGGTTGGGCTGGACAGCTTCTGAGATTCTTTCCAGTCCTGGATCCATGATTCCAAGTGATTGATGTGGCTGCCACACCTGTTAGGGAGGGATGCAGATGAAACAAGCCACAAGGACTCTGAGTAGCCCAGATTGCACTTGAATGAGAGCTTTTGGAGATTACACAGAGAATCCCTGAAACCTTATTCAGCATTTATTGACTCTTCATTTATACACAGCTCTATTTTTTTGTGGTTCCTTTCTTTTATTTTACTCCTACTTAATAGTATTTTATTTTTTCCAGTTACGTACAAAGATAGTTTTCAACATTCACTTTTATAAGATTTTGAGTTCCAAAATTTTTTCTCCCTTCCTCTTCTTGCCCCCTCCAAGATGTCATACAATCTGAAATAGGCTCTACATGTACAATCATATTAAGCATGTTTCCACATTAGTCATGTTGTGAAAGAAGAATTAGAACAAAAGGGGAAAACTGCAAAAAAGGAAAAAAAGCGAGCAAATAGTCTGCTTCCATCTGCATTCAGACTCCACAGTTCTTTCTATAGATGTGGATAGCATTTTCCATCATGAGTCTTTTGGAATTATCTTAGATCATTGAATTGCTGAGAAGAGCTAAGTCTATCAAAGTTGGTCATCTCACAGTGTTGTTGTTACTGTCCTTACACACATTTCTAACAACTGGATCATCTGGCTACTGAACTCATAAAAGAAATATGTTGTACATTGGAATAGACCCTTAGAATCTCAGAACTGGAAGGAACTTCAGCAGTCGTATAGTCCAATATACATCTGAAATAGGACCCCCCTCTATACGAAGAAGCTAGGCAGGTGTGTTCACACACTGATATTATTGAATGATGACATCTGATTTTCAACTGA
Organism: Notamacropus eugenii; assembly: GCF_028372415.1. NCBI lineage: Eukaryota > Metazoa > Chordata > Mammalia > Diprotodontia > Macropodidae > Notamacropus > Notamacropus eugenii. The sequence goes on from NC_092872.1 coordinate 256,757,117, forward strand.
TGGCAAAGGAGGAGACAGAAAAACTAAAAAAAAAAAAAAAAAAGCGGGCACAAGGTATTAGTCCCATTTTATAGATAAGAAATCTGAGGTGTGGGGCAGAGGGGATTACCTGTGAACATATGGCCATAGATGTTGGGCCTTGGGCCCAGGTTTTCTGATTCTCAAGTCTGGGGTTCATGTCTTGGCAGGCACTTACTGCCATCGACTACTTCCACAGACAAAAGTGACTTTGTTTCCTGATTGGTCAATCCTCCTAGAATTTTCAAAGAAAGAAAAAGAAACTATGGCTTTGGAGCTCCTCATAACCCTTTCCCACTTTCCATGCCCCCTAACATCTCTTCTCTTGGGAGGCAGCCTGGTAGAACAGATCTTATAATCAAGGAGACCCAGGTTTGAATCCTACCATGGATGCCTCTTAGCTGCATGACCCTGGGCAAGTCCCTTAATATCTATCAGCCTCAGATTCCTTATCTGTAAAGTGGGAATGAGAAGAAGAATCAGAACAAAGGTCATCATACCACAAAGATTTTTTTCCCTGTAGAAGATCAGTGCATGTGGGGAAAGGTGGGGTCAACTCCTGAAATTGAACCCAAGCTAATAAACTCAAGACACTCCTCTTTTTGCTTTCTTAGAGTCATAGAATGAATGAATATGTTCATTTACTATAGGATCCTAGGTCTACAATAGAGATGAAAGGGGTATTAGAGGCCATTTAGTTCAGTTCTCTCATTTTACAGATAATATAGAGGCCCAAAGAGAGGAAGCAACTTGAAAGAAAGGCAGTAAGTGGGATTTGAACTCGGGATCTCAGCCTTAAAGTCTGGTGCTCTTTCTATGGTACCATCTACCTATTTGGGATAAGGCTTGATCTCAGTGATGGAGACACAAAGATGAAATGACCAGAGAGCTTATGATCTACCTAAAGGCATGGAGGCAGCCAAGGGAAGATTGAGGCAGAGGGCTTTAGTGATATGCTAGGACACAGAGATTCCCCTTCAGCTGAGGGGGGATCAAGGGAGGACTCATGGGAAGGTTCTGAAAGGCTGAGTGCAGATTTCATGAATTCAAAAACTAGGGAGAATCCAGCAAGCAGCTAAGCTGGAATAGCCAGTACCTGAAAGAAGGAGCATGAAAATCAGCTGGAGGCAGATTGGAGAGAGCCTTGAACACTGGGCTAATGAGCTTATATTTTATCTTAGAAGCTATATGAAGACAAGAAAGGTTTTGAGCCAGAAAATGACCTATGACTTAGGAAGATTATTTTGGCGGAGACTGGGCTATTTGTGGAGAAAATGGAAACAGAGAGATCAGGTAGAAGGCTTTATGGCAAGCAAGAGGGACAAGAGCCAGGAGCAGTGGATAGAAAGAGACAGAGGAGAGAGGTGGATTGGTTTTGGTCCAGACTTGTAATTTAATCAGTATAGGGAACTCCAGTGTAGACACATCCTCTATTGATGAAGATTGGTTCCTGCTCTGCAACTTTTTAAGTTTGAGAGAATTGTTGCTGATAGGTGGTGTGCCCAGGTCAGTGACTGAGCTAGTGTGTAGGGCATGTGGGATTTGAACCCAGGTTTTCTTGACTCCAAAGGTGGGTTTTTATCTGTTCTCTGTGGGAGAAGATGGGAGATAAACTGGCAGAATCAGGCCACTGGTGGCCTGTGGAAGAGGCAGTTGGGTATAGGATTAGGAACCAAGGGTAATCACCATTATAGAATTTCTGAGAAGAGAATTAAGAAGCCAGCTATGGAGCAAGCCAATGTCTGGCCAATGTTAATGAAACCTGGGAGTAAAGTCTTAAAATATTTCTCCTTTAAGTTCCTAAAAATGCCCAAGACCAAAGGAATAGAAGAACATTTCACTTCCATTCCACAAAGATCCATGGCATTGTTGGAGGAAAAATGGGAAAAAGCCTAGATTTAGGGTCAATAGATATGGGTTTGAATTCTACTTCTAGAATCTTCCAGTCTGAACCTCAGTGTTATCCTCTGTAAAATGGGTCTGACATTACTTGTACTGCCTACCTTGTGGGAGAAGTTATTGGGAAAGTACTTTGTAAAACTCACTTCATAAATCTGTAAAGCAATTCCTAAAAGCACAGGAGTTTTACAAGTTATTTCCTTTATCATCATCATCATTTTCCTTCTTTCACTGATGCAATTCCCAGTCTCTGTATCCAACCATGGGAGGCTCCTGTAGCTAGGTTGGGTCCAAAGACAATGCCACATGGCCTGCTGATGGCTCCTGTTCAAAGGAAGTTACATAGAACCCTGAAAAGTAGAGCTGGGGGGCCTGGGTTCAGATCCTGCCTTTAGTACTTCTTACCTCTCTGATCTTAGGCAAGTGTGTCATCTCTCTAGGCTTGAGGTTCTCATGTGTAAAATGGGCTGGTTCTGATTCCAGAGGACTGATAAGGAAGCCTGCTCCTGATGGGGGTGGTGGTGAGGGACTCAGGGTGCCGAATGAGACACGTTTTCAGGCATGATTGATTTGGAAAGTTGTTTTGTTTGATTATGCATATATAAGTGTTTTTTTCTTTTCTTTTTTCAGTGGGGTGGGGTGGGGCAGGATATGGAAAGAAGAAAAAACACTCTTTGTTCATTGAAAAAAAAAAATACAGTGGTTAGACTAGACGGCCTCGGTGATCCTCCCCTGCTCTCAGTTTGTGTGATCTTTTCCAAAGTGTTAGGAATGCCCAGAATTTGTGCTGGGCGGGGCAGAGGGGAGCTTTAGAGGGAGAGGAGCTATATATGGTGAACACAGGGCTGGCCTTGGGGTCAGAAGGATTTGAGTTTAAATCCTACCTCTGGTGTTTACTACTACTATTTAATCTCTGAGCCTCAGTTTCCTCACTTGTAAAGTTAGGGGGATTGGATCTCATGACCTCAAATGTTTCTTTCAATTCTAAATCTATGACTCTGAATCTGTCCAAGCTTCAGGAAACATTCTAAGGTTATAAATCAAAGACAAGTTGAAATTTGAGCAATTCTGTGTTTGGGATTCTCTCCCCCCCTTCAACTTTATTTCTGGATTTTCTTTTATTCAGGGTTTAGGTGGTGAGCACCGGAGGATGACAGAATATGGAATGTTGGAACTGGATAGGCCCTTAGAACCAGAACCCAGAATATCCAAGGTGGAAGGACCTTAGAACAGAGGATATCAGAGCTGGGAGGGGCCTTAGGACTGGAATGTCAGAGCTGGGAGAAGCCTTAGAACAGGAAATGCCAGGGCTTAGTGGGGTCCTAAGATCCAAAGGCGTCGGAGACACTTTGGCTTCCACAGACAGCATACCAGACCTTTCTGATTCATAGAACCCTGGGGTTCCACAGAGCATAGACTGAGAAATGCTTCTGTGGTTGAATAAGGACTGACCCATGAATCAGAAGCCTTCAATTCTAATCCTGTCTCTGTCATAAATAACTCAACCTGTCTGATCTCAAGTTCTTCCCCAAGTGCTGAAAGGTTTGAATTAAATGATCTGAGTTAAGGATTCTTATATTAGAAGAAAACTTAGAGATCATTCAATTCAACTTCTCCATTGTATAGATGTGCAAACTGAGGTACTCCAGAGAGGGGAAGTAATTCAACCGAGGATAAGCCCTGGGTCAAGGTCAGGGACAGGACTAAGACACAGGTCTCCTCCTAGTCCAATGTTTCCTCTCCCCCTAATGCCCAACTGCAATCATAAGTTAACTCGGATCTTAGGGATACCAACCAACCTTTTCCCATTAGCCCAGAAACATGGTTAGCATCACCAGGCTAGATAGTTCATTCATTCATTCTTTTATTTATTCATTCACTGAATACTTACAGAAGCTGTAGCATGTGCTGTGGTCATACCTTGGGAAATCATCTTGGCAGGCAAGCTAACCTAGGTTGAAGGTAACCAACAGGCCTCAGATCTGTCAGTGAGGTAAGAGGATGTCTACTCCAAATATGTGAAGACTTGGGCAGATGAGAACAATTTGTTCCAATGTCCATGAAGGTGGCTAAAACAGGTGATTGGTCAGACATCAGAGACACCAACTCATCCACTGCATCCTGGTCCATCACCAGCTGTCCTGACTTTTGTCTTGTCACTGGACTTGGATGACTCTGGAAGAGAGAGTGAGGCTGAGGACTCTGCCTCACTTAAATCCAGTTCACAGGCAAGTCCAGACATCACTGTGTGATATCACTGGGCCTCTTTGAAAATGAAGAACCAACAATAACTTACCACATATTCTTGCCTCTGTTCCAAACCAGGGGCTCATACATGACCTTTTGCAGACCTAGAGGCACAAGCTCACTTGCTGGCCAAACCCAAGGTCTTCAGGATGTTTTTGTGGTTGCCATGCCTTTAATGACCTCCCTCCCTCTCTACCTGTTTGATTCCTCCCCATCCTTGAAAGCCTAGCTTAAATGCCCCTACCTCCAGGAAACCATCCTTGATCTATCTTGTTAGTATGAATATTCTTGCTGAGACTTCACTCACTCTCTGTTTGGCACTGCTTTAATGCATCTGTCATACAATAAATACTGAATAACACAGCTATCTGTGCTTGTGTCTTACTCCCAATTAGGCCATAAGCTCAGGAGGGAATGTCTTATTTGAATTTTGTATCTCTTCCCTGGGTTAAGTAAAGGATACACAATATATGTTAGTAAAATTGAATTCAACATCTATAATATAGTACTTACAAAGATACAGACTCACCCTTATATGATGCAAGCACCCTTCCACCCCCACCTTCCACCCCCTACTTCCTTGGACCCCAGTTCAAATTTCCTTCTATTTCCTCAGCTTGTGGCAACCTCCCTGTGGCACTGTTTGGATTAGGGTCCAGGTGTAGTAGAGTGCAGAGTTGGACCCTGAAGGGATCCCCTCCTAGTCATCTCTCTTTCTACAGCATTTCGGGGCTCATAAAGGCCTTCTCTTAAAACAGGCAGATGAGGTAACCAGTACTAAGATGAACACCCCCATTTTATAATGAAGAAATTAAGGCTACGACAGGTGAAGAGACTTACTATCACACAGGTAATAATGGAACCTGGATCTTCTCAATTGAAATCTGTTCTTTCCAGTGGAGGAGGCTGCTTTACTGACCCCTCCTCCCCCAAGGTATTCCATTCTAAGCTGGAAGTAGAGCAAGATGCCCCCAGAGAAATAGAGACCCAGTCAAAAATTACCCCCAATAGGTATTATCAGTATGGGCAGAGATAGGGATATTGTCAATAAGCCACTAACAGTTGGCTTGCTGTGTCCTATGGCTATGGAAAGTGGTGGAGATTTCACAGTCCAACTGCATTTTCTTCAGCTTTGGAGATGAAAGGGTAGCAGAATGGGGACTTTGAAGGGGGCAAAAGAACAGTTTGCATTCCAAGTAGTTTATTAGTTTGGCTGCGAATTGAAGAGCCTTTGGGTGTGTGTGTGTGTGTGTGTGTGTGTGTGTGTGTGTGTGTGTGTGTGTGTGTGTGAGAGAGAGAGAGAGAGAGAGAGAGAGAGAGAGAGCGCTTTAAATCCAGGTAAACAAACTTGGCAGTCACATAGTCCACCCTACATCTGAAAGGAATCCCCACTACAACACATAGTGGTCACCTGGTCTGTTCTAGAACCCAAGGAGGTGGAATCCAACCCCCCACAAGGAAGCTGACTCCATTTGGGAACAATTTGTATGATTAAGAAGCTTTTTTCCTGACATCAGACTTTAATTTGCCTTTTGTCTTCTTTTCAATATTCCTATGGTTGCCCTTTGGGGGCAACATTTCATTAATCTTTCACATATCAGTCGTTCAGGTATTTAAACACATCCCTGGAGGCAGCTAGGTGCAGTGAATAGAGTACCAACCCTGGAGTCAGGAGGACCTGAATTCAAATCTGACCTCAGACACTTAACACTTACTAGCTGTGAGACCTTGGGCAAGTCAATTAACCCTGACCTGCCTCTCCCCTCCAAAAAATGAAAGAGGAACAGTTCTGCTGTCCCCACTGAGGTTTCGATTTTTTAGATGAAACATCCCTAGTTCCTTTAAATATCTTTCTAGGATATTATCCCATGGTGCTTCATCATCCCACTTACCCTCTTTGGGATACTTGCCAGTTTATCTTCTTAAATCATGGAGAATTGAATTGAATGCAGCTCTTGAGATGAGGGCATGGCAAGGGCCCAGTACAGGGAGGCCATCTCTTCCTTATTCCAGGAAGCCATCTCCTCTTAATGAAACCAAGATCTCATTAACCTCATTGGTAGCCACATCACACGGCTGACTCACTCATATTGAGCCTACAGTACATCTGTGCTGTTGGTGATCCCCAGGGGACTTCTCTGATGGCACTGAGTTTCTGTAAATTTTTCCTGGTGTTGTGACCCACAGGTCAGAAGACTTGGAGGCTTAGGTCTGAACTCTCCCTCTTCCAGGTGTCTGTGTTGGGGGGACTGAGCTTGGTACTTGCCCCTTGGCTAAGGGTAGGAGGCGAAGGGTGGCATCAGCTTTCTAGTACTTTGTATCTGTGATGATAAGGGATTTCCAAGGGAGTCTGGGCTATATATCTGACATAGCAATTGTCTGAGAGTCTGCCACACCAACTTCAGGGCATGATAGAGGCATTTAGTCATTGGAGAGAAGCTTCATCTCCATTTCTGGGGAGAGCAACTGCTATTGGGTCTGAGACAAGTGAATCTCAAATCAGTGATGGAAGGATCTGGGGCAGAAGACACCATTCTCTGGTGGGGGCCATGAGGGAACAGGACATATCAACCTTGAGACAATCATAACACATAAAACAAAGTCTTAGATATGAAATACAACATATTTTGGACTGGACCAGTGATTTCATTGGTATAGGCTTAATTCAACTCCCTAGGTAAAAACTCACTCTTCCAAGGTGCCATGTTGGTTCTACAACTAAGAATGTTGCCTGTGGAACTGAGAGGAGAAATGGATGGCCCAACAGCACACACAGTAGGTATATGTTAGAGGCAGGATTGGAACCCAGGTCTACACGATGCTGACACCTTCTATATCACACCTATTTTATTAAGTGGCATAGCCAAGACTTGAATCTATCTCCCAAGACCATTATTCTTCTTACCATGTCAGAAATAGAATAGCTTGGAAGGTGTCCTTCTCAATGTCCATCCACCTTTCAAATTGTGCACCACCCACTCCATCGTTTTTCTTCTTCCCAGAAATCTCTGTTCACCAATCAGTCTCTCTCTCTGTCTCTCTCTCTCTCTCTGTCTCTCTCTCTCTCTCTCTCTTTCTCTGTCTCTCTCTCTCTCTCTCTCTCTCTCTCTCACACACACACACACACACACACACATAGACACACACACACACAAACACACACACACACACATACTACTTTGCCCTCTGGTTATCTGAACATTTCACAGTAGAGGCTATGATAGCTTAACACACAGTAGGCACTTTAAAAATGCCTGTTGACTGACTATGATAGATAAATAAGTACAGAATGCTCACAGCTCAAACAATTATTCACTCACTTTCCTCTCACGTTAAAAGTAAATTTGCCCAATTTTGATAATATGAAGTATGTGCAAACAGGGATAAGTATGCCCACCTTGTTTTGTTTTTAAATTTATTTAACTTTTAACATTCATTTTCACAAAATTTTGGGTTCCAAATTTTCTCCCTATTTGTCCCGCCCCCACCCCAAACCACCAAGCATTCTAATTGCCCCATCACCAATCTGCCCTCTCTTCTATCATCCCTCCCTTCCCTTGTCCCCGTCTTTTCTTTTGTCCTGTAGGGCCAGATAACTTTCTATACCCCTTTACCTGTGTTTCTTATTTCCTAGTAGCAAGAACAGTACTCAACAGTTGTTCCTAATACTTTGAGTTCCAACTTCTCTTCATCCCTCCCTCCCCACCCCTTCCCTTTGGAAGGCAAGCAATTCAATATAGGCCATATCTGTATAGTTTTGCAAATGACTTCCACAACAGTTGTGTTGTGTAAGACTAACTATAATTCCCTCCATCCTATCCTGCCCTGCATTGCTTCTATTCTCTCTTTTGATCCTGTCCTTCCCCAAGTGTTGACTTCTAATTGCTCCCTCCTCCCATTGCCCTCCCTTCCATCATCCCCCCCCTGCTTATCCCCTTCTCCCCCACTTTCCTGTATTGTAAGATAGGTTTTCATACCAAAATGATTGTGCATTTTATTCCTTCCTTTAGTGGGATGTGTTGAGAGTAAACTTCATGTTTTTCTCTCACCTCCCCTCTTTATCCCTCCACTAATAAGTCTTTTGCTTGCCTCTTTTATGAGAGATAATTTGCCCCATTCCATTTCTCCCTTTCTCCTCCCAATATATTCCTCTCTCACCCCTTAATTTCACTTTTTAAAGATATGATCCCATCCTATTCAATTCACTCTGTGCTCTCTGTCTCTCTGTGCGTGTGCGTGTGCATGTGTGTGTGTGTAATCCCACCCAGTACCCAGATACTGAATAGTTTCAAGAGTTACAAATATTGTCTTTCCATGTAGGAATGTAAACAATTCAACTTTAGTAAGTCCCTTATGACTTCTCTTTGCTCTTTACTTTTTCATGCTTCTCTTGATTCTTGTATTTGAAAGTCAAATTTTCTTTTCAGCTCTGGTCTTTTCATCAAGAATGCTTAAAAGTCCTCTATTTCATTGAAAGACCAATTTTTCCCCTGAAGCATTATACTCAGTTTTGCTGGGTAGGTGATTCTTGGTTTTATTCCTAGTTCCCTTGACTTCTGGAATATCCTATTCTACGCCCTTCGATCCCTTAATGTGGAAGATGCTAGATCTTGTGTTATCCTGATTGTATTTCCACAATACTTGAGTTGTTTCTTTCTAGCTGCTTGCAATATTTTCTCCTTGACCTGGGAACTCTGGAATTTGGCCACAATGTTCCTAGGAGTTTCTCTTTTTGGATCTCTTTCAGGCAGTGATCTGTGGATTCCTTGAATACTTATTTTGCCCTCTGGTTCTAGAATCTCAGGGCAGTTTTCCTTGATAATTTCATGAAAGATGATGTCTAGGCTCTTTTTTTGATCATGGCTTTCAGGTAGGCCCATAATTTTTTTTTTTATTTTGTAATGTTTAACAATCACTGCCATACAATTGCGATTTTATCCCTCCCCACCTACTCCACAGTACCCCCCTCCCTCCCCACGACTGCATACAATTCTGTATAGATTCTACATATACTTTCCTATTGAGTATATTTTCACTATAGTCATGCTATGTAGTCAGACTAAGATAAATGAAAGAAATCGTATAACAAATCAGAACATGATACACAAACACATACACATACACAAACATGATCTGCTACAATATGTGAGTGACTTCCATATTTCTCTCTCTGAGTGTGGCAGGCATTTTGCCTTGAGATCCTCCATTGGGATTTTTTTTTTTTTTTTTTGGTAAGAAGTTCTTGTGTTATTACAAAAATCTAAGTCTACCAGAAAAAACTCTCACACACTGTGGTTGTTGCTGTGCATAAAGTTCTCCTGGTTCTGCTCCTTTCACTCAGCATCAGGTCATATAAGTCCTTCCAGGCCTCTCTGAAGTCTTCTTGTTCATCATTTCTTATGGCACAATAGTACTCCATTACATTCATATACCATAATTTATTCAGCCATTCCCCAATTGATGGACATCCCCTCGACTTCCAGTTTTTGGCAACTACATAGAGTGCTGCTATAAATATTTTTGTACATGTGGGACCCTTTCCCATTTTTATGATCTCTTGGGGATACAGTCCTAGTAGCGATATTGCTGGGTCAAAGGGTATGCACATTTTTGTAGCCCTTTGGGCATAGTTCCAAATTGCTCTCCAGAATGGTTGGATGTGCTCGCAGCTCCACCAACAATGAATTAGTGTTCCAACTTTCCCATATCCTCTCCAGCATTTATCATTTTCTTGTTCTGTCATGTTTGCCAATCTTATAGGTGTGATGTGGTACCTCAGAGTTGTTTTGATTTGCATCTCTCTAACCAATAGTGATTTAGAGCATTTTTTCATATGATTATAGATAGCTTTAATTTCTTCCTCTGAAAATTAGGCCCATAATTTTTAAATTGTCTATCCTGGATCTATTCTCCAGGTCAGTTGTTTTTCCAATGAGATATTTCACATGATCTTCCATTTTTTCATTCTTTTGGTTTTGTTTTGTGATTTCTTAGTTTCTCATAAAGTCATTAGCCTCCATCTGTTGCATTCTAATTTTGAAAGAACTATTTTCTTCAGTGAGCTTTTGAACCTCTTTTTCCATTTGGCTAATTCTGCTTTTGAAAGCATTCTTCTCCTCATTGGCTTTTTGAACCTCTTTTGTCAATTGAGTTAGCCTATTTTTCAAGGTGTTATTTTCTTCAGCATTTTTTGGGGTCTCCTTTAGCAAGGTGTTGACCTGCTTTTCATGCTTTTCTTTCATCTCTCTCGTTTCTCTTCCCAGTTTTTCCTCCACCTCTTTAACTTGATTTTCAAGATCCTTTTTGAGCTCTTCCATGGCCTGAGCCCATGGTGTATTTATTTTGGATGTGTGGGATACAGAAGCCTTGACTTCTGTGTCTTTCCCTGATGGTAAGCATTGTTCTTCCTCATCAGAAAGGAAGGGAGGAAATGTCTGTTCATCAAAAAAGTAACCTTCTATAGTCTTATTTTTTTCCCCTTTTCTGGGCATTTTCCCAGCCAGTGACTTGACTTCTGAGTTTTCTTTCCAACTCCATGTCACCTCCAGATCCTCCCAGCCAGAGCTTGGGGTCTGAGATTCAAATGCTGCTTCCCAGCCTCAGGGCTTTGGGCAGGGGCAGGGCTGCTATTCAGTGTGAGATTAAGTTCAGGTGCTCAAGTTGGGGCAGGGCCACCTCACAGGCTCAGTTCCCTCAAGGGGTTTATGCAGAGACCTTCAACAATGGATCTGGGCTCCTGCCTGCTTTGGGAGCCCCTGTCCACCACTGCCCCAGCTGCTGCCTCTCGAGGGGGCCCGAGCCACAGGGACACCCCACTCCCCTGTTGGCCACCCAAAAGGACTCTCTCACCGACCCTTGTCACCTGTGGGTGGAGGAACTTGCGTGGCCACTGGAGATTCTGTCCCACCTTGTTTATCAATACTTTAGAAATATAAACCAGTGGCACACTAGCTAAGTCGAGCCAACAAGCATTTATTAAGCATGGTGCCAGGATAGGCCCTGGTGATAGAAAAACAAAAAAATCAGCCCCTCTCCTCAAGGAGTTACCAGTCTAATGGAAGAGACATCATGCAGGCAACTAACTTAGGGAAGGCACTGGCATTAAGAGGTTCAGGAAAGACCTTTTGTGGGAGGTGGGATTTTAGTGGAGACTTGAAAGAAGCCAGGAGGCAGAAATGAGGAGGGGAAGTATTCCAGGCAGGGGGCAGCCATAGAAAATGCTGGGAACTGAGAGATGGAGTGACTTGCTGGTGGAACAACCAGGAGGCCAGTGTCAAGGGGTCTCAGAGTATAGGGTGGAATATAAAGGGTAGGAAGACTGGAAAGATGATGCTCAGCTCTGCTGCTTACCCAGTTCTCATCTGTCTTTCCTGATTTTTGAAAGGCAGAGTGTCCTACTTGGGAAGTTACCAAAAATCCTGCAGCTACAACCCCGTCCAGAATGTCAGAGAGGCAGAAGCCTTTAGAAATGGCACCATTTTATACTCTGGAGGTTAAGGGAGAGGACATCCTTTTAGTACTCTGGCAGAACACTGGCAGCTTTAGACTATCCCCAGCATGAGGCTGCACTCAGCAATTGGTAGAGCCACATGTGGGATCATGATTGAGTTATGCAACTCTCAACACTCTCTGGACCTGCTGCTTTGTGGGACTTTTTATGTCCCACATAACTGGGTTTCCAGTTCAGTGACACATATGGCCTCAGGTCAATATATTATTGGGCAACAGGATGTCAGCCCCAGGGACCTGCCTGAAGAGGAACTTGGTGGTTAGAGCCTGAGTTGGTTTGTTGGGTTTTTTTTTCATATTCAGGAAGATCACCCCAGGAAATAGGGGCCAGAGCCTGCTCCAATCAGAGAGCTCCCTGGGGCTACTAAGGCTAAGGGAAGGAAGTGGAATCCAGTTCATGGGGTTCCCTCCTGTGGTCAGGTTGCAGGCAAGTACCTAAATATGAATGCAAATAGGAGGAGGGAGAGAGGAGAAGATGCCAGGCTTGTCTTGCATGTCTATCTTTTTTTAAAATATTAATTAATTTGTTTTTAGTTTTCAGCATTCATTTCCATAATTTTAAAAATTTTCTCCCTCTCCCTACCCTGCCTCCTCCCCAGGACAGCATGGAATCCGATAAAGGCCCTACATACACATCATGCCTATCTTTTTAAAGATGTTTCACTGAATCCTCCAGGGGTAGGAAAAGCATTGCTATCCTTATTCTTAATTGACAAGTGAAGAAACTGCTTCCTAGAGACTTTAAAGGACTCGTTTATAGCACACTGCAAGAGTGCACCTCAAACAATTATTAGGCACCAATTATGAACTGCTCATTGTGCGCTTAGTGCTAGCGAAGGCTATATGAAAAGTGACAATGCCTGCCCTCGTGGACTCAGCACAAATCCCTCCAATTATCCCACTCCCCACCCTCCATCCTCCATCAGCCCCCAGTGCCTTCTCTTCTCAGATCACCTTCCACTCCTGTACCTTCTCCTCTGGGTACTGATCACTTTCATTTTTTCTCCCCCCTCAGAATGTGAGCACTTTGGTGATTTTTGCTTTTCCTTGTGTGGTCCACGGTTTAGGCTTTCTCCCACCTTTAACATTTGTGTCTCCAGCACTTACTTAGCACAACAGGACCTGGCACATAGCAAATGCTTAATAAACTAAATTAACAGGTAGTGAGAGGAGCATGTTCCAGGTATGGGGGATGGTCTGTGTCAATGAATGGAAATAGGAAAGGATGAGATCTAGGAACCAAAAATAGCTAGAATGTACTGTAGTTTGTTTAAGGGATAATTGTGAGTTAAGGCAGGAAATAGTGGTTGGAAATAGGTTGTGAAAGGCCTTTAATCTTGGGCTAATGAGTTTGTGTTTATCCCCTGGGAGCCACCAGGGATGCTTGAGCAGGAGAGTTATGAGATTAGTCCTGGATCCTGAAAAGATGACTTTCGTATCTATATGAAGGACAAACCGGAGAGAATGGAGGCGGAAATGCTGTTATATGAGGATTAGTAGGGGAGCTCCATGATCCAGATCTCCTGTCTCTGGCTCTTTCTTCAGCACTGTCCCCTGTGTCTGGAATGACTCTCTCCAAACCCTGAATTTGGCTGTTGGCTTTCCTGCCTTCCTTCTTCCAAGGCTCAAATCAGATGCTAACCCGATGAAGCCTTCTCTGATGCCTCACTCCATGGTACTTGGTACCGCTGTGAAGTACTTTGTAATCTCCCCTAGTAATCTGCACCCCTCCTAAGCTCTCATACTTGATTTAATATTACATTTGTTTTAGCTCCCTTGTGAGGCTACGCTTCAGGAGGGGAGGCTCTGTTATATTCAGCTTTGTCTCTGTGGGGATGAGTGTAGGACCAGGTCCATAGTAGATATCTTGAGTTTAATTGAAATTTAACCCAAATGCTAGCCATTATTAATAGGATTCCGTTCATTGTTTCTTACCTTGCTCTCTAGGGTCAAGTAGAAAAAGTCCAACCTTCTTTCCACATGTCCGCCATCATGGCTTCCCTGTCTTCTCTCCTTCACACTAAACATTTCCAGTTCTTTTAAAGAAGCTTTGTAGGGCCAGATTGCAAGACCTTTGATCATCCCATTTGCTTTTCTATAGACATCCTCCAGCAGAAGGAAGGGCAAGAGAATTCCTTAAGGTTTTGAACTGTGTTTCATGATTTCTTTTGCTTTTAAGATGTCAAAAGAAACTTCTGTAAATGGCTTGCTGCCTGGTTCTCCGCGTTGCCCATAAGTGATGAGAGCCCCTACCTCAGGTCTCTAATTTAAGCCCCCTCAGTGGTCACTAGCCCTTCTCTGAACTTTTCTACCTGTCCTCCTGAGGAGTCACATAAAAACAGACTCTATCATGTGTGTAATTAACTCGTCTTCTTAGAGCTCCACAAGTACATTTAATTATTTTCCATCTTTTCTGTGGTGCTCTAGACAGGCTGAGACTTAGAATGCTAACTGGTAATTTTTGTGTCTCTGGTACATGGCACAAAACATACCCTGGTGTGTGTGTGTGTGTGTGTGTGTGTGTGTGTGTGTGTGTGAGATGGGAGATGGATATCCTCAGACATCATGAGGACCTTGACTGGGGAGGCTGCCATGAGGTACGGGCAAAAGGAAGCAAGATTTAACAAGATGTGCTTTCTATGCTGCTAAAGAAATGAAAGTGTGGTAACTTGCCATCTACACATCAGCACCCTGGTGCAACACCCAGATGGCCCCTCCTGAGTTTTGGTGCAGCTGAGAGTCCAGTCAAGGTGGGTTTTCCCCATTCTGTTTCAGCATCCAGAAAGGTGATCACAAGGTCTGGGTACAATCTGGAGAACTCCATTTGTGTGTTATGAGTTGAGCCCTGACCAGAGGCCACTTGAGTGCATCTCTCAGAACAACAGGAAGCAAGACAAAAATAAAACATTTAAAGAGCTAGGACCCTGAAAGTGCTCAGGCTTTTGGATTACCTGAAGGGAGAAGAGTCTGATACCGGGTGAGAAGGAATATAGGGAAAAGACAGAAGATGTTCTAAAGAAACACTAGGTGAAACTTAATTATAAATTGAATATTGAGGATGAAGAATGGGGAGGGGTCCTAGATGACTCACTCACCTCTCAGTGCCTCAGTTTATCCATCTGTAAATGAGAGATAGTCATGGAGTTGTAAGGTCAGTGCTTTATAAACTGTAAACACAACTTTTAATTCAAATACTAAGTGTCTTCACGCTATTATTATCTCAGTGACTGGGAAGAGACTTCATATTACCAGCCAAGATGAGGAAGTTGGGGAGAAGCTGGTTGGGAAAAGATGATGAGTTTGGTTTTGCACATGCTGAGAGTTCTGTTTCCTTTTAGGGATGTTCTCTCTAAGCCTCTGGAAATCCAGGACTGGAGTCTGGGTGAGGAGACAGGACTGAAAACTTGGGAGCTGTCTGTGCATGGATGATAGATCAAGCCACGAAAATGAATAAATGAGCTAAGGAGAGAGGAATAGGGAGCTAGAGATGGTGCTGGGGAGTCCAGGGCAGAAAGGCAGAATGGCTTTGTATGGATATTGGTAGAAAGAAGAGCCATAAGTAGGAATTTGTTCATCTGAGCAAAAACAATTCAGTGGAACTTGATGGTACATACAAAGGTCAGTCTGGCCTCTGGAAGGAAGGCAGGAAATAAGCATTTATTAATCTCCTACTATGGGCCAGCACTGTGTTAAAAGCTTCAAAAATATGTCATTTGATTATTATAGCAATCCTTGGAGATAGGAGCTATTATTATCCCTATTTTACAAATGAAGAAATCAAGGCAAAGAAGAAACTGAAAAGTGCTCTCATCATCCCCATTTTACAGATAGGAAACTGAGGCAGATAGAAGCTAAGTGACTTGTCTAGTGTCACACAGCTGGTATGTGTCTGAGGCCAGATTTGAACTCAGGTGTACCACCAAGCTGTCTGGGAGAGGGAATGGTCTATCTCTTCCCCTTCCTTTTCTACCCCATTACTTTTTTATCTTGTCTTCTCCCAAAGCCCAATCCTCTCCCCCAATCCCTAAGGGTGGGAGAGTTGTCAGAAGATCATGAAAATCCAAGAAAATTCCCCCAAACCTTACAATATTAGCTCCTCAAAATAAAGCCCTGGTTCCACCCTAGTTATGATTTTAAGGGTAGGTATATTGGGTCCCCAAAGGAGAGGAAAGGCAAAAAAAAAGAGGCCAGAGGCATTGAAGACAAACTACTCACAGGGTCACAGACTGAGAGTTGGAAGAAGCCATTGAAGTCATCAAGACCAACCTTCTCACTTTACTGAGGAGGAAACTGAGACCAGTAGAGAAAGCCAGTTTGTCTTGGGTCATAGCATCTTCTCAACCTTGCCTAAGTCCAGACCTGGAAATCAAAGGTGCTGACCACATCCAAGAACCCAGGAGTCAGAATCCTGAAAGCGAGCTTTGGGCAGTTCACCTCCAGCACCTGGCTTGCAGAGTCTCTGAACTCCCCAACTTCCCCCTAGCCCTCATGACCTTTTTGTAAAGTGACCCAAGATGCACATAGTGCTGGCCACAAAAGCTATTTTCTCCCAGCCTTGAAGCCCATATTAAGTGACCAGAAGGGAAATAGTGTGACCAGTTCTATATTTTACAGTGTGGGAATAGGCCCTCTGCAAACCACACCAGCTCAAGACACCCATTACCACACAACTGTATTCTTATTGTTGCTGATATTATCAAACTGCGTCTTGATAGCCCCTTAAAGCATACAGAGCGTTTTCCTCATAGCAATCCTGTAAGGTAGATGAAGCAGCACTAATATTTGCCCCATTTTACAGGGGAGGAAACTGAGGTTTGGGGAGGGGTAATGATTTGTCTTGAACCCAGGTCTTCTGGCTAGGAATCTAGCTCCCTTTCCACAATATCACATTCAATCAATCATAGATCAGTAAGTATTTATTAAGTGCCTACTATGTGCCAGGCTCCGTACACTAGAGTTAACAAGACAAAAGTACTATAACCTTTTTTCCTCAAAGAACTTGCATTCCTGAGGGGAAAGAGATGGAGCAGGATACAATATATTCACAGATCAGAAAGCAGAGCACAAACAAGAGATAATTATGAAGTGATGGGCTGCGTGTGTACTAACACCGAGGGCAATCAGGGAAGACTCCCTGAAGGAGGAGGTACTTGAGTGGAACCCTGAAGGGAACCAGGGGTTCCAAGGGCTGAAGATGAGGAAGAAGCACAGTCCTGGAATGAAGAGTCTAGGCTGATGGAAGGTCATATGGGGGAACAACGAGCAAGTCAATTTTCTCGAAGCATCCAGCAGCCTGGGAGCCTAAGAGTTTGCATTTTAGGCTGGTGGCTCAGGAGCATCCCTTTGGCAGTTATGTGGAGAGTGGAGGTGAGGAGACCAAAGGGGAGGATGCTCCAATTGTCTAGGAGTGTGGTGATGGGTATCTTGAGCTGGTGTGGTTTGCAGAGGGCCTGTTCCCGCAATGTACAATATAGAAATGGTCACAGTATTTCCTTTCTGGTCACTTAATATGAGCTTGGATGCTGGGAGAAAATAGCTTCTGTGGTCAACGCTACACTTTACAAAAGGGGTTCTGAAGGCTAGGGGGAGGTTGGGGAGTTCAGAGACTCTGCAAGCCAGGTGCTGGAAGTGAACTGCCCAAATCTTGCTTTCAGGGTTCTGATCCCCTGATCATTTCTCATCCTCAGTCTGGCCCAACAAGTCCAGAAAATGGAAGGAGTCCCTTCCCCTCCCTTGCCCCTTGCCCCATACACCTCTTTCATTTTCTCCTCAATCATAAGAGAAGCTCCTAGTTGGCTTCGGACTCTTCGGGTAAGTCTCTTAATTGGTTGCTGATAGCTGTGTGTATGGGATTTTTGTGTCTGGTTGTTATTTAATTGAATAATAATAGCTAACATTTATATGTACCTTACCTTGTGCAGGTACTAAGGTGCTAAATACTTTACAATTATTATCTTATTTGATCCTTATTATAACCCTGGCATCACTATTTTACAGATCAGAAAATTGAGGCAAAGAAAAGTTGAGTGACTTGCCCAGACTCATGGCTAGTTACTGTGCAAGGCCATTCTTGAACATGATCAGATCTTGACTCCAGGTCCATGGTGCTATCCACCATTCCACCTACTTCTGTTTTCAATGTGTCTGCCTCTAATTCAAGTTCCTTCCTTCTTAGCTGCTGCTTCTGGTCCTACAAGTAATCTTGGAGATAACCTTGCTTGTTGGAAGTGTGTGCTGACTTAGAGTAAATTGGAGTTGAGGAAAATCAAAGCCTGCTTCCCATGTGGGAGCTGAGGTGCTGAAGGAACAGAAAGATACAGAGAAAATTCCTCTTTTTGGTTGCAAAGTGAGCTGTTTATTTCCTGTTCTGCCTTTGCTTTGCTAAAACCAGAAAGGGAGAGGGGAAGAAAGAGGAAGGTGAAGAGGAAGAAAGGGGGATGGAAAGGGACTCCCATCACCAAATACAGCATCATCAAAGTCAGGATTCAATTCAATCTAATACATTCTGAGTCTTTGTGGAGCACCTACTGTGTTTGGTTATACTGAGGGGTGTCTGGAAAAGGAGGAGGTCTTATACTCGCCATTGGGAGACAAGACCCTTACAAAAAGTGTCTGCAAGAAATAGCAGGTTCCCTCTCAATGGATATCTCCAAGTAGAGCCTAGGTGAGGCATATTAGATGCCCAGTGAGGTCCGTTCCAGGTCTGAACCTCCATGAGTTCATGACCTGGAACATAGAGAAAGTTACAGACTAGTGCGGGACCAGGTGAGTGCTGGATTCTATTTAAGCAAGGATCAAAAGGAAGGTGGGAGAAGTAGAATTTGATAACTGAATTCCCAGGTAGGAAGCGAAACACATACATTAGCAAGTTCACCAATGAGTCTGTGGTGCTGTATTCCACACTACTCAGTTTTCCCATCTATGACAGGGTTTGACTACATCACCTTTAGGGCTCCTTCCAGCCAGCACTCTGGGTTCTAGGTTCTAGCTCAGAATTTCTATTTCTATCTTTGACAGTCTTTGTTTGAGGTCCCTTCCAGTTTTGGCATTCTTTGTTCTAAGGTTCCATCTAGCTCAGACATTCCAAAATTCCATGAAATTTGGAAGGCTAGTATAGTTTAGGAAGGGCAGTAACCCCAAAGGGAGACTCTAGGTTCGCCTCTGCCGTTCAGCAGCTGTGTGAGTCCACACAAATAAGTTTTTGTTGATGTCTTCAGTGGCTTACATCATCATAACTTTCCCCAGTATCCCTCCTTCTTCCCTTCCAGAGAGCCACACCATTATCCCATATAACAACTGGCATTTTTTAAAGGACAGCTGATCAATATATTGCAAAGTCCAAAAATGAGTAATGTCTAACACCTGTGGCTTTCCCACCTTTACAAAGGATAGGTTGGGGTGTCCTCTTATATTTCTTCATTTGAGTCCGAATTGATCTTTACAATTTTGGTAATTCACTTTTGATTTTTTAGTGTGGAGTTGTTCTTTTCAATTTACATTGTTGGAGTTATTACGTGTATAGTTTCCTTAACTCTACTTACTTCACTCTACAACATTTCATACAGAGCTTTCCATGCTTCTCTGTATTCAGCACATACATCATTTCTTACAGCACAGTACATTCATCACCACAATTTGTTTGGCCATTTCCCAGTCGATGGGCATCTACTTTTTTTTTCAGTTCTTTGCTATCATAAAACATGCATTTACTAACATTTTGTTGTATATGGGGGCTTTCTTTTTATTGATGGCTTCCTTGAAGTAAAAGCCCAGTAATGGAATCTCTGGTTCAATGTGTATGGACGTATTAGTCACTTTATTTGCATAATTCCAAATTGTTCTCCAAAATGGTTGTACCATTTTATGATTTCACACAAATCCCTTCCTTTCCATCTAGTGCTCCTCATAGCCTTGTCCTCCCAAAAGTTTGGCATAGGAGGCAGCTTGAATTGTTAAGGGCCTTCCTTGATTTCTTTCAAATACCAAATGAAGAACAAGGATTGTCCATTGGTCACTCAGTCGGTCAACAAGCATTTATTTTTAGAATATATTTTATTTTCTCCTAATTACATGTTAAAACAAACACTTGTTTTTTAGTTTTGAACTCCAGATTCTCTTCCTCCCTTCCTCTTTCTTCTCCCCACTCTCCAAGAGGGTAAACAATCAGATATTAAATTATACATGTAAAACATTCCTATATTAGTCATGAGAAGACTTAAATAAAAGAAAAAGAATGAGGAAAAGAAAATGAAAAAATAGCTTCAGTTCATATCAAAACAATACCAATTCTTTCTCTGGAGGGGAATAGTATGCTTCATCATGAGTCCTTTGGGAATGTCTCAGATCGTTGTATTGCTGAGAGTAGCTCAGTCATTCACAGTTGTTTATGGTATAATATTGCTGTTACTGTGTATAACATTCTACTGGTCTACTCACTCCACTATGCATTGGTGCATTAAGTCTCTCCAGGTTTTTCTGAAATCATCTTGCTTGTCATTTCTTATAGCACAATAATATTCCATTACAATCATCTACCACAGTTTGCTTAGCCATTACCCAATTGATGAGCATCCCTTTGATTTCCAATTTTTAGCCACCACAAAAAGAGCTGCTGTAAGTATTTTTGTACAAATAGGTCCTTTCCCTTCTTTCTCTTTTTTGGATATCTCTGGGATATAGACCTAGCAGTGGTATTGCTAGATCAAAGGGTATGCAGTTTTATAGCTCTTTTGGTATAGTTCCAAATTGCTCTCCAGAATGGTTGGATCAGTTTACAGCTTCATCAACAGTGCATGAGTGTCCCTACTTTCCCACATCCCCTCCAACATCCAATGTTTTCTTTTTTTGTCATATTAGGCAATCTGACAGGTGTGAGGTGGTACCCCAAAGTTGTTTTAATTTGCATTTCTCAAGTAGTGATTTAGATATTTTTTCCAATTTATTTCTTTCTTTTTAGTTTTCAACATTCATTTCCACAAGATTTTGAGTTTCAAATTTTCTCCCCATCTCTCCCCTCCCCCACTCCAAGACACCATGCATTCTGATTACCCCTTCCCCCATTCTGCTCTCTCTTCTAAAACACCCCTCCCTTCCCTTATCCCCATCTTCTCTCTTTTCTTGTAGGGGAAGATAGATTTCTATACCCCATTACCTGTATTTCTTACTTCCCAGTTACATGAAAAAACAATTTTCAGCATTCGTTCCTAAAACTTTGAGTTCTAACTTCTCTCCCTTCCTCCCTCCCCAGCTATCCCCACTGGGAAGGCAAGAAATTCAATATAGACTATGTATGTGTAGTTTTGCTAAAGACTTCCATAATAGTCATGTTGTGAAAGACTACCTATATTTCCCTCCATTCTATCCTGCCCCCCCCCATTTATTCTATACTGTCTTTTGACCTTATCCCTCCCCTAAAGTGTTTACTTCTAATCACCCTCCTCCTCTCATTTGCTCTCCCTTCTGTTATCCCTCCACACTCCACTTATCCCCTTCTCCTCTACTTTCATCTAGCGTAAGATCAATTTTCATACCAAATTGAGTGTGTATGTTATTCCCTCCTTAAGCCAAATGTAATGAGAGTAAGCTTCACTTTTTCCCTCTCACCTCCCCTCTTTTTCCCTCCATTGAAAAACTTTTTCTTGCCTTTTTTATGAGAGATAATTTGCCCCATTCCATTTCTCCCTTTCTCCTCCCAATATAGTCCTCTCTCACCCTTTAATTT
Source organism: Notamacropus eugenii (assembly GCF_028372415.1). NCBI lineage: Eukaryota > Metazoa > Chordata > Mammalia > Diprotodontia > Macropodidae > Notamacropus > Notamacropus eugenii. The sequence continues at coordinate 256,778,511 of NC_092872.1, forward strand.
TGTTTATTTAGATATCATCCCTTCCTATTCAACTCACCTTGTGTCCTCTGTGTATACGTGTATATAATCCCTCCAACTACCCAAATACTGAGAAAAGTTTCAAGAGTTACAAATATTATCTTTCCATGTAGGAATGTAAACAGTTCAACTTTATAGTAAGTTCCTTATGATTTTTCTTTCTTGTTTACCTTTTCATGCTTCTCTTGATTCTTGCATTTGAAAGTCAAATTTTCTATTCAGCTCTGGTCTTTTCAAGAATGCTTCAAAGTCTTCTATTTCATTGAATGACCATTTTTTCCCTTGAAGTACTATACTCAGTTTTGCTGGGTAGGTGACTCTTGGTTTTAGTCCTAGTTCCTTTGATTTCTGGAATGTCATGTTCCAAGTCCTTTGATCCCTTAATGTAGAAGCTGCCAGATCCTGTGTTATCTTGATCGTATTTCCACAATACTAGAATTGTTTCTTTCTGGCTGTTTGCAATATCTTCTCCTTGACCTGTGAACTCTGGAATTTGGCTACAATATTCCTAGGAGTTTTTCATTTTGGATCTCTTTCAGGATGTAATTGGCAAATTCATTCAATATTTATTTTACTCTCTGGTGTCAGAATAGCAGGGCAGTTTTCCTTGATAATTTCATGAAAGATGATGTCTAGGCTTCTTTTTTGATCACGGCTTTCAGGTAGTTCCATGATTTTTAAATTGCCTCTCCTGGATCTATTTTCCAGGTCAGTTGTTTTTCCAATTTTTGAAAGAACTATTTTCTTCAGTGAGCTTTTGAACCTCCTTTTCCATTTGGCTAATACTGTTTTTGAAAGCATTCTTCTCCTCATTGGCTTTTTGAACCTCTTTTGCCAATTGAGTTAGCCTATTTTTCAAGGTGTTATTTTCTTCAGCATTTTTTGGGGTCTCCTTTAGCAGGGTGCTGACCTGCTGTTCATGCTTTACCTGCATGTCTCTCATTTCTCTTCCCAGTTTTTCCTCCACCTCTCTTACTTGATTTTCAAAATCCTTTTTGAGCTCTTCCATGGCCTGAGCCCATTGAGTGGGCTGGGATATAGAAGCCTTGACTTCTGTGTCTTTCCCTGGTAAGCATTGTTCTTCCTCATCAGAAAGGAAGGGAGGAAATGCCTGTTCACCAAGAAAGTAACCTTCTATAGTCTTATTTTTTTCCCCTTTTCTGGGCATTTTCCCAGCCAGTGACTTGACTTCTGAGTTTTCTTTCCACCTCCACCTCGCCTCCAGATCCTTCCAGCCAGAGCTTGGGGTCTGAGATTCAAATGCTGCTTCCCAGCCTCAGGGCTTTGGGCAGGAGCAGGGCTGCTATTCAGTGTGAGATTAAGTTCAGGTGCTCAGGTTGGGGCAGGGCCACCTCACAGGCTCAGTTCCCTCAGGGGGTTTATGCAGAGACCTTCAACAATGGATCTGGGCTCCTGCCTGCTTTGGGAGCCCCTGTCCACCACTGCCCCAGCTGCTGCCTCTCGAGGGGGCCCGAGCCACAGGGACACCACACTCCCCTGTTGGCCACCCAAAAGGACTCTCTCACCAACCCTTGTCACCTGCGGGTGGAGGGACCCGCACGGCCGCTGGAGTTTCTGCCCCTGAAGCCTGCTCAGATCTGCTTCTCTTGGTGCCACACAGCCATGGCAGGGCTGGGCTCAGCTCCCAGTCCCGGGCGCGACGGACCTTTCGCATCAGGTCTCTCTGGAACAGAAATCTTATCCTCTCCGTTGTTCTGTGGCTTCTGCTGCTCCAGAATTTGTTGCTCCAGAATCTTTTTTACAGATGTTTTATGGGCTGTGGGTTCAGGGCTAGCGTATGTGCATCTTTCTATTCCGCCATCTTGGCTCCCCCAGCTCAGTTGTTTTTCCAATGAGATATTTCACGTTGTCTTCTATTTTTTAATTCTTTTGGTTTTGTTTTGTAATTTCTCAGATTCTCATAAAGTTATTAGCTTCCATCTGCTTCATTTTAATTTTTAAAGAACTATTTTCTTCAGTAAGCTTTTGAACCTCCTTTTCCATTTGGTTAATTCTGCTCTTTAAAGCATTCTTCTCCTCATTGGCTTTTTGGGTCTCCTTTCCCATTTGAGTTAGCCTGTTTTTAAAGGTGTTATTTTCTTCAGCATTTTTTGGGTCTCCTTTAGCAAACTGTTGACTTGTTTTTCATGATTTTCTTGCATCACTCTCATTTCTCTTCCCAATTTTTCCTCCACCTCTCTTACTCGATTTTCAAGATCCTTTTTGAGCTTTTTCATGGCCTGAAACCATTGCATATTTATTTTGGAGGTTTTGGATGCCAAAGCCTTGACTTTCTTGATGGTATGCATTGTTCCTCCTCATCTGAAAGGATGGAAGAAAATACCTGCTCACCAAGAAAGTAACCTTCTATTGTCTTCTTCTTTTTCCCCCTTTTTTTAGGCATTTTCTCAGTCAGTTACTTGACTTTTGAGTTCTTTGTCAAGAGGAGGGTATACTCTGGGGACCTGTAAGTTCTCAGTTCCTCCAAGGTGGCACAATTAAGGGAAAGGAGTTTATTCCTCTCCTGGCCTGTGCTCTGTTCTGTGAGCAGGACTCCCTCTCCAGGGCCTCCACTCATTCCACCACACCAGCTAGCACTCCTCGTTACCCCAGGGTTGCCACTCAGGGTTGAGATCCATATCAACTGTTCAATTCCCCTAGGGGCTTTAGGCCAATCCTCCAACAATGGAAGCTGCTGCTGCCTGGGGCCTAGGCTAGACCTCTAAGTTCCCTTCTCATTCAGGTGAAAGAGCTTTCCCACTGATCTTTGAAGCTATCTTTGACCTTTGTGAGTTGAGGAATCTGGGACCCACAGCTGCTGCCAGTGACACCTTGAAGACTGCTCCAGTCCTGTCCTTGCCACAGCATGGCCCATGCTGTGCTATTGTCTGCTTTGTGCCTGGCATGATAGACCTTTCCTGTCAGCCTTCTAGGCTGCCTTGGGCTGGAAATCTCTTTTCCTCTGTTGTTTGGTGACTTTTGCTGCACTAGAATTTGTTTAAAGTCATTTTTACAGGTATTTTAGGGGCTGTGATTTAGACATTTTGTCATATGACTATAGATAGCTTTAATTTCTTTGTCTGAAAACTGCCTGTTCATACCCTTTGACCACTTATCAACTAAGGAATGAATAGTATTTTTGTAAACTTGTCTCTCTTCTCTCTATATTTTAGAAATGAGGCCTTTATCAGAGATACTTGTTGAAAATTCTCCCCCCCCCCCAGTTTTCTGCTTTCCTTATAATTTTGATTGCATTGGTTTTGTTTATGCAAAAACTTTTCAATTTTATATAATTAAAATGAATTATTTTATAGTTTGTAATGCTCTTTATATTTTTTGGTCTTAAATTTTTCCTTTATCCATAGATTTGGCATAAATTATTCCATGCTCTCCTAATTTGCTTATGGTATCCCCCTCAGATGTAAAGCATGTACCCATTTTGACCTTATCTTGTTATACAGTGTGAGAAGTTGGTCTATACCTAGTTCTGCCATAATGTTTTCATTATGTTAGTAGTTTTTGTCAAGTAGTGAACTTTTGTTCCAAAAGCCTCCACAAACATTTATTAAGTCCTTACTGTGAGCCAGTCATTCAGTCTGATGATACAGAGAAATGCAGAAGCAATTTCTCTCCTTAAGGAGTTCACATTCTAATGAGAGAGATAATAGAAAAATAACCAGACATATACCAGTTGAATACTGGTACATGGAAGGTAATCTCAAAGGGGAAGACACTAGCAACTGGAAGGACTAGGAAAAGCCTCCTATGGCAAGTGGGATTTGAGATGCATCTTGAAAGACACCTGGGAAACTCAGAGGCAAAGGTGGGGTAGAGGATATTTCAAGCATGGGTGCATCCAGTGCAAACCCAGAGATGGGAAATGGGGCATTGTACACAAAGAAGAGCAAATGGAAGAAATTTTCTAATTTCACCTACAATGAATTAGTGTGCCTATCTTTTCTAATTCTTTCACAATATTGCCATTTTTGTCATCTTTGCCAATTTTCAGGGTATTAGATAAAACCTCACATTTGTTTTACTTTGAATTTCTCTTGTAAGTAGTGATTTAATGCATTCTTTCATAGAGTAATGAATACTTTGCAATTCTTCTTTTGAGAACTCTTTGTTTATTTCCCTTGACCATTTATCTATTGGTGAAGGGCTATTAGTGTTATGTCTATTTATTGATTCTTTATATATCTTGGATAAAAAACCTTTATTAGAGAAAGGGAATACAAAAATTTCCCCCCATTTGACCACTTCCCTTCTTAACTTGAGTGCATTAATCTTGTCTATGTAGAAGCTTTTCAGTTTCAAGTAGTTATCCATTGTAATTGTCTCTATCCTTTGTTTGATTAAGAATACATCTCTTATCTATATCTGAGGGAGGTATATGGTCTATTTATCTTCTATTTTTTATAGTATGATCATCAATATTAAAGACAAGTATGCATTTAGGATGTTTTGTGGAATATGATGTATGGTGTTGTTTTAAGCCTAATTTCTTTTTGCTTTTCAGTTTTCCCAGCAGTTTTTATGAAATAAGGAGTTTTTCCCTTTGTTATTTATGTTTCCCAATTTATCAAACACTGGGATGTTGCATTCTACCATTTTTGACTCTCCCTTTTCTGGTCTTTTCCACTGATCTATCTCTCCGTTCTTTAACCAATACCAGATGGCTTTGATGACTGTTACTTTATAATATAGTTTGAGGTATGGAAACGCTTTTCCCCCTGTCATTGTTTTCATCATTTCCATTGATACTATATTTTAAAATGATCTTTATTATTTAATCAAGTTCCATAAAAGATTCACTTGGTAATTTGATTGGCATAGTATTAAAAGTGTCAATTAACTTTGATAGTATTGTCATTTTTGTTGTACTGGTATAGCCTTGGCACAAGCCCTGAATGTTCCTCCAGGTATTTAAGTTGTTTTTTATTTTTTAAGGAGCATTTTGTAATGGTATCTTTGTAATTGAAATGTTGTAACTAAATCTATACATATCTTTGATGTTTTTTGGTAAGTTGATTCCCAGATATTTAATGTTTTTTGTAGTTATTTGGAATGAAAATTTTTTTTCTATTTTTGCTTCTTGTGTTCTGTAATTAAAATATAGAAATGCTATCAATTTTGGCAGTTTATTTTGTAGCCTACAACTTTGCTGAAGTGATTAATTATCTCAATTAGTATCTTTAATGATTTCCTAGGATTTCTAAGTAAACCATCATATCATCAACAGATTGGAATAATTTTATCTCTTCTTTACAAATTTTTATGCCTTTAATTCTTTTCTCTTGTCTTATTGCTCTTTTCCAGGAATATATAAAATAGCATTTCCAGGAATATATAAAATAATAGTGAGGAGAGTGGATATCCTTGCTTCACTCCCATTTTTATTGGAAAGGGTTCTAATGTATCCGCATTATCTATGATGATTGCTTTTGGTTTTAGATAAATGCTTTTTATAACATTAAAAAACGTCCTTCAATGCCTATACTTTGTAGGGTTTTTTAGCATAAAAAAGTGCTATACTTTGTCAAAGACTTTCTGCATCTATTAAGATAATCGTGATTTTGTATGTTTTGATTTTTAATATGATTAATTATATTGATACAACAGGGGTTCTTAATGTTTTTTGTGTTGTGAACTCGTCAGTTTGGCGAATTTTATCCTTCTCAGATTAATGCTTTTAAATTCATAAAAATAAAACATAGGATTGAAAAGCAAATAAAACATATTATTATATGGTTATCAGAATTCTAAAAAAAATGGTCAGAGTTAAGAGCTCCAGCCCAACAACAGTGAGTTCAATCAGGCACATAACGTTTTCTTCAATTTGCATATCGTAAAACTAGGGCTCAGAGAAGTCAAATGACTTGCCCAGGGTCACATAGCTAATAAGTGTCTGAGGCTGGATTTGAACTCAGGTCTTCCTGATTATGGACAGGTGGGGGCACCCGAGAGCATATGATCAATCAGTTTATTGACTAATATTTACTGAGCACTTTGTCTGTGTTCAGTCTTACACTGATCCTACTAGAGGACACCAAAGACAGAAAACATGACCCTTGTGCTCATGAAACTTCTAGTGTAGTCAGGAGACAAGACATCCCTCCCTCGACACACACACACCTAGGAGAGAGATAGCAAATAACAGGAGGTAGGAGCTATAGCACACCCATTGTGACCAAAATCAGAACCAAAACAAACCAGACATAACATGACCCACTTCTCTCTCAGAATTCACCGACACTGGCCAAACTTGAGAGCATCAGTCAGCTGGCATCCTATCCCTCAGTGGTTACTCAATAGTAGCCCCCATTCATACCTCTATGGCCCATCCTTCAAAGCACAAGAGCAAAAGATTCTAAGGCTTGAAATCCTTCCATCCTCTCAAACCCAGTCCAGTGGCTACGCACTCAAGACCTTTCATGATCCCTATGGTTGATACTCTCCTTCTTGAAATTACTTGGTAGGGGCAGCTAGGTGGCACAATGGACAGAGTAGTGATCCTGGAGTTAGGAGGACCTGGCTTCAGATATTTACTAGCTACGTGACCCTGGGCAAGTCATTTGATCCTGATAGCCTAAAAGAAAGAAAGAAATTTCTTTGTATATACTTTGTCTTCGCTTATCAGTATGCATGGGTATCCTCTTGCTCTACCACTGTAAATTCCTTGAGTATAGAGGATTTTTTTTTTGTCCTTATAATACCAGCTCCTACTATTTTACCTTGCAATTCAGTTGAATAAGCATTTTTAAGGGCCATTATGTGATAGGAGAAGAGAAAACAAAGACAGAATAGACAATTAAGTCTCTGGATACTTTGTGATGTAGGTAGTACAAAGATAGCCATTTTATAGATGAAAAAACTGAGGTTCAGAGGGCATAAAGTGATTTTTGTCAGGGTCACACATCTAGGCAGCAGACGAATGAAGACTCAAAGATCTGACTCCAATTCCAACCCTCTCTCTACTATCCCACACTATGTCTCAAAGAAGAAAGCCAGGCTATGTCTGTGAGTCAGTGCCAAAATAAGAGCCCAGGCACTTCAGCAGGGCTGTATAAGGTACCCCCATCGCAGCCCTGCTTCCTTTCATTCTCCTTTCCTTCTGCTGCTTGTAACCCCACAGTTTGATCACATAGGTGCCTCCCTGCCCTCCTTCCAGGAAAGGTCTAATAGTTGGTATATCAATGCTAGACAGCCCTTAAGACGTTATTGCAGTCACAGAGGTTCTGTGACTCGTTTCCATGAATAATTAACAATAAGTGAGCCATCCATTAGAAGTGCTTTGGGGACGCCGAATTCTTGATTTATATCTTCCGAAGAGTTTTGCTTACTAAGTGGTACGTAGAATGAAATACGCGTCTCTTCAGCCACTATGAGAAAAGCTTGGTCAGTGCTTCTCAGGCAGAGTACTCAAACTGGAAGGAGCCTGAAAGGCCCTAGAACAACCCTCCAACTTTACAGATGAGGAAACTGAGACCTAGAGATGGGTAGCTTTCCTAAGTCATTTCACTCTCTTTCCATTACAGAGTTGAATGACTTACCTGAGGTAACACTAAAGTGGCTCAACAGGGACGCCAAGCCAGGTCCTGATTCCAAATCGAAGCCTCTTTCTGTTGGAGCAATACGTTGTTGATAAAAATATAGGGTAGAACGAGGTCAGGCACAGAGCTGGCATCTTCTATTAACTATCAGTTGGCATCTTCTATTAACTGCCCAAGTTCCTTAACTCTTCAGGTTTCCCACTTGAGTTCTCTCTCCCCTTAACAACTGAAGCTTGGGGTTTTTTTGTCATCTTTGCCCCCTCTGGATCTTCAAATAATTACTAACTCCTTTATCTGAAGAAAACCTTAGTTCTCCCTCTCCAAGCCTAGAACCTAGGCTGATCTTCCTGAGCAGAGTAAGGCCAGTTGCAATAATACCACTGCATCGCTCCAAATTTTGGCAGTTTCTTCCAGCTGGGTTCTCTTTGGGGCTGGGAAAGTAGATTGTTAAATTTTTAGTGTGAGTCCTTCAGAAATGGCAAATGCTACAAGTCAGGGCTTGATTTACTGTTCTGTTGTTTGTCTAGAATTAAGAAAGTGATGGGAAAATGTTAATAATGAATATTAAACTCAAAACTGTGCTCTGGGCACATTTTTCCTCAGAGAGCCTATTGTTAAACATTTTCCTGCACTCCCCTGAGCACTCCCTCTTTTCCAGGCAGATGCTAGCCCCTCCAAGGTCTTAATGAGAAGTTCAGTGGCACCATGAGCCCAGTGATAACAGCAGACACTTTCACTTCTGTAGAAGTTTATGATTTGCAAAGCTCTTTCTTCTCAGTAATCCCATGAAGCACCTTCCTCTAGACCAAGTATAATTATTCTCGTATTATAGAGGTGAAAACTGGGGCACGGAGAGATTTGTCCAGGGTTACACAGAAAGACCCAGACTGCCTTCTGACTGATCCTGGCTTCCTCTGATCTCACCTGCCTGAGGGCTATCCCCATCCTCAAAGGCTGATGCCTGCCACCAGCCGTATGCCTATTTATTAAGTACATACAAGATGCATATGCACATTTTCTATGATAAACTATCTATAATATAGAATATATGTATGCACACATATACATGCATATTTGCTTAGGTACATACAAGATATATGTTCATATATACATGTATTTACATCTATAATAGATTAATATAACTACAATATATGTATATATACATATATGTATGTCTCTCTCTCTCTCTCTCTCTCCATATATATATATATATATATATACACACACATACACACACATCTTGTATGTACTTAGTTGTTTACATATTCTCTCCCCCATTAGACTGAGTGCAGAAAAAGCAGGGACCATCTTTTCTTTCATTGTAGCCGCGGCACATAACCATTCCTGGCATATAATAAACTTAATAAGTGTTGACTGACTAATGGATATACTCTAAAAGCAGTACTTATTTCACTAGAGCAGTATGTGATTTTAGGGGTAGGAAGACCAATCCCTTCCCTTAGATTCTAAGGCTTAGTGGCAGCTAGGTGGTGCAGTGGATAGAGCACCAGTGCAGGAGTCAGGAGGACCTGAGTTCAAATCTCACCTCAGACACTTGACACTCATTAGCTGTGTGACCTTGGGCAAATCACTTAACCCCAATTGCCTCATCCTGGGTCATCTCCAGTCATCCTGATGAATATCTGGTCACTGGATTCAGATGGCTCTGGAGGAGAAGTGAGGCTGGTGACCTGCACAGCCCTCCCTCACTCAAAATAAAGTCAAGTGCAAGGTCATGTCATTACTTCTGTGATGGCATGGTCTTTGGCAATGCAGGATGGACACACACAAGGCTTAGAAGAAGGGAGGGGAAGAAAGAAGAGGAAAGAAGAGGAGAGAAGAGGAGAGGGAGACTTAAGGAGAAAACAAAGGAGGGGAAGGAAGGTGAAGAAAGAGGAAGGTAGGAGAGGGTTGGAGTTAATCCTTCATTCCTGCATCTGTACAAGTCTTTCTAAGTTTAGAAAGCCTCATCACTAGAGAGCTAATTACCAGGTAATGAGTGTTTCTTAGCCACATGAATTCATGAAGGTCACCTACTAAGATATGGAAGGAGCTAAAAAAATTCATTCCCCTGTAGCTATCCTCATGATGAACCTGTCTGAACTAAATAATAGTTAGCATTCATATAGCACATTAAGGATTGCAAAGAACTTTACAAATATAATTTCATTTATCCTCACAAAAACCTTGAGATGGAGGAAGGTGTTATTATGATCCCCACTTTACTAGAGAGGAAACAGATATAGACAGCATTGGTGACTTGCCCAGGGTCACACTGCTAATGTGTCTGTGGTTGGATTTGAACTCAAGTCTTTCTGACTCTAGGTTTAATGCTGTATCCACTGCACCACCCAGCAGTCAATTAGGCTGGAACTCAAATGTCTTATCCTTGAAACCCCTCAGCCTTGTAGGACCTACTAGACTTTGTGTTTGATTGTACTTGGCTCCTTTTAGAGCATGTGGTCATCCCCTCCCCACAGTGAAGCCACATGGTGAGGTTTTGGAGAAGACTTTGGTGGATGCTGAAATAAGGAGGGAGTCAAGATTCATGTTACTTGTCTCAGCATCCAGCAACAGTTTGTCCAAGTCTTCTTGAGTCACAATTCTGATGTTCACCTCTCTGCTTTGCCTTTCCTGCGTCACAGAAAATCAGCACCTTCTGCCCAAGTGATGATGTCAGGATGCTGACCTCAAATGGTGAAGTCACCGAATCTGAGGGCTGGAAGGGACCTGAAAAGAAATCATGAGATCCTAGAGCCAGAGCTGGAAGGGACCTTAGAGACCACCTAGTACATCCCCACTACTACTGGTCCAGAGGAGAAATGGAGGTCCAGAGAGTTTAGTTGAGTGACTTGACTCAAGTCCCCCAAGTAGTAAGTGGCAAGAGTGAGAATTGAACTCAGGTCCTCTTCCTGCAGGTCCAGCATCCTTTCTCCTACACTATGATGAATTTCCTCTACAACATTCTTAGCAATTGGTGAGTTGGACTTTGCTCAATTGCCCCTGGTAATGGAAGAATCCCAACCAACTTCCCAAGGCAGCCTAGCCATTGCTGGACAGCTCTAATGATTAGCAAGTTCGTTCTCACACAACGCCCAAGTGTGCCTCCGGGCAATTTTCTCCTCTTATTACTACTTCTTGGTTTGGTGCAGTGGGTCAGGGACCCCTAAACAACAGAAAGCTTAAAAGGTGACAGCTGAAACTGAGTAAGATTCCTTTTAATTTGATGAACCTCTATAGAAACGCTAGCTCTACACAAACCGTTGTTCTTAGATGTTGAAGATAGAAAGACAGGAACAAGCTAGTGCCTGCCCTCAAGTACCTCTATTCTTCTAGGAAGACAGAATGTGTATACAGATGAGTAAGTACAAAGTATATACCAATACCAATTTCTTTTTGTCTGCACCTGTGATTTCATCAACGTAGGGAACCTCCTCAGTCAATGAAGATCTGTGCCTGAGGCACTGAGAAATTATCAAGGGTCACAAACCCATTATATTCCAGAGATGGGACTTGAACCCAGATTTTCCTGCCTCTGAGGCCAGGTCTTTGTCCAATATGTGATACTTCCTCTCATGTACAAAATAATTGCAAGAGGGAAAGAGTGTTTACATATGAGAGAAGCAGGAAAGGCTCCTATGAGGGAAGTAGGAGGTGTCTTGAAGAATACTCATGTAATCCAGCCTTGATAGCCAACTTGGGAGTATGAGGACCATCCAATCACTGAGTCAATTCTCTCCCCCAGGGACACAGCTTCTAAACCAGGGCTACTCTAGAGATTCCAAGGGGAATGAGAAGATTTCAAGAGGAATAGGAAGGAATGCATTCTAGACTTGGAGGACCACTGTGTCTGGTAACCAGATAAGGTCACCTGAATTCCAGGTGAATTCCAGACATGGAAGACCATCTGTACAAAATCAGAGATGGGAGGTAAATAGTTACCTTAAAGAGGGTACTATTTCATTACTTTCCCAGATATGTCACATTATTGACTCATTCTAAGTTGGCCATCTATTTTGGAGGCTGCTGTGCTATTGTGGGCCAGAGCACTGAACTTGGGGTCCACGCCATGGCTACTACTTATTCCTGTGTGACCTTGAGAAAACTGCTTCCCCTCTCTAAGCCTTAGTTTCCTCCTTGGTAAAGTGAAAGGACAGAGCAGGTGAGCTCTGTGGTCCCTGCCAACCCTGGCATTCTACACTGTCTTTTTCACATGAAGTGTGCTTATCCCAGTTCTCCTCCAGGCACTATTTGTGAAGGTGACTTTTTTTTAACCTAAGCACCGTGACCAGTGAAATTTATTTGAGCTCCTATTAAATTTATATTTGCTCCTATGAAGTTTATATTTGGTCCTATTAAATTTCACCTTATTGGTCCCACCTGAAGATGTCTTTTTTAGCCTGAATTCCGTCATCCAATGTGTTAGTGAATCCTCCCAGCTCTGTGATCTTTCCTGATAAGTGTGCCATCTCCATATGCCTTCAAAGCACTGATTATAGAATTATGGATTAAGAGTTGGAAGGGACATCAGTGGTCAACCTAGTCCAACTCCCATACTTTATTACGAAGAGCCTGAGGTTAAATGGCTTCTCCATAGTCATAGAAGTATTAAGCAAGGGGCCATCTCCAGTCATTCTGATCTGGCTGCTGGACCGACCCATCTAGCTCCAGAGGAGAAAGTGAGACTGGTCGCTTAAATCCAATTCCCTTGCAAGTCATGGCATCATCTTCCCAATGTCAGGGCCCTCTTTGAGAATGAAGGACAAACAGTAATGGGCAGGGCTGGGATTAGAACCCAGCTTCTTTGACTCCAAGAAGAATGTTCAACCTTCAACAGCATTATGTGTGGTCAAGTACAGAGTTCAGTGCTATAATATTAGGCTCTCTAGGTTGGCAACAATTCCTTATATGAAGAGAGGCAGTATGATATAGGAGGTGGAATGCTAGGTGTAGGAACATAGAGAATGGAGAAGGACTTGAGAGACAGATCACTTAGTTCAACCCCCTCATTTTACACATAAGGAAACTGAGGTGCACAAAACAATTTGTCTGAGGAATCCATGGCCAAGTTAGGATTTGAATTCAGGTCCCATGACTTCAAAGTTAGCATCCTGTCCGTGATACCTCTCCACCTCCTCAGCATGAGACCCTGATTGGAATCCCAACTCAGTTGTGACAAGTGTGTAGTCTTGGACGAGTCATTCTTTCCATGTTTGAGTTGGACTAGACACCACTGAAGACCTTCTGATTCTCAAATTCCATCAATGGAAGATTTCACTTCTCTAGGTGTCAGTTTCATCATCTACAAAATGGGGTTGATAGCATAATCCCTAACTCAGCCAGTGTCTGTGAGAAAAGTATTTTATTGAAGCACTATATCAATATGAGTTGTGGTTTTTATTCATTATTACTCTTTGGGTCTGTTCCCTTAGCTAGTTTCAAGTCTACCTAGATGTGGTTTTGTCCAGCACATATCTATAATAATAACAACAACGTGTGTATGTGTGTGTGCGTGTGTGTGTGTATAAAGACAGATCACTTTAAGACTTGCAAAGCATTTTATAAATATTATCTTATTTTATCTTCACAATAACCTTTGTTGGTATGTGCTCTTATTATCCTCATTTAACAGTTGAGGAAACTGAGGTAAGAGAGGTTAGGTAATTTGCCTAGATTCACATGGCTAATGTCTGAGATGGGATTTCAAGTCAAGAGTTTCTTATTCCAGGTCTAGCCTTTTGTCCAGTGCATCACCTAACTCACTCCTACTTCCTATCTCTCTATCTTGTCTACAAAGGTAGCATGAGAAGTTATGTCTAGTCCAGGGATTCTCGAAGTGGAGTCCCTGAGGCCCAGAGTCAGGAAGATCTGAGTTCAAATCCACCCCCAGATATTTACTAGCTGTGTGGCCCTGGGCTAGTTACTTAATCTCCATTTGCTTCAATTTCCTCATTTGTAAAATGGGGTTAATAATAGTATCTATGTCCCAGGGTTGTAGTGAGGATAAAATGAGATAATATTTGTAAAACACTTAGCACAGCGCCTGTCACAGAATAGGCACTATATAGAAGTTAGCTATTATTAATATTTTGATAATTGTATTTCAATATAATTGGTTTCCTTGATAATTCTGCATATTATACTTTGTGCACTTAAAAATGTGATTCTGAGGAGCTCATAGACCTTACCAGACTGCCAAAGGGGACCCTGGCCCCAAAACATTAAGAACTCTTGGTCTACAGCCCTCTGAAATTCAAATCCATCATCTCTCAAATGTTTCTCTTCATTTAGGGTGCCTAAGGGAAGAGTCTGATGCGTTCCTAGTGAATCCAAGTTGGCACCCAGTTTGTGGTCACAGCTTCCTCCACCACCATTTCTTAGATCATTCTGTCCCATGGCTACCAAGAGAAATATGAGGGAGGGAAGGAGGAACTGGAGCTAATGGGGCTCTGTTTTCAACTAGCCAGTACGAGATGGGGCAAGACCCTAATGGCATCCAGTGGGGTTAACATAGAAGAAGAATTTCCATCCTGAAAGTTAACATTTTAGAAAAGTTGTAGCTGAGTAACTGGAAAGGAAACGTTAGACACACTACAACTTAATGCAACTTCTTGGGGGCTGGGAGGGACTTGGATTTGTGGTTTCATCAGTGTAAGGAAGTTCTGGTGTGGAAACTGCCTTCGTTGTTCTGGGCTGGCAGCTTGCCGGCAGTATCCAGTTTTAGAGAATTGCTTACGGAACTGAGAGTTAAATGACACTCTCTCTTGTTTGTTACCCACAGCTAGTATGTGTCCAAGCAGGACTTGGACCCAGGTCTTTCTCATTCTAGCACTTGCTCTTTATGCAGCTTTTAGATTTCAGTGGAGACCTGTCACTTCGTCGGTTAAGGGAACCTCCTGACAAACAATGCAAATTAGCACCTCCTCTGCGATTTCTCTGCCTGGAGCAGGTCTCTCCCTGTAAGAATGTGGGTTCCTGGAGAGCAGGGACCATTTTACTTATCTGTTTGTATCTCCAGAGCTTATGCAGAGCTTTGCACATAATAAGCATTTAAGAAATGCTCCATTTATTCACAGAAAGCATCCCAAGTGGAACTTGAACCCAGGTAATCCCAACTTTAACATCATTGCTCTCTAAACACTATTCCACACTGCGCATGTAACTTGAGTCAGCTATAAATGGTATCTGTCATGTTGTTATGTCTCACCATGGCATCTGCTTTTACTGAGACCAGCAACCTGGGCTTAGAGTCAGAAGACCTTGGGTACTTCCTCTAGGTTTGGAAGTCAGTTCCAAGTTTTGGAGAGATTTACCCAATATTTAGCAGCAAATGCTTCCTGAAAAAATAACTTTGTGATCTGCACCACCTCTGCACCACTAAAAAGGGAAAGCAAAACCCAACGCATGGTTACACATAATTCAAAGGGGGTTATTGAAGGATACAAGTTACAGCTGAATAGATTACTAATAAAAAGTGAGCCAAAGCACCCTGAGGCATTTCCAAATGAAAGGAGTCCTGTGCCTGTTGTCTGGAGGAGAAACTCAGAATGAGTTCTTTCCAATAATTAACCGAAAGTCAGTGCTATTGGGAGGTGGTATTCTCCTCTGCTGGGGCACTAACAAATGTCCTGAGAATGACCTTGACCAAAGCTACTTCCATTTTTAAGAATGACAGAAAAAGGAAAGGCTTTTTCAAAAAAAAATTGCATTGAACTTTTGGCTTGTAGATTTTTGAGGAGATTGGTGGTTATGTGTCAAATGCAAGCAGAGCTCCACCTCACACATATCAGATTGGCAAAGTTAACAAAAAGGGGAAATGGCAAATGCAGCAGGACTTTGGTAAAACAGCCACATGAATGCATTGTTGATGGAGCTGTGAATTGGTCCAGTCATTCTGGAATGCTGAAATGTGGAACAATGCCCCCAAAGTCACTAAATTGCGAGTCCATGCCTAGCTCCATGTGGTAAAGAGATCAAAGAACAAGGGAAAGGACTCAGGTACAAAGATATTTATAGCAGTTTCTGTGGTGGCAAAGAACTAGAAACTCAGGGGGTGCCTATCAGCTGAGGAATTGATGGAAATGTCATTGCATGTGAATGTAATTAAATATTATTATGCTATAAGAAGAGAGGAAAGGGATGGTTTCAGAGAAAACAAGCAGAGTGAAGTGAGAAGAAGGAGAATATATATACAATTATAATATTGTGAAGATAAATAACTGGAAAAGTCTTAGGAGTTCTGGTCAATGCAATGATCACCCATGATTCCAGAGGACTGATGGAGAGGAGATGGACTCAGGACGTAGAATGAGGCATAAATTTTTTGGACATGGCCAATGTGAGAATTTATTTTGCTTGATTATGCATAGTTGTTACGAGAGTTTTGTTTCTCTTTTTTCAGTGGGAAAGGGGCAGTGAAAGGGAGAGAAAATAGACTCTTGTTCATTGAAAGTAACAAAAATTTTTTTTTTTAAAACCATGCAACCAAAGAAACAATATGATGTAGTGGACAGAGAATTGGCCTTGAATTCAGGAAGACTTGAATCTAAGTCCTGCTTTTGATACCTCCTGACTGCATGACTTTGGGCAGATCATTGAACCTCTCAATGCTTCAAGCACCTCTCTAAGATTCTAAGTGTCAGAGAAGGTGTGCTCTTGTATTGGTGGAGAGAGTTTCCCCATCTAGGAGGTCTCTGTACTAATGACAGCACAGATCCAGCCCCTGTAATCAAAAGGGATTATAGTCAGTTTTTGTAACACAAAAGTTTCTCCTGCTTAGGTAAAAAGTCTCTTAAAATTGGCTGTTCAGTTTCAGCACATATAACTGTTGTTTTGTTCACTCATTCTCAGTCATGTCTGACTCTTCGAAACCCCATTTGGGGTTTTCTTGGCAGAGATGCTAGAGTGGTTGACTATTTCCTTCTCCAGCTCATTTACAAATGAAGAAACCGAGGCAAACAGGGTGAGGTGACTTGCCCAGGGTCACGCAGCTAGTAAGTGTCTGAGACCTGATTTAAACTCAGGAATCATATCATCATAACAGCAACAGTTCCAATAATGATCATATTGTCTTGGTCCATCATTTGGCCTCATTTCTGCAAGTAGACATTAGTCATCAACAGCAACTTGAGCTCCAAGATGGGTCACAGCAGACAAAACAAGGTTGAAGAAAGGTCTCCTAAGCTGGACTTGGAGCCAGGAAGATGTGTGACTTTACCTCAATTTCCTCCTCTGTTAAATGAGGCAGTTGGACAAGATCACCTCTAAGGTCCCTTCTAGCTCTAAGATCTAATCATTTCAATCTCTGAGCCTCAGTCATCTCACCTGAAAAATAGGGCTAATTAATAGTAAAAAAAAAAATTTTAAACTTCATTACAAGTAGGCCTATAGAGCCTGACCACTTGGCTCACACTTATGCTGCACAAGTAAGTGTTGGGATTGGATCAATTATTCACTGGAACTGAAGCTGAATGTAATTAATCACTTAATTACACTTATATGGCCTGTGCCCATAACATGTGGATATTGAAAAACAAAATTTGAATTCCCCTGGTCAAGGGTGTGGCTAGGGAGGAGATAAGTACCTGTGGAGGGAGTATCTCCACATTTGTGGATGGATGCCCTTGCTCCTGAGATCCAATCATGGGATTCCAAAGTGACCTTAGAAGGAAGGGAATCAACAAATATCAAAGCTGGAAGATATCTCAGAGACCAGCTCTAATCTGAACAGGTATGTCTGAGACCAAAGCCCTAGTGAGTGGTCCTCCAACCTCTGCTGGAAGACTCCAGATAACAGGGAGCTCATTACTTTGCTAGGCTGTTTGTGGATGGCTCTTTTAGGAAGTTATCCCATGCACTGAATACAAATCTGCTTTTGAAACTTCCGGACATTCTCCCCTTGGTCCTGTCCTCTGAGGTCATGTAGAATAAATCTGATCCTTCTTCCACAGGACAGCCTTTCAAATACTTGAGGACCCCTATCACACCTCCCCCTATCTCTTCTCTGAAGTAAACATCCCCAGGTGTTGTAACGCAGGGTGTCAAAGCTTAGGTCTGTGAACTTGGTTTTTCTTTTAAAAAAATTCTAATAACTGTATGTAGAATAACTGGCTTCCTTTGTAATTCTATGTGTTTCATTTTATGCATTTTAAAGCAATATTTTGGAGAAGGGGCCTATCGACTTCACTAGAATACCAAGGGGTCCATGACACACAAAGAAACCTCTGCCCTGATTCACGTATGGGATGATCTCAACGCCCTTCACCATTTTAATTACTCTCTCCCATTCATTCTCTACCTAGAAAGGCATCCTGCAAGTTACCACAAACCTCCTGATGTGATCTGACAATAGAAGAATATAATGGGGTTCTAATCTTTCTAGATCAGCTTAGCCTGGCACATAGTAGGCACTTAATAAATGTTTAGTGATTGATCAGGATACAATGCCTCTGGATGTATCCTAAGATTGAATGGGCTTGTGTGGCTGCCATGACCTCATATGGAACTTGCAGTCCACTAAGACTCCTGTATCTTTTTCACACATACTGGTTTCTAGCTATGCTACTCACTCCTATCTTGTACTTGTGAAGTAGATTTTTTGAACCCATGTATATCAATCTCTTTTCAATTTTGTATTATTAGATTTTGCCCATAAATTTAGGTGGATGAGCTGCATTTAGGTCCTGATTCTATTGTCCAATATGTTAGCTGTTTCCTCTGTCTCTGTTATTCACAAATTTGATAAGCTTGCCTTTTCCGACTTCATCCAAGTCTCTAGTGTAGTGCCCAGGGACAAATTTCTGGGGCACTCCACTAGAGAAGCCCTTTAAGTTAATGTTGCCTTATTAATAACTACTCCATGCATTCAAGCAAATCATCCAGATGCTCTCTAAGACCC
This sequence comes from Notamacropus eugenii, assembly GCF_028372415.1. Classification (NCBI taxonomy): domain Eukaryota; kingdom Metazoa; phylum Chordata; class Mammalia; order Diprotodontia; family Macropodidae; genus Notamacropus; species Notamacropus eugenii. The sequence continues at coordinate 256,796,979 of NC_092872.1, forward strand.
TGTACAGCTCCAAATCTAAGATCCTCTGATCTAGTTCAGTGGTTCCCATGCTATTTTAGTATGAAAGCCTCCTTTGCATGTTAGTAAATTATACCCATACTCACATGAAGGAGCTATGGTCTTGCTTTCTTTTTCCACTGGTCACCCCTGTGACTTGTCAGACCCAAGTCTCCCTCCCTGAGCACCACTCCCCTCGCTATATCATTTCCCCTGATAGAACAGAAGCTTCTTGAGGCCTGGGATGGCTTCCTTTTGTACCTGCATCTTCAGTACTCAGTAAAGTGTTAGGTCTACAATAAGAGCTTAATAAATTATTTTTCATTCTTTCGTTCATTCCTGTTAGGTATTTTTCTGAGCTAAATGAAGATTGAAGGAACCATGCTTAAGGTGCATATGGGTCTGTGGAGCCCTTTCAGTAACCCTGCATCCTTTCTCCTCAGGGAATCTGTGCTTGCAGTTGGCAACCACTCACCCAGTCAAATCCCTTCACTTTGCAAATGAGGAAACTGAGGCCCAGGAAAAGGAGGTTACTTGACTAAAGCTTGGCCTTGAGACCAGCTTCTCTGACTCAGATGATTCTTTCCACTGCGCCTCTTCTTCAGTCAGAGCAGAACTACTGTCTATATTTACTGGCAAAAGTGACTCACTCCCAGAGGAATTAGCTCGAGTGCCCAAGTGTCCCTGGGAAAAGAGGGCTATTCTTGTAATGGGGCAGCAATTTCACCCTTCCTTCCTCTCTCTCTCTCTCTCTCTCTCTCTCTCTCTCTCTCTCTCTCTCAGTACCAACAGTATCCCCCAACTTGTCCCCGGTGCTTTGTGGAAGACAAGAGAAGAAACATGAAGTCTCTGCTCTCAGACAGCTTATTTGCAAGAAAGGCTTCCCTATGTAAAACAGTACAATAAAAATGAAAAGGAGTGTGATTAAATGCTGAGGTCACACAGTCTCATGGAAAAGGCAATAGATTTGGAGTCAAAGGATCTGGATTCAAATCCTGCTCTGCTGCTGATTGTCTCCTGACTCTCCAAAGGACTTTCTTGGTCATACTCCTCCTTCCCTTCCCATTGCCCTCTTCTGTCTCCTTTTCTGTGTTGTGTTTTTCCTAATTCTTTCCATGTGTATTGTCAAGGTTTAGTACACTTTAGTTTAGTTTAGTACTATATGCCAGTGCCTGGAATATAGTAAACTCTTAATAAATGTTTCTTGATTTTTTATCTCATTGGATTCTCCCAACAACCCTACGAAGTAGGTACCACATTACCTCCATTTTGCCAACGAGGAAACAGAGGCAAATAAGGGTTAAGTGATTTGTTCAAGGTCACACAGCTAGTAAGTGTCTGAGGCTGAATTTGAATTCAGGTCTTCCTACCTTCAGGTTCAGTGCTAAGATCCCTTTAGCTCTAAATCTATGATCTCATGATGATAGGATCCTAAGTCTTTTTCCTTCTTCAGGCGTCAGTTTACCCACCTGTAAAATGGGTGGTGGTAGTGGTGGTGGTTGATATTAAGGGGGAGCCATGTCAGTCTACATGTCTTCTAAGTACCATCTTTGCAGTGAGTGGGAGGCCAGTGTGGGCCGGAGAGATCAGATCAGGCTGCCTAGAGGAGGTGGATCTTAAACTGGGCCCTGGGCCACTGGAGGTGGCAGTTGGCGAAGTAGGAAGAGGGAGGTGAGAGGGAAAAGGGAAGGGAAACACTGTGGGGGAGGGGAGGGGAGAGCATCATGAGTTATTCTTGATCTGGAAGTGTTCTTACTTCCTTGGAATGGCCTAGTCATCCGTGACTGTGGCTCACTTGTCTTCATTGCCTCTTCCTGAAGTCTTGGCCATGGGACAACTTCTGACCCTGCTCTCCTGAGATAGAAAGCCCCCCAGGCCCTGCTGGCTAGGAGGCAGGTGGGCAGGAGATTTGGAGGCCTGATCACCTCTCCTCATTCACTCTGGAAATGGCCAATGTAGGTGTGGTTTTCTTCTCTTTTTCCAAGGGTCAGTTGGGGCAGAGGGTAGGCACCCTCTCCAGGCATACCTGGGAGCTGGTGGCTGTAATATTTGGGATGGAGAGAATTCAGGGAAATTTGGAGTCATATTCCCTACTGGACTTGCTCCCAAGCCCAGACCTTAGAGCTGGAAATGAGTTTGTCTGGGTCATACTCCTCATTTTACAAAGTCAGAAACAGGTTCAGGTTCAAGCTTGGGCCTTCTGATTTGCTGATCAGGGTACTTCTCTTGCCATGTAGTCGTGTGGCTCAGTAGCAAGAACACTGGACTTGAGAGTCAGGAGACTTGGGCCCTTAGTTTCTATCATCTTGGACCAGTTCCATCCTCTCCCTGAGATTCAGTTTCTGACTTTGTAAAGATGGAGGAGGGGGTCAGGCTCTTCCAGGTGACGTGGCTGGGACACTGGAGGCTCCTGAAATTTCTTTCCACCCTAGACAGGCCCCTGCCTGCTTTCTCCTGGTAGGAGTGGCGGAGGAGTTGAAGGAGTTCCAATGTGGGTGTTTTCTTTTTCTCCCACTTGGGCTTTGAGGCCAGCTTGATGCTGAGGTGTTACTTTCCATCCAGCAGGAACCTGCTGGGGTCTTTCAAGCTGATTAAGGGGGCTAGTGATAACACAAGAAATACTGAAGAAATGAGCATCTGGCAAAGACTCAAACCAAAGTGACAGACAACTCAGAACATCCAGCCACACTGGGCCAGACCAGTAGATGGGGGATGGCAGAAGAGGCCAGGAGCTGGTATTGACTTTCTCCTTCTTGGTCCTTGGTTCAGAGCCTAAGTCAGAGAGGCTGAGGCAGGCACTGCTAATCTCCCTCAGCCTCAGTGTCTCTGTCTGCACTTCACTATGTGAAAGGGTCTGTGATCTCCCTGCAGATGACTGTCCCCCCTCTGGTACTGATCAGAGTGACTTGCTGGCTGTGGGACCTTCTGCAAGTCACTCAGTTTCTCAGGGTCTCAGTTTCCTTCTCTGTAAAAACTGGGAATTGGATTCAATGACCTCTAAGCTCCTTTCTAATTATGATCTTGCTAGCCTGTGAAATCCTTCTCCTGTGGTCCTGGTTTGTGTCCAACATGAATCTTCCAGAGAGAAAGAAACACTTGAAGCCCTGGAAGCCATAAGGGCATTGATAGGCTAGCACAGGATAGGGAACTAGGCTCACTCTGAGAATGTGCATGCGTGTGTGCACATGTGTGCATGTGTGTTTGTGTGTGTGTGTGTTTCTTCCATCCAGAAGAATACAACCAGGGTGGTCAATGGTCTTGATTCCACTTTAGAGGGGTATCAGTGTGAGGAGCTGGGGATGGTGAGCTCGGGGGGCATCATGGCTGTCAATTGGACTTGCTCTGGTTCCAGAAAGGAGAACAGAAAGGAGGCAGAAGTCATAAAGGAGCAGATGGAGGCTTGAGAGAAGGGCCACTTTTCTTTCTTTCCCAGCAATTAGAACTCTTTAGAAGTGGGATAGCAGCCCCCAGAGAGGAAGTGTCTGCTCCTTGCTGGAGCTGCTGAAGGACCACTTGCCAGGGGGTGTAGTGAGGCATCTTTTGGGGGCACAAGGGGGTCTAATTGGGGCTTCGGCTGTGGGGGTGCAAGGGGTCTAGTTAGGGGCTCAGGGGGGTCTAGGTGGCTACTCAACAGGCTTTCTGTGATCTCTCCTTCCCAGCCTCCTCCCTTGTAGATATGGATGATGTTATTTCTTCAAACAGACGCTAGATTCAGAGTCAGAGGACCTGGACTTGAACATTGGTGCTGCCTCCAATACCTGTTTGTTTGTTTTTTTACTCGTTTGATTTTAAGAAAACCACTTAACCTGATCAGGCTTCAGTTTCCCCGTGTACTAGTAACAGTGGCATTAGCAGCCACAGTGCTGCTGCTGCTGCTGCTAATAACGATGATAGAGCGTTTGCAAAGAGCTTTACAAATAGCTCATTTTGTCCGCACAACAACCCTGGAAGATAGATCCTACTATTATCCCTACTTTATAGATGAGGAAACTGAGGCAAACAGGGGTTAAGTGACTTGCCAAGGTCACATGGCCAGTAAGTCTCTGAGGCTGGATTTGAACTCAGGTCTTCCTGAGTCCAGGCCCAGTACTTTATCCATTCCTACCTTTCCAGACTTCTTGGACTTTACTCCCTTGCTTTCTCCTCACCGTTCCCCAAACAAGACAACCCATCTCCCTACTGTGTGCCTACTATGTGCCAGGCACTATATTGTCTTCCCTAGTAGTAAACATTTAATAAATGCTTGTTGACTGAGTGACTCAAGGTCTAAGGTCTTTTGCAGTTCTAAATCTGTGATCAATCCTGTTATTGTTGGCCTGGGGTGGGGGGAGGGCGCGGGGCAGGGTGGAGTGTGGTAAGACAAGACCAGGTTGGGGGAACTTTGCCTGAGGGAGGTAAGTAGGGCTGAGGGGATGTTCCTTTCCTGCTCTGGGTTCAGAGAAAACCCAGCCCATGTCCTCAAAATATCCCCAGCACGTGTCTTTGGCAGGCTATTCACTCTCTGGCAGAGTTCAGAAGGTTTTGTCTCCTGGCCCTGCCCAGGCCCACCCTCCCCTGTTCCTAACGTAATCTGTGTCCAGAGGGGTTCAAGTCCTCCATGTAAGCTTGGTGCTGCCTTACAGACCAGGAAAGTGGCTTTTGTTCTGAACTGGTCAGTTATGCTCCTAGACCCATGACATTTGGGGAGGGGGCAGCAAATAGCATCCATCTCAGAGCCTAGAGCCCTGTCCCTGTAGAGGGCAGCAAATGCCAGAGACCTCTAGCAATGCCTCCTTTGACTCCCATTTAGACAGTCCATGGGGACATGGCTGTCCTCCGTGGGCATACCCATCTACCCACCTCCACACTGGGGCCAGTGGCAGCATCCTCCCAGCCCCCCACTCCCCACCCCAGACCCATGGCAGGATATTCCTGAATCAGGAGCTGGGTTTTTTTGTCCTTTTCAGTGTAAGGAGTTCACGGCCCATACAGGCTATGAGACCCTTCTGCAGAGGCTGCTGGACGGGAGGAGGATGTGTAAGGATGTGGAGGACCTGCTGAAGCAAAGGTGAGAGGGTCTGAGCTGGGGAGGAAGTGGGTCAAAGTCAAGGCCCAGGTTCACGGGCATCGGGAGCTTCTGGTCTGGCCTTATCCACAGAAACAGTGGGAGAACAATCCCTGCCAGCCAGAGGCAGGCGCCTCTTCTGGGGGGGGGCACCTCCCTGCCTGCCCTCTGCCCACCTGAGCCCGGCAGGGCATCTCAACTGCTGGAGGTGGGAAAGGCCGCCAGGGCAGCCTGAGCTCATTTGCATCTCCATCTGTTTATCTTTGAAAATGTAAATTAAGAGGATGGGGGAGAGCTGGTTCCGAGAACCTGGGGAGTTTGGGAGGGTGAGGATGTCAGTCTGGACACGTGCTTGTGAGTACAAGAGAGAGGAGAATGTGTGTGTGTGTGAGTGTATGCAAGCCTTACACAGCCCGAGGGTGAATGAATCCCTGGGGATAAGGCCACGTGTCTACAAGAATCTTCGTGTGTTTGTGTGTGTGAAATAGTCCACGTGTGGCAGTGCTGGTGTGTGTGACTGAGGGGGAAAGCCCTGGGGTCAGACCTCAGTTCTTTGTAAATCTATTTATGAGAGTCCTTGCACCTGGGAGTCCCTGACCTTGGGTGAATCCCTCCCATTCCTTGGCTCTGAGTTTCCTCAAAAGAAAATTGGGGACAATGTCACTCGTAGAATGCACCTTGCAAGGGCACTTTGGGATGGTGATAACAAAGCAACTAACCTTGAAACAGTGCTTTACGGTTTGCAGGGTGCTTTTCATTCTTTGTCTCATGTGATCTGCTCCTTACGAGGACTCTCTGAGGGGGGTGCCATCAGCCCCACTTTCCAGATGTAGAAACCGAGGCTGAAGGCTATTAAGGGTAACCCAGCAAAAGTCTGAGGCAGGATCTGAACTCAGGCCTTCCTGCCACCAAGCCTGGACTGTCCATGATGCCACCTGACGTTCCAGCACTAGAGAGATGGGAGCTACAATTCCTTATGAGAATGAGGCTGGTCAGAGGGCCTCAATTCAAATCTTGGTTTTCTTGTTTCAACTGTGTGACCCAAGACAAGTCACTTTGTCTCTCCTGGCCTCTGTTTCCTTCTCTGTAGAAAGAGGGGGTCAGACTAAGTAATTCCTGAGAGACTTTCAGGCCTAAAGCTGTGGTGTTTGGGTGGGGGACTCAGAGGTCTGTGCATATGTGAGTGTGTGTGTGTGTGTGTGTGTGTGTGTGTGTGTGTGTGTGACAGAGAGAGAGAGGAAGGGAGGGAGAGAGAGAGTGTGTGTGTGTGAGAGACAGAGAGAGAGAGAGACAGAGAGAGGAGAGGAGAGGAGAGGAGAAGGAGGAGGAAGAAGAGGAGAAAGAGGGGGAGAGAGAGAAGGGGTGGGAGGGGTAGGGGGAGAGAGAGCCTACTCTGGGTTTGTGCATGTGAGCCCATCTGTATTTTTATTCAGCTATTTTTAACCTCTGTGTGGAGCTCCCACTGCAAGGGGAAGAGATGTTCAGAGCTATGTCAGTGGCTTCCCCTTCTTGTTTTCTGAGTTGCAAAGATAGCTCTATCCTGGCTGGGTTCTCTCTCTCTCCCTCTGCACTACAGCACTCCCCAACCTCCCATCTATCTGTCTGTCTATCTCTGTATTTTTGTCTCTATCAGCCTTGGTGTCTCTGTCTCTCTCTGTCTCTGTGTCTGTGTCTCTATCTCTGTCTCTTCTTCTCTCTCTATCTCTGTCTCTGTTGGTCTCTGTGTTTCTGTCTCTGTGTCTCTTTCTCTCTCTCTGTGTCTGTGTCTGTCTCTGTCTCTGTCTCTCATCTGGATCCAAGATGGTACAGGATGTTCTGTGACTCCATGGATCTTCCTGGTAGTGGAAGTAGAGCACAGAGCTTTCTGGCTCCCATTTTTGCCCTCAGTCCCAGGGCTGTTGCTGTATGGGAGACAAAGGGCCCCCTCACCCCGACAGGCCTGCAGACTCATACCAAGAGACCCTTTACTGCTCCCCCCCCATCTGGTTCCTCCATGTTTATCTCATCTTGGCAGGCTGACTGCAGTTCTCATTAGCAAAGACAATAAGGGCTGGTTTGCTAGTTGTCTAAATGGCCTCCCCATCCACCTGAGACTCCAGGGTTCCTGAGCTCTGTGCCTGACTTTGGCCCTAACTCAGGCAGCTCCATCCCTTTGGGCTGCTTCTTTCAGTTCCCTAACACAACCTGACTTGGGGAAGTGGAGGACAGCACCTGAGAAAGGGGATTTTAAGGAGGTGCTGGCTTCTTCTGAGGGCAGGGATGGTCGTCTGCCTCTTTTGGCATCCTCAGAGCTTAGCACAGAGCCTGGAACACAGTGGGTCCTTAGTATTTATGGTAGTGGTCGACACTGTACTGTACCCCTGGGTCTGGGGCTGGGTGCTGAAGGTGGAGAGACCCCAAGGATCTTACAGAATTTAGGAGAGGACAGAGCAGGGAGGAAAAGCCCAGGACATCAGGGCCTGTTGTCAGCTGTTCAGGGGAATGAAAAGGACTCTGGATTAGGAGCCAGTGACCCAGTTCTAAGAAGCTGGGCCTAGATCAGGGGTTGTTAACCTGGTGTCCATGGGCCCCCACAGAGTCTGCAAGTAGATCTCAGGGGGTCAGTGACTGGTTAGGAAAAAAATACATGTCTATTTTCATTAACCTTTAGCAGAAACTTAGCATTTCCTTCAAATAGAGGTTTAAAAAACTCCCACATTATTCTGAAAAAGCAGCCATAGGCTTCACCAGACTAGCCAAGAGTTTATGACACCCAAAAAGTTAAGAACCCCTGATCCAAATGACCTCTAAGGTCCCTTCCCATCTCCTGTCTTCTTGGGTTCCAAGATGGGGATGCAAACTTTGCAAAGGAGAGCTTCTTGTCCAACCCTATTCCATAGAATCATGACATTCTGATGTTGGAAGGAATTGTAAAGACTGTTAATCTACAGGGGAGCACTCAAAGTTCAGAAATAAATGACTTAGCCAGGGTCACACAGCCTATTAGTGGCAGAAACAGGATGTAGGTCTCCTAACTCAAGTGAATTCAGATGACAAAGCACAGACTCCAAAGACTCTGGTATTTTTTACCTCTAAGGAGTTAACCTGTGTAAAGTGCTTTGCAAACCTTATGTTGTTACTGTTTGCCCTTCGATCTCAAGGAAGACCGTGACATCAGGAAGGTGATGCCATGACTTGCAGGTGGATTGGATTTAAGTGAGGCAGGGCTATCTGTGCAAGGACACCAGCCTTACTTTCTCCTCCGGAGCCACCTGGGTCCAGCAGCAAGATATAGATCAGGAGAGGGCCCCTTGCAAACCTTAAAGCACCATATAAATGCTAATTATTGTAATTATGATAATTGCCATAACTATTATTATAATTATCCTATCCTCAGCACCTTTTCCCCCAGCTGCCCTCCATGCCTAGAAAGCTCTCCCTATTCACTTCGTCTCCTGGCATCCCAGGCCTCAATCAAGACTTCGTTGGGTCCCACATTCTGCCTTTCCCTGTCCCTCCCTCTGAAATTACCTCACTTGTATAGACATCATGTGCTTCACATATGTCTTTTATGTGTTTTCTTTGCATGTTTTCTCTCCCATTAAAATGGGGCATCCTTGCAGGCAGTGACCCAATTTTCTTTGTCTTCCAGTGCTCAGTATAGTAAGCCTGGCCCATAGTAAGCACTAATTAAATGTTTGCTGACTGACAAACTTTGTTAACTTCCTCATCTTTCTAGCAGCCTGTATAGCATATACGTATTCATTGTGAGGTGTCCAGGGCTTCCTGTGATCCTCCCTCTCAGGGATCCCATTAGGAGGTAATTCTTCTGTCCTCAAGAGACAGAAGCGCTGATGGTGGCATTTGAGACATCAAATTAGGGAGAAGGCCTCCTCAGTGTCTGAGGGTCCACCTGTATAGCTCCTCTAGGTAAGGCCAGCCCCAAAGGCAGAAGCCCTGAAAGAAAGATGGGGAACAGGAATTCTCTGGATCCTCATTCTGCCTTCTTCACATGCCCTGGAGATGAAGTACTTACCTGGTCAAGCTCTCAGGAGGGATGCAGCTGGTGTCTTTAAAGGGACCCACTCAGGAAACTCTTTGTACTGTTTCCAGGGCCCAAGCAGAAGAGAGATACGGTAAAGAGCTGGTCCAGATCGCCCGGAAAGCAGGAGGACAAAGTGAGATCAAGTAAGCTGTGCTCCTCCTATTTCTGGCTGTGTGTGAGTGTGTGTGTGTTTGTGTATGTGTGTGTGTGTTTGATGTCATGCTTTTAAAATATGTTTTTAATGAAAGTTTCCTTTGAAATGAGTTCGGGGAAGTAGGAAGAACATGGACATGGACTCATAAGACACGGGTCTGAACCTAACTCCATCACTTAGTAGCAGTATGACCTTGAACAAGTTAATTCAAGCCTCAGTTTTTTCTTCTGTTAAATGGAAATAATAATTCTTGAACTCCTTAATACTTTGTAAACACATAAGGTGCTGAATATTAGGGATGAATATGAGGTTATTGAAGGCACATTGGGGGTAGGGTGGGGCAGGGAGTGGGACACTGGGCAGGTGGAGGACATGGGAAAGTTGAGAGTCCTTCGTGATGATGGAGATGTGATCCATTTTGGGCATGGGGCTTTATAGACTGAGTGTTAAAGGGAGGAGAAAATCATGTAAGAATAACGACTTTTTCTAACCCTGATTTTGGGCCTCTTAGACCTTGAAGTTCCAACCCCCTGACCAAACTGTACCAAACACATTTCTGAAGAAGAGTATTAGGGCTTTGAGGAAAATGGGAAAGGTATATTCGGTTACAGGCATGGTGAACTTGCTGGTGTATCCCAAAGGTAACAGTCCTGAGTCAGGACAGAAGCTTTGGGGTATTTTTGGATCCATGGGGAGGGGATACATAGGGCTATCCCCTCCATCTTAGCAGGACCCTTTTGAGGTCAATGGCAGTCACTCCAGAAAAAAATTGAAACTCAGAATCTTGAAGAAAATGAATGTTAAAAACTTGTCTTTGCATGTGGTTGGAAAAAATAAAATGCTATTTACCAATGACAGCCACTCTGCAGCAGGCCACGTGGGCCACTCTCTTAGGGAGCAGAGGCATGTTGACTTGCCTGTGGGGGATTTGAACCCGAGGTCTTGGCTTCTGCCACTGCTGCCTCCAGCCCAGGGTGTTCCTAAATGAGATGAAAAATAAACTGCTTAAGGATCATGTTGTACTCCCATGGGCAGTTCAGGGCTCATAGAAGAAATACAATTTGTGGTTGACTTACATTGGGACTAGATGAAATCTAAAGGCTTTTCCAGCTTGTACATGTACATAGCGCTTTAAGGTTTTCAAAGAGCTTTATAAATATTTCATTGGATTCCCACAACAATCTTTGGAGGTCAGTGCTATTATTATCCTCATTTTACACCTGGGGAAACTGAGGCAAGTAGAAATTAAGAGACTTGCTCAGCTAGTCAACGTCTGAGGCTGGATTTGAACTCAGATCTCCCTCTAGACCTAGTGTGCCACCTTGTTGCCTCTATAAAGGGAAAAATACTGAATTTGGAGCCAGAAGACCCAGGGTTCAAGGTCTAGCTTTGCCCTTTACTATGTGTGACCTTAGGCAAGTCATTTCACTTGGCTCCAGTTTCCCCATCTATAAAACAAGGTGGGGAGGGGGCAGGATCAGCTGCTTTCTCTATCCTTTCAGTCTATGGACTGTCCCCATACTCCATTAAAACATCAGCAGCCTCAAGTTTGTAATTTAGTGACAGGGAACCTTGCTAAGGAGACACTGTGCCTAGCACAGGGAAGGGGTAATAATCTTCCATCCACAAGCAACAGGGCCAGACCGCTGCCACCATTGTCAGAACCATGATGAGCCATCCTGTCAGTATGGCCCTGAGTGATCAGAAATTGCAACAGACTAATGAGGAAGCATGGAAGGGAAAGTCTCAGTTCCCTGGAGCCCTCGCCACAACAGCAACAAAACATCCCAAGGACCCCCAAGGGTCCCCCACCCTCTCTTCCTGTTCTGCCCACTCCTTAATTGCGTCCTGCTGCCCGGGCCAATTTATCACTCCCTTGCTCAGATTTTTAGCTGGTTTTTTAATAGAGAGCCTGACCTCCCTCGTGGACGATTTCATGGGCACTCATGCCATGAGCAAGGGCCCATAAATCTACTGGGCGCCAGGGCCTCCCCTCTCTGTGACATGTCCCGGATTAAAGGGCCTTTAGGAAACCCATGAATTTGCTGGAAGTTAAACATTAACAGCCTTCTTTGGGGAGGGTTACTGAGGGCAAAGGGGGTGAAGGAGGAGCTCAGAATCAGGTGGAGGGGGACATTGTGGAGTCCGCAAGCTTGGGTGGCATCTTAACCTTAGGGACTGTGTTCCCTTTCCTGTTCTTTGACCTCTCCTATTAAACCCCACCACCCTCTGCTACCACCTAAGGCTCCTGTGTAGGACATTGGGTTCAAATTCTGTCTCTAAAACTTGGGCAGTCACCTAACTTCTAGGTACCTGAATTTGTCCATCTATAAAATGAGGGGATGGGACCCAATAGCCTCTAAGTCCTATCTAATGTAGGCTTGAATGTCCTCTCTCCTATTGTGCCTCAGGAGAGGCATCTTGGTGTATTGCGGGGGAGAAACCCAAGGTGGGAATTATCAGACCAGAATTCCAGCCTTGGCTTTACTGCTATGATTTTAGGCAAGATTCTCTGAGTCCCAGTTTCTTCTTCTGTCATATGGGGATAATAATTCTTATACTAACTATCTGAAAAGGCTACCGGGACTCATTGCAATGAAGCACATCAATGGACTATGTAAATGCAAGCTAACAGTCTGACAAACTGATGAATCTGGCTCTCCTCCATGGTAAGTTCTCTCCATTAATGCAGAGAGCAACCCCTCCATATCTGCCCATCCTGGATGACTCTCTTCTGTGTTCTTCCTCAAGCTGGCTACATGCCATCTATCTTCAGAATGGAGTCTTTCCTTGATTTCTCAATACCACAAGGATGCTAGTGAAGCTGTACATTTGCCAGTTCTCAGTCTCCCCAACTGTAGGTCCAACCCATGTTCTTCTCCAATCATATACATTGGTGATGACATCTTGTAGTCCAGTTCTTCATTTTGGTAACTTCTCTGTTATGGATGGTAGCCTGCTCACATCCATCTACCTTCCTCCTCTCCAGTGACTTCCATGGGATACTCATTTTTAATTTTTCATAGACTGGAGTGTCCCGTGGCTCACAGTCATCCAACCATGGTAGAATGTTAAAGAGAACGCTTTGGTTTCAGAGAGGTCCAACTAATGTGCTATCCCTCCCCCCTCCACCTCCTGCAGATAACATGATTCTAACATCATACAACAAACCTTCCTTGAGTATCCACCATGTTCTCGGTGCCCAGGATACAAAGAAACCTACAAAAAATCCCATCAACTTTAAGGAGCATCATTCTCTTGGGGAAATATAATGTGTGCACAGAAGAAACAAAGGCAAGGCCCTTTGAGGAGGGAAAGATTACTACCAACCAGGGAAGTCATTTTTTCTTCTGTTTCTCTAATTTTGCTTTTAAAATCCTTCTTCAGCTCTTCCAAGAGTGTTCTTTGTGCTTGTGACCAGTTCATATTCCCTTCTGAAGCTTCAGATGGGAGTATAGTCTCAATGCTAACCTCTTTGGTATTCATGTTTTTGGTCCTTGTCCCCACAGAAATATTCTATGGTATTTTCTTTTCTGCTTTACTCCTTACTCGTGATGATGATGATCACCCTTTTAAAATAGATCTCTGCTTCTGGAGAACAAGGGGCTCTGTCCCACAGTTCTTGTGCTTTGAACTTGAGGCTTTGTGTGTCATGGCCTCTGGTTCTTTCAGCTAGAAGCTAAAATGCTGCAGCTTACCTGGTGCTGAGCTGACTGGTGTGAGAAAGCAGAGGCCAGGTGAAGTCCTTCTGGGTTTCCCCAGAGTTGTCCTGGAGCTAGCTGTGCTCAGTGTGGGGGAGGGGTGGTCTGGCTACAGCAGGTCTCCTCTGCTGAGCTAGATCATAGGCAAGCTCAGAGGTTGGTAATCCTATCTGTGCTAGTGTCTTTCCAATTACCAGGGGTGCTGAGGCAAGACTGGGGTCCTGGTGTTGGCCGTTGTGGGCTCCACCCCCTGGGGCTCCAGATCTCCTCCTGGTTTGCTGAGGTGGTGCTGTTGGGACAGCTCTGGTCCTGCACTAGTCCCCTTCAGCCACATCAAGAGGGACCCTCCCTAGCAATTTTCCTAGCCTCATGTGCTAAGAGATTGTTTGCCCCTTCTACTGATCCCTAGGATTTTTCTGGGGAAACATTTTATTGATTTTTTCAAGGTCAACAGGAGGAGTGGGAGAGCATTTCTTGATCACTTTGCCATCTTAGTTCCCGGAAGTTCAAGTAGATGACTTATAGATATTTAATTTGCTGACTGATAGTCTTAGGACAGGCTGCTGCTGCTGCAGATACCTGGGGCTCTGGGGCTCTCACTTGCTCGGTTCCACTGGACTCCTGTCCTGGGCTGATATGTCCAAGATTCCACCCCAACTAAGGAAGTCAAGGAAAACTTGAGAAGGGGAACCTTGAAGGAAGAAGGAGATAATGAGATAATGAGAGCCAGAGATGAGGAATGGGGACATTCCAGGTCTGGATACATGCATTTACATGGTGGTGGGAGAGAGAAGAAATGCTAGATCTGGGGAACAGAAGCTTGTTCTCCAAAGGGTGTCCTGTGAAATGAAGCTAAAAAAGTTCAGAGGAGTCAGATTTTGGAAAGGCTTTAACATCCAACTAGATTGAAGAGTTTGTCCCATAGCCAATAGGAAGCCACTACAAACTTCTGAGTTGGGGAGTGCTGTAACCAAAGATAGGCCTTAAGAAGATCATTCTTGTAGCTGTGAGGGAAGAAGAGCTTGGAACCAGGATGATGTGCAGTGCCATTGATTCACTCAGGCCATTGGTCAAACCTCTTGTCTTCTCTAGGGTTTGATTTCCTCTTTTCTACCATAAAGGAGCTGGATGAGATGGTCACCAAGATCCGTCCTAATGCTTGATGGTCAGTGATCCAGGGCCCTCTCCCTCTGAGGTTTTACACTCTGGGGCTCCTCCCAACTGTGACATTCTAGACCTCTTCTAGCTCTGACGTTCAGTGCTCTAAGATCCCTTCTGGTTCTGACATTCCACAACTCTATGACTCATTGCTGTCATGGGATGGAGACAGAGGTTAAGGATTTTAAAAGACAAATTAGAGAGGTAGAAGAAATAAGAACCATTTTGTCTGTCGTGTACCAGAAACTAGGAAAAGGGACAGCCTTTGGTCTTGGACATGCAGTATATCCCCTGGGAAGGACTCTGTCTACTGGCTACCACAATTCAATTCAATTTGTTTGAATTGTTTGATGAAGGAGAAAGGACATTAGATTTCTGGAAGTGACTGTGATAGAAAAATGGAAGGCATAGATTTTAATTTTAATTAGGGACAGCAAGACTCTCTCTCACTTAAACCAAGAGACCTACTATATGTAAGATAATGTAGACCATTCAGAGTAAGGTAAGACACAAAGATCACCAATCTCTGGAAGCTCTCAGTAACTAGATGGTAACTAGAATGTGGATGGTGATTTCCTCACAGCAATCAAGAAAACAGGCAACAAGCTTTATGATTAAACACCTCCTATGTACTAGGTTGTCTGGACACAATGACAAAAATGAAATAGTCCCTGCTCTCAAAGAAGTAGCTGAAGAGAGTGCTGTACCTGCAATCAAGAAGAACTGCGTTCAAATCCAGCCTCAGACACTAGCTGTGTGACGTTGGACATGCTGCTTTAACCTCTGCCTCACTTTTCCCCACTGTAAATGGGGATAATGAAATCACCTACCTCCCAGGGTTGTTGTGAGTATCAAGCACTTAGCACAGGGCCTGGAACATAGTAGGTACTATATAAATGTTAGCTATGAGATAAAATTGTCCCTGCTCTCCAAGAAGTAGCTAGGTGAGTTAGTGATTTGAGGGCTGGGTCTGGAGTTAGGAAGAGATCTGAGTTCAAATTTGGCCTCAGAGGCTCACCAGTTGGATGACCTTGGGCAAGTCACTTAACTACTGTCTGCCTCAGTTTCTCTCCTATAAAATAGGGGTAACGATAGCACCCACCTCCCAGGGGGTGTTGGGAGGATCAAATCTGTAAAGTGTTTAGCACATAATAAGTATTTAACTAATGCTTGTTCCCTTCACTGAAAGAGCTTCCCTTGTCTTAAGAGAGACAATGTGCAGGCAACAAAAGAATATGAGGCGTGTAGCATCACTTTGGGAGGGCACAGCATCTGGGGAGATCAGGAAAGCCTTCCTGTAATGCAAGGCAGCTAGTGTGGGCAGAGCAGAGGGGAGGGAGCTCTGAGCCCCAAGACAGTAGACTGCACAATCTCTTGCTGCCTTTTTTCTTTTTTTTTTAATTATTAAATTATTTTATTTGTTTTCAGTGTTCTACAATCACTTCCATATATCTGAGATTTTTTCCCCTCCCTCCGCCTCTTTTCCCCCTCCTCCTTCTCCTCTCTGCTCTTCTCTGTCTCTGTCTCTCTTTATGGCCTTGGGCAAGTCTGTTAAGCACTCTGGGCCTCAGTTTCCTCATCTGTATAATGAGCAAGTTGGACCACCTATAAAGTCCTATTCAGTTCTAAATCTATCCTCCTTGATTGTTTTGTCTTCACAATCATCCTACCTATTAGCTAGGTAGTGCAGGGTATTATTATCTCTATTGTACAAAAGATGAAGAAAAGGTAACTCAAAGGTTTTGTGACTTGACCAGGATCACACAGCTAGTCAGTGTCAGAGGCAGGATTCTCTTCCTATCATATCCTGCTGAGATTGTGACATTCTCTGATTTTGAGAATCAGTTTTTAAGGACTGGTGTGGAAAGAATGCTGCAACTGGAATTCTGGAGTCTTGGGTTTAAGGCCATCACTGTGGAATGTGAGAGCTGGAATAGGTCTTTGAGGTCCCTGCCAGGTCTAGCATTCTGTGATTCTGTGAAGAATGCAAGTATTTGGGGAGGAAGAGAGAGGCAGACAGCAGGCTCAGGGAGACTGGGCACAGCCCCCAGATGAAGTTCAGTGAGGGGTCAGGTACACAGGACATGGCCGTTGGTTATTTGGTGATGCTAATTAATAAAAATAATGATAATAACTATCATTTACATAGTTAGCCTTGGGATTTGCCAAGCACTTTTAGAAATATTATCTTGTTTTATCCTCACAAGGATAGGACGTAGGGAGAGGCCTTTGGAGGAAGGGAACAGAGAAGACCTACAAAGTGAACTGGTCTTGGCTTACCCTCTGGACTTTTGAGTTCAGCCAGACATTAAGACTGCTGGGATTGGGAGAAAGGCAAAGGAGGAGACCATCCGAGGCCTTTCTGGAAGCTGGAGTGAGCCTCCTGAAGCTAAGGGGTGGGAAAGGTCCCGAATGTGGCCACCAGGCATGGGATGTGTAGTGGGGCTGGGATCTGTACCTCAACTCTGGAGCCAGGACATCCCCTCTTAGGAGATGGGGCAGGACCAACAGGCAACGGTCTTGGGTTTGAATCCAGCTCTGCCATTCAGCACCCATCTGAACTTGGACTAAGGACTTTGCCTTTGAGGGCCTCACTTGTATCATCTGAAGATCACCTGTAAGGAACAAGACTAGATGATCTCAAAGGTCCTTTTCAGCTCTAAATTTAAAGCCAATGAACCTGGCTCCCACTCCCCATTCTGCCTCTGCTCTCCAGTGAGTCACCTCTCCATGTATGTCTCCTTAGGTAAAATAACGATCCTTCACTAGATAAACTCCACTTGGCTGTTTGACCCTGAGATGTTCCCTCCACTTCACTGCCTCAGTTTTCCTCTTCTGTACAGGAGAGGTGTAGGTGAGAACAGCCTACCACCACCGCAGCTAAAGACCTGAAGGAAGGAGTGTCTTACGCCCTCTCTGGGGGGAGAGCTTCTGCTCACACAAGGGCTCACACTTGTTCTCATTCTGCACTCATTCAATAACTGGAGCCTTATTAGACCCCTTCTGTATACTGGGCGTTATTCTAGGTACTAGAAATACCCACATAAGAAACGGGGCTGTCTCAATCCTCAGAGAGCCTGCATCCAGTGACGGGGAGGGAGGGCCTGGAATCTGAGAGAATGCCCCGGGGAAATCAGGACCAAGGAAAATGTGAGGAGGGAGAGGACAAATTAGGGGAGGCTTCATGGAGGAGGCAGTGTTAGAGCTCTGGATGAAGGCAACGGTTCAGATGCCAAGAGGAGAAGGAAGCATATGGTAGACACTTGAGTGTGTGTGTGTGTGTGTGTGTGTGTGTGTGTGTGTGTGTGTGTGTGTGCACGCACAGTGGCCTGTGCAGCTTGGCTTGGCTGAGAGTGAGCACACTTGAGGTTGGGGAATTCCCCTTCTTCTAAAAGGGGGACCCTCCACTTGGTTGAAAAGGAGCTGATGGGGAACACACCCACTCCCTTTTTCCTGTCTTCTGCTGAGGACAGAACAGTGATGTCCGTTTTAGTGAAAACAAGATAACAAAGAATCAGTGTGGCTCAGCAGATACTTTACCTACTGTGTGCCAGGCACTGATCCAGTGCCAAGGATGCAGTTACAAGTGTGAACAAACCCCCGAGAAGCTGACGTCTTACCAGAAGGAGTCTGGGACTTTTCCTTACTACGTTCCTGACATCATGAAATTTTAGGAGAGTCATACAATGACCTTCCTTGTCTGTAAAATGAGAGAAAATGTGTTACCATCAAATAACATGCACTCAATAACTTGAGTCTCTTCTTGGTACTTTGCCAGCCTTATGTGTAGTAGGAAAGAAACTTAAAGGAAGAGATAGGCATCAGTAAGATTTCATGGATAGGACAGCCCTGGAAGGGTGGCAGTAGAGATCTTCCAGCCAAGTGATGGTTTCTGTGCACCCGCTCATCCTGCCCAACCCCATAAAGAATACCAGCTTCGTGAGGATAGGATCTGTCTATGTAGAGCCTGGTACATAGAAGACATCTCATAAATGCTTGGTGGATAGAATTACTTCAACTGAATTCCCAACACTGATGAAAGGTCCAGATCCTAAACAAAAAACTCATCCCCCAAATTCCTAGCACCTTGTCCAGTGCTACATTCTCACCCTGAATGTATTTGTTGAATTGGATTGGAAAAAGTGGTTTTCTGAGACTCATGGATCAGTATTGCTGCTGGGCATCTCAGCATTCATCTGGTCCACCCCACTTTCAGAGGTGGAAACCGAGTCTCAGGATGGGAAAATGAAGTCACCCAGTGATGAAGCATGGGCCCTCTGCTTCCTCACCCCTCACACCAAACCATCTTCAATGACTGTGAAGGAGGTTCCCTCCTTTGTCCACGTCCAAAGCCCACCCAAGGTCCATTGGGCCAATGGAGGAGCAGGGGAGTCTGCTGAGCTCCATCCAAACCCTCCAGGGGCCCCTTGGTGCCAACCTCATCACATTCTCTGGGGACCCAGCTTCCTCTTGGGGAGCCAAGGTCATTACCAACCAGAAAGAGAAACAAATAGTCAGAGGCCAGAGTTTCCTCCCCTGAGTCACCCTTACACAGCTGAGGGAAAGAAGGCTGTGGTTTTCCGGTCAGAAGATGTATATTTTTTCTTCTATGCTGTCTCCTCCAAGGCTCCTCTGAGCACGGAAACAATGAAAACTCTGTCTGTATAAGAATAACAATTAGCATATATAGATATAGATATAGATATAGATAGATAGATAGATAGATAGATAGATAGATAGATAGATAGTACCGTTGGGCCCCAGGAACTGTGCTAAGCACTTCACAAATATCTCATTTTATCCTCACAACAATCCTGGAGGTGGGTGCTGTTATTAACCCCATTTTATGGATGAGGAAGCTGAAGCAAACAGATTGAGTGACTTGCTCACGGTCACCCAGCTAGTAAGTGTCTGAGGCTAGATTTGAACTCAGGCCCTCCTGACTCCAGGCCCAGGTCTCTGCCCACTATGCCACCTGCTGCCTGAGTTATGGGTAAGGGACCTTGCTAGCCAGGGCCTGAGCCTCTGAACTGGAGAGCAGACAGGGAGGGAACATGTTTGTTTTCTGTGCTCTGACAAATTCTAATTTCCTATTGGAAAGAAGATTGAAATTCCAAAGTCTTAGGAAATATGTCAGGGGGCAGAATATAAATTTGGAACTGGAAAGGACCTTGGATATCACCCCGCCCTAACCCCTCATTTTACATATGAGGAAACTGAGGCACGAACGGGTTAACATACATGCTCAGGGTCACATAGAAAGTTTCTGGGGTAGGATTTGAACCTAGATCTTTCCAAGTCAAAGTCTACCTGGGACTAATTCCCAGGTTCTATGCCTGCTGGTTGTAATCTTAGTGGTGGAATGAGCACTGGGTCTGGAGCTGGGCAGCTTCCTGGACAGAGAATGGGGAGAAGGCCCCTGGAGGGAGAGTGGAAACAAATGAGGAGATTTAGCCTGGAGAAGAGGAGATCTTGGGGTGAGGCAGGGAATGGGTGGCTTTCAGAAGCTCTGTGGCACCAAGGCTAGGATCTTCATGTGGTGAAAGGCTGTCCTCAGGCAGGAGACTTCAGCTTGGTCCCAATGGGTCTAAGTTACAGGGAGGCCATTTAGGCCTCAGTCAGGGAATGATGTGACTCTCCCCCAGTGGAAGCAGCTGCCTTGGGAGTCTCAAAGGGGATGCTTGTTCAGGTATGATTAGGCTAGGTAGCCTCTGAAGGCCTGGGAGCCTTCCCTGCAGCTGCTTCTAACCTCCACTCTGCCATCCCCTGGGAGAAATTAAGCTAGCCACTTTCTCTCCCTGGGCCTCAGTTTCCTCATGTGTAAAACAAGGGTAAATCTACTGGTACAGTCTCTCTCCCAGGCTTATTTATTTCCTTGTCAAATGCTTTATTAAGGCATGACAGGAAAGCTGTAAAACAAGACAATGAAGTTATCCCAACATGACACAATGCTCCTAAATGAAATGATCTTTTAAATTCAGAATCATTTCTCTTTTCTCTCACTTAATAGTATTTTATTTTTTCCGATTACATGTAAAGACAGTTTTCAACATTCACTTTTATAAGATTTTGAGTTCCAAATTCCCCCCACCCCAAGATAGCATGCAATCTGATATAGGCTATACATGTAGAATCATATTAAACACATTTTCACATTAGTCATGTTGTGAAGGAAGAATATGAACAAAAGGGGAAAAAAAACACAAGAAAGAAAAACAAACAAAAAGTGAAAATAGCATGCTTCAATCTGCATTAAGACTCCTTAGTTCTTCCTCTGGATGTGGATAGCATTTTCCTTCATGAGTCTTCTGAAATTGTCCTGGCTCATTGTATTGCTGAGAGGAGCTAAGTCAGTCATAGTAGATCATCGCACAGTGTGGCTGTTACTGTATCCAATGTTCTCCTGGTTCTGCTCACTTCACTCAGCATCACTTCATGTCAGTCTTTCTAGGTTTTTCTGAAATCTTCCTGCTCACCATTTCTTACAGAACAATAGTATTTCATTGTATTCATATACCACAACCTGTTCAGTTGTTCCCCAATTGACGGACATTCCTTCGATTTCCGGTTCTTGGCCAGCACACAAAGAGCTGCTATAAATATTTTTGTACGTGTGGGTCTTTTTCCCATTTTTATGATCTCTTTGGGATGTAGACCTAGTAGTGATATTGCTGGATCAAAGGGTATGCACAGTTTTATAGTCCTTTGGGCATAGTTTCTTATTGCTCTTCAGAATGTTTGGATCAGTTCACAACCTCACAAACAATGCATTAGTGTTCCAATTTTCTCACATCTTCTCCAACATTTATCACTTTCCTTTTCTGTCATATTAGCCAATCTTATAGGTATAAAGTGGTACCTCAGAGTTGTTTTAATTTTCATTTCTCTGATCAATAGTGACTTACAGCATTTTTATGGGATTGTAGATAGCTTTATTTCTTCATCTGAAAACTGCTTGTTCAGATCCTTTGACCATTTATCAGTTGGGAAATGACTTGTATTCTTATAAATTTGATTCAGCTCTCTACATATTTTAGAAATGTGGCCTTTATCAGAAACACTCTCAGGTTTATTTAGAGGAAAAGGTTCTAAAATGTGGGGCTGTGGTCTAACAGAGGTGATAAAGAGGGTGAGTAAAGAAACCTTTGAAGGGAAATTGGACACAGACCTGAGCATCTCACACATGACTGTGGGGGCCAAATGGAAAGAAGATTTGGTTGGCCCATAACTTCCTATGAGCAAAGTGATAGTACATAGGGGCTGCACTAATGGGGCATAGGTGATAGAATGAGAAAGACAGAGACACAGAGAAATGCAGAGACAGAGAGATAAAGAGACAAAGACCTGGATAAAGACAGAGAGAGACAGAGACAGAAATACAGAGAGACAAAGACCTAGACAAAGACAGACACACAGACGCACAGACAGAGAGAGACAGAGAGATGCAGAAACAGAGAGACAGAGATAGAAACAGAGACAGAAATACAGAGAGACAAAGACCTAGACAAAGACAGACACACAGACACACAGACAGAGACAGAGAGATGCAGAAACAGAGAGACAGAGATAGAAACAGAGACAGAAATACAGAGAGACAAAGACCTAGACAAAGACAGACACACAGACAGACACACACACACACACACACAGAGACACAAAGAGAGACAGAGAGAAGGAGAGAGAGGTTCACTGGATTCTGCTCAATCCCGTTACTGTTCACTTAAGATTCACCTTGGGCCCACCCTTGATGGGCACTGGGAAGGAGACAGAAGATCTGGACAAGGTCTATGTCCTGAGGGAGCTTAGAATCTTTTCCAGGAAATAAGATGAGCATGTGGTAAACATTTAGAAGATAGTTTAAGACAGTGTAGAATTACCCAGGTTGGGGCGAGGGGCAGCTTGGACAGCAGCAAAAACCCTGGCATGGGAACCAGGAAGCCTAGGTTTGAGAGCCAGCGCTGTCATTAACTTATTTCCTGACTATAGACAAGTTAATTTTTCCCTCTGTGGGCCTCAGTTTTCCCATCTCCAAAATGAGGAAGATGGACTTGATTTCTGAAGCCCCTTTTAGCCCTGCTTTCCCCTATTTTGTGTTTGGAGTTTCCTTCCAGCTCTGACATTCTGAGTACTGAGGTTTTCCAGACCTAATTTCTATGTTCTAAGTCTACCTGGTTCTGACATGCTATGTTCCAAGGCCCATCCATCCCTAACATTTCATGTTCTAAGGGCCTTTCCAGCTCTGACATTCTGTGTTCTATTTTCTAAGATCTCTTCTGTCCCTGACATTTTATATGCTACTTCTAAAGGTCCCTCCCCGCTCTAACATTCTGTGATCTAGCTAGCCAACCACTCTGGGAAGACCTCAGTATGGGCTGTGTCCACAGAACTGCAGAGTAGGTGCAGAGAGGCTCATCACCAGAGGGTTGGCCCCAAGGCCTGGGCTGGAGGGGCCACATGGCAGTGACTTTGGTTCAGAGGACCTGGCTTGGTTACTATTTTGTGACTTTGGACGTCACTTAAACCCTTGAGGTCTCCATTTCCTTATCTATAAATGGATGGGATTGGATTGGATGGTGTCTAAGGCACTTCTTACCCTTACCTTGAATGAATCCATGAAAAATATTTTAGCTACATGACTCATGAAGAGACACTCTTGACTCGGATCAATGAGACAATCCATCGAGGTTGACCATGACCATGCAAATGAAGCATGCCTCCATGACAAGACAAGAACTCAAAGGCCAGCTGGTCCAACCCCCTCATTTTACATTTGAGGAAACTGAGGCCCAGAGATCTTAAGTGAGTCACCCAGTATCAAGTAGGTAACAAGTAACAGAGATGGGATGTGAATACAGGTTCTTTGCCTCCCAGAAATTCTTGTGAGCTCCTCAGAATAGTTTTTTTTTTTAATTTTTAAATTGATAATTAAAAGAAGTGCTAAATTTTAGTTAAAGTTTAGTGAAAATAAAGATGAAGGGTTTTTTTCCCATCCAAGTTCATGGATCATCTGAAATCTATCAATGGATCCGTTTGAGGCCCTTGGACTCTGGGTTAAGAAGTCCTAATGTAGACCAACTTCCTCATTTTTCAGAGGAAGAAACTGAGACCCAGAGAAGGAGTGATTTGTCCTGGGTCATACAGCAAGTTAGTGACAAATCCAGGACCAGGACCCAGGCTAGAGCTCTGTCCACTGCAGCCAGGTTGAACGACCTTGAGAAAATGGAATCCAAGGGAGAACCGTAGAATCACCTCATCCAACCCCTTTATTTCAAAGAGAAAACAGAAGCCCAGAGTAGTTAAATTATTTCCATTCTTGGGGGTCTTAGTTACCCCTCCTTCAACCCCACCCCATGTTACTGAGAAGATGAAATGAAATAGGTATGGAGGTGGAATTATTCGATCTTAGGAAGATGTAGCTCCTCAGCTCCCCCTGTCTCTTGTGTTTAAGGATAAATGAATCCAGACTTCTTCCTTCATCCTTTCATCTTCACCCCACCCCACTCTACAGACACACACACCTTCCTCAGTCACCTGGAAACTATCAGGGAATGGCACCGTGTGGTGTATTGGCCACTAGAGGGCAGGATCCCCCTTCGATATTGCTGAGGGGTGCCCAGGCAGCGAATCTGGCCAGGGCTTTTAGTCTTGGGCGTGAAAAGGGGGCAGCCTCATCCCCTTGGGACCATCCACATTTCCTGAGGAGGGAGGACAGATCCGTGTGGATAAGAGAGCAAGACATCTTCTAAGTTGATAGCCGTCTGAGAACGAGTTGGGAAACGGGGGTGAGGCGTGGAGGGGATGTTGTGTAATGAGGAGGACACAAGGACCCTAAGATGCTTGGGAGGGGTTGGGATCCTGGTTCTCTGACTCCAAAACCAGTGCTTTTCCCATTGTGCCACCCTGCCGCAAAAGGGAGAACTTTGCTTAAGGCATTGGGTGGATAAAACGAGATGGGGAATTTATCCTATTTTTGTTTTTTAATTTAACTAAAGGCTGCCTTTGAATTCACCCAAACTGGCCAGGACTAGTCATGCCAGATGAAACTGAGAACCCTAGCAGCAGCAGGGATGCTGTTATCACCTCTCTTTGGCCCCCAAATCTCAAGAAAACACTCGATATTTCCAACTAGGCTGATACCACCACTTCCCCCTCCTCTCCCTGGTCCCAGACTGGAAAACCTGACTGATACATCTTCCAAGGTCAAAATTAGGGATGGACTGATCCCTGAGCTCTGAAACTCAGAAGGCAGAACAGGAGGGATGGATGGAAACCATGGAGAGGCTGATTTGGGCTTCCTGAATGCTGGAGCTGTCCAAAAGGGCAGTGGGCTGCCTCAGGAGGTTATGATAACCGCCCTTTGTCTGGAGCTTGGAGGCTGGCAAAGGGCTTTAATAACCTGACCTCATCTCAGCTTCACAACAACCCTGGAGAGGAGATGGCAGGACTTGGACTCAGAAGGTGAATGACTTGTCCAGGGCCATGCAGCTAATGAGAATAAGAGGTAGATAAGTGTTTGCTATAGCAAGTTCCTCTCCCTGAGGTCTTCAAGCAAAGGTGGCATGACGTCAGGGACAGTGAGATTTTTGTTCCTAATGGATTGAACTTCATGGCTGCTGAGGGCATGTGTGCCTCTGAGATTTGCTCATTCTGTGACAATGCAGGGAGACCAATTGGGAGCCAATTGCTGGAGTCCAGAGGAAGGTCTAGGAGACATGAACGAGGGTGAAGGTCGTTGGGGTACAGAGGAGAGGGCTCTTCCAGTCAGTAGATTCCACTCACTAGAGTGAGACTGATCTCCTCATGGTGGGGTACAGCGGGGGTTCTTAATAATCTTTTTGTGCTATGGACCTCATGGCAGTCTGCATCTCTTCTCAGAATGTTGTTAAATCCATAAACAGAATTACATAGAAAACCAGTTATATTGAAACATAGTTATCAAAATTTCAAGAAGACAAGATTGGAGACCCAGACTAAGATCTTCAGAGAGGTCTTGGAGGAGACTGGTCCTAATTCTGATGGTGCCATGTCCCTCCTCTCGCCTTGCCTCAGCTTCCATCTGAGTGGGGCGCAGTCTCCCCCTCCTCCCAGGTGACAGCCTCTCTGTCCCTCCTGCTCCCACACAGGGCATCCCTCTGCCTCTCCTACACCACGGAGCTTCCTGAACTGAATTCAGTAGGCTGCCCTGTGCCTCCCTGCCTTTCAGGGTTCTTAGTTGTGGCCTTGAGGTCAGTCTGTGGCTGACTTTCCAGAATTCCCCCTCTGCTCATCCTGCCCTCATGCCTTACATTAGTGGGTCCTCCATCTCCAATTCATCCCAACTGCTGGGCTTGGGGTATGTATGTCTGTGGCTTTGTGTGACTGGATGCGTCTCTCTGCACATGGTATCGGGTCTTAGGGGAGATAACTGAGGAGATATTGAGGCATTTTTATTTTAAAAAAATGCCCTAGACTAGATGGCCCCTGTGGTCCTTTGTAGTGACATGGCCAGGATTTGAACCCAGGACCTCTCCTTCCAGATGGAGCCTTCCTTACTCTCCATAGCGCTCACTCTCCCTCAGGGCCCCAGGCATTGGCTCCTGGGGTTTTCTGTGCCTGAGACCCCCATCCTTCCCTAGAGACCCATAGTTACAGAGGGAGAACTTTCTGTGAGCTAAAAGCCTGGGTGGAGGGGCTCTCAGAGGCACCTCTAAGTGACCTGGGCTTCAGTCTGGGATGGGCAGAGAGCAGTGCATGGGGCACCTCAGAGGGTAACTGAGCATTCTTTCCCACATGGCCTGAGGGGTCAGCCCAGTGAGGGAGGAGATGAGCAAGGATGCATAGGGAAGAAAAAACTACATCAACGATGTTCTTCCTAGAAACTCTGTATACAGAGAGACACGTTTCCAGAGAGCCACGCATGTGTGCACACATCCAGAAACACCCAGATGAATAAAACAGACAAATTAACACATGCTCTTTTTACATACCCAAACACATATACATCCAGACACACTCATGTGCACAAACACAGGCTCACACTTATGCACAGGCGTGTGTGTGTGCCTGCCAGGCACACGTAGAACACATTTATACAGAGGTGCATCCTTGCAGACATGTAGCATACATAGGCATGTGCCCACAAAATGGCATGTATGGGCTATTTGGATACTCGAACACATAGGCCCTTGCATGTGGGTGCATGCTCATAGACATGTTTCTACACACATGTTAAAAAGAACATGTCATAACACATGTGCTTGTGCTTGGAGACCTCCTCATGGACAGACACACAGACACACTTACTCTCCCATGTGCAATGCACACAAACCCACATTTTTCCTCAACACCATTAGTGAGAGCCCCTCGGTCCCAGTTCAAAGGGGCTGGCTGGGTGCTGGGCAGTGCCCACTGCCCACCCAGGGTCTGCCCTGAGTGGTTTGCTCTGCCTCTCCCTTCCCCCTCCATTTGGGGCATTCCTTAGATCAGGGCAGACTCTTCTGGAAGGGGCACTAGGAGCCTGGGCGAGCCCCTGAGCTGGTCCCAGCATAATGAGCTGAGCTTTCTTCCCTTTCGGGCACTGTGCATCCTGGGCTCCTGCTAGCTACCTCCTCTTGGCAGGATTCCTGGCGCAGGGCTGGTGAACAGAAGCTGCTGCTGAGTTTTGGAATCCACTGTAGGACGCTGGTTTTGTTCCTGGAAAAAATGGTAATGAGACACAGATGGTGGTTTCGTTTCCAAAGGTTCCTAAATGGGAGGGGGCCGAGGTTAGCAGGGGCCCAGGTCTGGCCACGAGGTCCTTGTCCAGAAGGGAATAAGGTACCGCCTTCCTCACAGAGTTATCCTCCGAGCACTACGGAAATGGGGTTATTATTTTTTCTACCTCTGCTGTTGGCCTTGGATGAGTCACTAAGCCTTTCTCCACCTCTGGGACTGGGAGATAATGATGCTTGTACCACCCACCCCACAGGGCTCCTGGGATCACCAGAGTTTATCCTGGGAGCCAGAATCACAAAACACCCAGTCCAAGACCCTCATTTTACAAATGAGAAAGTGGAGGGTTTAAATCACTTGTCCAAGGTCACACAGTCACAAAGAGGCGAAAGATTGTCGTGTTTTTTGTGAACCTTACAGTGGGACGTCCCCTCAGGTCATATCATCGTCCCCCTTTCTGGGCCCCGGTTTCTTCCTCTGTAGTCAGGTCTTAGATTCAGTGATCATTCAGCTGTGTTCTACATTCCATACTTTCTAGTGCCTTTGGGGCTCTTCCTCCCTGGCATCGTCCATAGCTGTGTGCCTGGCCCATCTGTTGTCTGCCCTGGTTCCCCCCCACCCCACCTGATGAGCCCTCGAAGGCAGAGACAGTTTTATTTTTGTACCACTAGGGTCTAGAGCAGTCACCTGCACCTATGGGAACTTTTAAAGACCCTCCTCTTCACATTATCCAGCCCCAGTGGGAACCTCGTTCCTACATGGCAATCTCCTCATTCTTCCTTGACCACACTTCTCCTGGAGGTTCTGGCACTGTCCTGTTTCAAACTCATTTGACCTTTCCCAGCTTTGTATAAAACGGCCCTTGTAGTACCAGCTGCCTCTCTGATTTGGGGAGAAGGCCTTTGGTAAGCCTTGGGGTGTTACGGAAGGGGGAACAGAATGGTAGGGACCTGCTGGGAGGGACCAGCTGGTTCATATTGTAGATGAGGATTCTAAGGCCAGTGGAGGGGAAGGGACTTGACCAAGGTCACACAGCTAGGAAGTGTCTGTGGTTGGATTTGAACTTGGGTCTTCCTGACTCCAGGCTGAGGGCTCTAGGCATGATAGCGCCCCCAGCTGCCCTCTTACACAAAGCAGCCCTTCAAATAGTAGAAGGGAGGCATCTTGTTTCTCTCCATCACTCTTCCTCTTCTTCAAGTCTCTGTGCTGAATATCCCCAACCTCAGCAACCCTCCTGTACCCCAGTCTTTGGTCCCTTCTCCCTCCTGGCACCCTGCATGTACTCCAGTTTGACAAAGTCATTTCTAAAAGGGGATGGATGCTGAGGACTGAACTGGGTGCTCAGATGTGGTATGACTAGAGCAGAGGAAGCAGGACCATCACCTGCCTCATCATAGACACTCTGCCTCTCTCCACGCAGCCCTGGTGTCACCCTGAGCTTGGGGTCCACTAGGACCCCCAACATGCAGGCCTGAGAGATTGGATGCTTTGCAAATTAGTATGGTGGCTGTGTCTCCAGTGCCTTCTCCCCAGTGACCTGCTGGTGTTTTCTTTTGCAGCACAATGAAGGCCTCCTTTGAAATCCTGAAACAACGTAAGTCCCTCTGCCACTGTTGCCTTCATCTTCTTAATTTCATGGTTCCCCAGACAGACAAAAAGCACTTTGATGGAAATCAGGAAGCGGGACACAGATCTATTTTCCAGCCACCCATCCAAAGTCTGACTTTTGGCAAAAGATGCCAAGGATTCCATGGGCTGGTGCCCTCCTCCAGCATGCTGCCCTCTGGGGCTGAGGGCAGGGACAGACCCCTGGGCAGCTTCTGCCTCAAACATCAAGAGTCAGCTATTTCTTTCCCTCTATAGCCTGGGGATTTAGAGGGAGAATGGGGAGCTGGAGGAGCATCATGGCCCAGCAGAGAAGATCCTAGGTTCCAAGGTTAGGGGAACTAATTTCAAATGTAGACTTGGCTACTTAGTGCCTGTGTGACCCTGAGCAAATCACTGGTCAGCAGTAAAAATGAACATCTAGATCACAGAATTTAGAGCTCAGATGGACTAGACTTCTTATTTTACAGATGAGGAAACTGAGGCCCAGAGAGGTTGCAATTGGCAGGAGAAATCAAACCCAAGGGTTTTGACTCAAAACCCATTGTTCTAAGACATGAAGCTGTCTAACTTCCCCTTTCAGGGCCTCAGTTTCCCCATCTGTAAAATGGAGGAGCCTGGCTTAGAGAATGTCCAAGGATCTTTCCAGCTTTGGCATTCTTTAAGGAAACAATAACAAAGATTGTCTTCTGGGCCCATACTGAGGGGCATCACAATGGGAGGGGGGTGCTGACCCCAGCTATAGGTACCAAAGGTCCTTCATGATCATGATAAGCCTCTGCTCTGCCCTAGAAATTGAGAACGTGGGAAACTCTCACATTCAGCTCGCCGTCATGCTGAAGGATGAACTCAAAAGCATCGAAGAGTTTCGGGAAAGGCAAAAGGAGCAGAGGAAAAAGGTGAGGCTGCCCCTTAGCCAGCTGGACCTGGGCACCCTCTGTCCTCCCTGGCCCCAGCTCTGGGGCTGACTGTGTGGTATGATGTTGGAAGCTGGGCATGGAAGGGAAAGGAAAACAAGATGAGGGTCCCATCTCACCTGCTGGGACAGTTGGACAAGAATACATGCAACTATGATCATTAATAACCATGACAGCATGATAATTGGGATTATAATGGTTACAAGACGGCCTCCTCCTACACAGATCATTGTACCTGATTAACTTCCCAGTTCATCAGACAGAATCCCCAAAGCATAGGCCCAAATCCATTCTCTGCCTGTGTTCAAAGCATTTATCTAGTGCCTTCTGCATACAGGAACTGTCAGCTGGCCTTCAGGGCCACAAGCAATTACTAAGCATCTACTATGTGCCAGGCAAGGAACTGCCAGGCTCTGAGGATACAAAGAAAGTAAAAACAGTCTCTGGCTTCAAGGAATCTCTATTTGGTCGTGGGGGAACAACATAAGTGACCGCCACTGTATACAGAGTCTTTCACCACTGCAGTGCCTCAGAAGCCCAGGGATGGAAGGCTTTGGGCCAAAGGCCTCACTAGCTTCAGGCAGCTGTGAAATGAGGGGCCACGGGTGGGCTGGTGGCCCAAGGCCCAGAGCAGAGTCCCATGTGCTCCTCTGAGTGCTTATTGATGTCCTGATCTTCTGGGGGCAGACCAAGGGTAGGGGCCACCCCCACATACCCCAGGAAGTTTCTGGAGTCTAAAGCCAACCTGACAATAAGTGGCTCTGGGCTGATCGAGGCCGGTCCTAAGGTGGCAGATGTGTGACCGACTGCTTATCTCCAGGCCCCAACTCAGACCCTTCCCTGCTCCACTTCCCTGTCTTTCAACAGCCCCAGGTGACCTGGTCACCACCTGGAGGCCCCAGGAGAAAGCCTGTGGAGGCTGAGTATGGTGGTTTATGATTACGGATCACTTCAAAATGAATGAGCACACTTGAAAGAAGGCAGTGGGGTTCAGGGATGGGTTCAAACCCTGCCTCAGCTACTTTCTACTATGTGACCTTCGGCTGCAGGTCTGTTCCTCTATGGGCCTCTGTTTCCCCTTCATGTAAAGTGAGAGGGTTGGATTGTGTGGACCCCAAGGGTTCTGCTCTGAAGTTAAGACTTAGTGACTAGGCCTGGCCATCTTAGGAAGGCAGGAGGCACAAATATCATTCACATACCCATTTTGTAGCTATGAGATTGAGGCTAGAGAGGACTATGGGGCTGGGGTCCGTCTTCGAGAGGGCTCCTATAAGCTTGTAAGGAAGAATCACTCATTGGATAGATTAGCACCAGCCCCACCCAGTCCTCAGAAAAAGTTCTTATTACCAGCTGTTGAAATTGGCTTCCTGACCAGGAAGGTGGGGTGAGAGTGCACACATCTGGGGTTGTGACCCCAGACTTTGGATATCCCCCCCGGAAGGGCGCTGACTAAGGAAAGTGAAGCTGGAGCAGCAAAGGGATGGCTAAATGCAACCTAATACTTCTGACCCAGACAGGAGAGGATAAAAATCATCCAGGAGAAAAATTGGTTTATAAAATGTCTGGAATATTAAAGCAGGCAGGCAGGCAGGCACACGCGCGTGAATGCACACACACACTCCTCATACATACATTCACACACACTCACACTTACACACACACTCTCCAACATACACACTCTCTTACACACACTCATCCACATGCTCTCATATACACACACTCCATACACTCACACACACTCACACACACATACACACACGCACGCACACATGCACACATGCTCACACACACTCACACACACTCTCACACATACACACTCGCATAACTGAAATGAAAAGAAAAAACATCAGAACTCACTAACTTCCAATAATTTCCTGGGCATGAGAATGAGCGTGGTCCGATGGATGGAATGCGTGATTTAAGTCAGACAAACTGGGTTCAAATCTCGGCCCTGCCTCTAATTGATCCCTTGAGTGACCTAAGTCCTAAGCAGCCTCATCTGTAAGTTGAGGCAGGCACTTACTGTGTTACATTAGGTGAGGTTCTTAACCTCCTGAGCCTCGGTTTTCTCATCTGTAAGCTGGGTACATGAGTACCTGCAGCCAGTCTCTGCCTCACAGGGTTGTTGGGACACTGTGGAGCCATACTGGGGGCCAGTGTTCTGTGATTATCCTTACTGGCCCCAAGGCAGCGTGGAAGGCACACCTGGTCCCCACAGAACTGCCTGAGCCTGGGCACCCCACCCCACCACATGCCTAGAAACTAGCCCAGGCTCCACAGTCAGGCTCCAGGACTCACTCAGCCAGCCAGCCACCAGGGGAGGGAGGCCATGGCTTTGCAAGAATTTTTTATTTTAGATTTCTAAGCTCTGAGGGAAAGCCAGCAGCAGGCCACTGCAGAAACCACCCAAACCTCCTCCCTCCCAGCTGGGGGTCCGAGGGGAGGGCATAGAGGACCCCACCCAGGATTTCCCAGTAGTGACTGAGACATTCAGCTCCCTGAAGCTGAGGCCAGCCTCTGGTCTCTGTTTTAAGAACTGTGGTTAAGCCCTGCTGCAGAAATACTGATGGGGCCTCATTAGGAGCCACAACACAAGGAGACCAAGAAGGATTGAGGATCAAACGGACCTTAGAACCTAGAACCCAGAACTGGGAAGGGCCTTAGAACCTAGAACTCAAGTCTGTCAGAGCTGGGAAGGGCCTTGGAACCTAGAACCCAGATTGCCAGAGAAAAGACCTTAGGACCTAGGACTCAGACTGTTAGAGTTTGAAATGACCTTAGAACCTAGACTCCAGACCATCAGAGGTGGGAAGGGCTTAGAACCTAGAACTCAGTCTATCAGAGCTGGGGAAGTGCCTTAGAACCTAGGACTCAGACCATTAGAGCTGGGAAGGACTTTAGAACATGGCACAAAGGATGGCAACCAATAAGCCTGTATTAAGAGCCTACTGTGTACCAGACACTGTGCTGGGCACCCCAAGGACAAAAACAAAACCACTTCCAAAGGATGCGCTACATCAGTGCTAGCCAAGCAAGGTGGGGGAGGGGCAGCTCCAGGGTTCCTTATTAAGCGCTTCCTACATACAGAGCCAAGAAGTAATTTCTATAGTGGACAGAAAGCCCAGTGTCCAAGTCAGGAAGTCCCTGGCTAGGTGTCCCGGGCAGCTTCCTAAGCCTGGCAGGGGCAGAGTCCTGCTGGATGTTGCTGGAGGGGATTTCCTCACTGGCAGTTCCTTCACACCAATAAAATGCTACCACCCCACCCCAGGAACGTTAAATTGCACTCCTGAGGAAGAGACTGAGAATAGCCTTTGGGATCGGACCCCAGGTGCCCTGCCCCCTTCCATGAAGTGTCTCTGCCCTCTTGGGCCGCCAGCCCCTGCCCAGGTCCACACCATCCCTCACATGTTGCCTCTGGATTCTTTTCAGTATGAGATAGCCATGGACCGGGTTCAGAAGAACAAGCTTTCTCTTTACAAGAAGACAATGGAGGTGAGTCTTGGGGTGACCAGGACAGTGGCAGCTGACCAAGTGACCCAAAGAGCCTAGGGTTGCCCTTAGGAGTTGGCAGGGAACAAGCAGAAGAGAGGAAGCGACTGGTCTCTCCCAGGTCTGCAGAAGGCATCAGGAGTGGGCAGTAACAGGGAGTCCTGGGCAGTTCTGAGAGGGGGGTGGGCATCCCTTGATGGGGATGGGCGGACTCCTGGGTTATTGTGCCCAAGGGGGCCAGTTTTGACGAGCGAATCAGCAGCAAGACTCTGGCTGAGTCCCAGGGGGATCCCAGTGATGGTTCTGGGTGGGGCAGGGTCCCAAGTGATTAAAACATATTCAGCACCAGTTTCATCTCCTTGCCTGGCCCAGGTATCTAGCAGGGATCTGACAACAGACATTTATAAAATATTTAATGTTCATCAGGACCAGGGAAGAAGATCCTGCACTAAGAAAAGGGAGTAGAAATTCCCCTCCCCCTCCCTCACACTCTTCTGTAGCCCCTTGTAGATTGTTAATGGGGAGGGAGTCTCTGGAGACCTGAAATGGTCTGAGGGCTGGGTGAGGAATGGCCTTCTGTGGGCGGACCAGAGAAGAGCATCCTGACCATACCAAGATCCTCTCTATATCCTGACTTCTCTACCCCAGATCTCTCCATCCCAGGTCCCTCTGGCTGCTTTGGGCCCCTCTTGCTGGGGAAGAAAGACTCTTATAGACTCCTTTCTGTTGGATATGGGAGGGTCTGGGTTGGCCATTGTAATGGAAGAACCTGGAGAGTACTCTGAACCCAAGGGGGTCACCATGGTACCTTGGGTGAAGGAGACATTCAGGAACTGTAGAATCTTCCCAGGTCTCTCTTAGAGAAGTCTAAAGTAGACTTTGATCATGGGCTGCTCCCTGTCATGGAACTCCCAGGAGGACTCCTCTTCCTCCACCCCTCAGACACACTCCCACATGGCTCATCCCCTTCCTTTGACTCTTCCTGTGATCTTAAACTAGGCCTGCCCCCCCACCTTGGCTCACCCCCTAGAAGGAGGGCCTCATGGAGAAGAATGGGGCAAGCCCCTCTCAGCATGTCTTCCATGTCCCCTTCACAGTCCAAGAAGACCTATGAGCAGAAGTGCAAGGATGCGGATGAGGCTGAGCAGGTTTTTGAGCGTGTCAGCTCTCAGGGCAACCAGAAACAGATGGAAAAGGTACAGTCAGATGTGAGGGGTGGGGTGGGGCAAGGTTGGAGCCTCCTGGGGAGGACCTGCTCCATGTAGGGAGTGGCTCCTGCTGCTGCAGGGGGTTCTCTCCTCCCAGGGCCCCTTCATGCCATCTCTGCCATGATCTTGCCACCTGAGAAAGGAGCTGGTGCCCAGATGTGTAAGATGCCATGCTTTTTTTCTTCATGTTCTAGAGTCAGAACAAGATGAAGCAATGTAAGGATGCAGCCAATGAAGCAGGTACAGCTTCCCTTCGCTTTTCCACTCAGCAGAACCCCTCCCTTGCCCACTGAGGTGCCCACCCCCCAGAGCATCCCTATCCTGCCCTGCTTGAGAAACTCCTCAGGCCCCACAGGCTTACCTTGAAATGAGGTCATGGAGGTCAGGCTGGCCAAGGAGTCAGGACACTGGATTTGTCACTAGGGAAAGGAATAAGTGTTTATTAAGGACCTACTATGTCCCAGGCATCCTACTATGCACTCTTCGCAAATGTTACCTCATGTGATCTTCACAACAACCCTAGGAAGTAGATGCTATGGCTCTCACCATTTTACAGACAAGGAAACTGAGGCAGGCGGAGATGAAGTGACTTACTCAGGGTCACACAACTAGTAAGTGTCTGAGGCCAGATCTGAACTCAAGTCTTCCTGACTCCAAGTCCAGTGCCCTATCCACTGCACCGACTGCTTGACCTTGCTGTCTGTCACTGCGCCCGGGCTCTAGCCTCTGCCCTTGAGTCTGTGCCCACCTGTGATTCTGCTATTCCAGCCCTGATTCCTTAGACCTTCACCCACATGTCTTCTTAGAGCAGAAATGTCCACCTCTGGTCAAAATGTCCTTGGGAAATGAGTTAACATAGACAAAACATAGAGAACATATATAATATGTATTCTGTAATTATGTTATGTAATACATAAATACTGCATAGATATACTGACGTAGATAATGTCTATTTGTGGTTTTCTACCTCACTGTGCAGCCTGCAGGGATCACTTCTGTTGAGTTTGACTTGTCTGTGGATATGCCTTATCCTTCCCTTTAGACTCGGTCCTTGAGGATAAGGGCTGCCATTTTCCATCTTCTTCTCTTCAGTGCATCAAACAATGCCTTGTATTAAGCAGTCACTTAACAAATGCTCATTGAATTGAATGTTATTAATATTATTATGAATTACATTTATATTATTATTACATATAATATATAATTGTATAATGTATAAATAGAATACATTATTATATATTAATTATATTATATAATTATATATAATTTATGTATAATTATATAATAATATATAATTATATGACATATAATAATATTACTAATGTCATTAAAATCAAAGACAAGGAATGATGAAATACTCCTCTAACTGCAATATGTGCTACAGGGACTTGGGAGGAAGAGATCTTTGTGGGCTGGGCTTCAGGGCAGGCTTCCTGGAGGAGGTGGGTACTGGGGCTGGGCCTTGAAGAGTGGGCTTGATTTGGACAGATGGGGGTGGGGGGAGGGTGTTCCAGTCAGAGACATTCTGTGGTTGGACTATTTTCCATTTTTGTCTTTGCTCTTCTGGCACAGTACTTGGCACAGCGTTAGGTGGCTCAGGATGGGGAGTTATAGATCCTGGGTTCAAATCCTGACTCTGCCACTTGCTACTTGTGAAACTTTAAGCAAATCACTTAGCCTTCTTGGGCCTCAGATTCCTCAGCGGTAAAAAGAGGAGGCTGAACTAGATGGTTTCTAAGATCTGACCAACTCTAAGTCTTTGATATTAAGGTCCTATGAGATGGTTTCCCAGGAATAGAGAGCATGCCTTAGGGCCTGCCTAGGGCCCTAAGCAAGGGACAAGCCACAACAGGGTTCCTCTGGCCACTGACTGTCTAGGACTGGCCCATGGTCAAGTGGATGATGACATTTGGGCCAAGGCTCTTGCCAAGGGGGCTTTTGGTGGGCTGATGTATTCGTTCTTACCAACAAGATTGTACAGACTTCCAACTAAACTCAGCAACTGTGTATATGGACTTGCCTTTCAGAGCGGATATACAAACAAAACGTTAACCTGCTGGAGAAGGCCAGGTGTGACTGGGAGCAGGAACACCAGCAGACCTGTGAGGTGAGTGGCCAGCCCCCTGACAGCTGGAGCTGGCCTGCGATGGAGTGAAAGGGAGCAAGGCTGCCATCAGCCATCCAAACATCAAAGATGTCAGAGAACTGACCAAGGCCTTGGGTGGTAGACCAGATCCCCGCTAAGCTCCTGAGCATCCCTCATTCTCTGGTTGCTGGCATTTGGGCTTGGTGAGACCAACAGGCTTCTTGGCAGAAGTGGGGGTCTATGGGTATGAATTAGTACACAGGTGATGCATTCATTAATTTTGCTGAACTATTTTTTCCTCTTTATTTTTTATTATAGAGGATGGCTGTGTGTGTGTGTGTGTGTGTGTGTGAGAGAGAGAGAGAGAGAGAGAGAGAGAGAGAGAGAGAGAGAGAGAGAGAGAGAGAGATTAGCAAATGAAAGTGATGTAAAAACAAATTTCATCAATTTTTTTTAACAACCAAGAGGGGAGATTTTAGTTCAGTATTGGGGAAAATGATCAAAGCTGTCCAGCAAGAGAATGGGCTGCCTGTGGAGGTAGCGAGTGCCCTGTGGCTGCAAGTATTCAAGTGGAAGCCAGATCTCCTATCAGGATGGTATGGAAGGGATTCCTATGCTGGCAATAAGGTTGAAGCAAGTGACTTCAAACCCTCTTCCAAAATTCTTTGACTCTATAAAAGCTTCCTGGAAGAAGTGAGAAAATTCTAGAAAGTCTTAGCCAAAAGATGGAGAATGAGCCCTAGAAAAGAAACCTAGACTGGATTTACCAATCATGATCAGGATTGGAAATATACTAGAGAGATAACAGTGATGAGTCTGGACTGCACTAATGGTGAAAGAGGCATCCCAGGATAGTGGCACATCCCACGGCTGTTTCTGAGCTCCACTGAGAAAGATGAAAGACATGACAAGGTTAACAATAATAAAGCAATTAATAGCTAAAAATAGTAGTAACTAGCATTTATATAACACTGATGTATGTGAAACACTTTGTAAATGCTACCTCACTTGATCCTCTCAGTAACCCTAGGAAGTAGGTGCTATTATGCTCCCCATTTTACAGAAGAGGAAACCGAGGCAGATAAAGACAGCCAGTAAGTGTCCAAGGCAGGATTTGTCTTCAAGTCCTGTACTTCATCAACATTAAATGTAAAATAATCATAGAATGATAGCAACTTGCTCCAGGACCATTTCTATCTAAATTTCATCAAAGACAAGAATACTTTTTTCTATAATATATATAATAATATATTCTACATAATATAGAATAATATAATAATAATACAATACTTAAGATGGCTCACATTTCTAAAACACTTTGAAGTTTACAAAGTGATTTCCTTACCACAGTCCTGTGAAGTAAGTAGTACAAATATCATTATTCGCATTTTACAAAGGAGAAAACTGAGACTTAGAGAGAAATGACTTGAATAAGGTCACTCAGCTAGTAAATGGCACAGGTCCTCTGATTCCAGTCTGTTTCCTAGTGGAAATACTTCCAGCCACGGGGCACTCACTACCTCCATTCCCTTGCTGGACAGCTCTGATCATTTTTTGAATGTTGAATTAAATGTTACCTAAAGGAGAGACTGGTAAAGCATGAATATGAAAAGACGATCTGTCTGCCCGGGGAGCCTAGCCCCTGATGATGCAGAACTTGGTGGTATTACTGATGGGCATCTGGTGCTATCACCATTCCTCAGCACCCCTTCAGGAAATCTCTCTCTGGATTTAGGCCTTTCAACTCCAGGAGTTTGACCGACTCACCATTCTTCGGAACTCCCTCTGGGTCCACTGTAATCAGCTCTCCATGCAGTGTGTTAAAGATGATGAGGTAGGTGTAGCTCTCTGCTCCTCCACCTGAGCAGTTCCCCAGCTTGCATTTCCCTGGCAGCCAAGGCACTAGTCAGCACAGCTCTGCCCACTGGTGGTCCGATGCCTAGAGTGTCAAGGACACCGATGAGGGCTACAGGGGAGCTTTTTCCATGAAGGTTTCAATGGACTGGTCGAGGACGGTTTCTCAACAGCACTTAGATAAGAACACTTCTCCCTTCACATGGCAATAATTAGAAGAACACTTTAAGTCTGTAAAGCACTTCCCAGGTATTATTTCATTCAACACTGACAATGACCCTGTGGGACCCGGGCAGAGGACAACAGTCTGGTTTAGGAGCCAAAGAGCCTGCCTTGAAGCTGTGGAGGCCTGGGTTTAACTCTCTGCTCCGACACTGGCTGAGCGACCCTCACTTCTCATCCAGGAGTTCTCTTTGCCAGTGAAAGCACAATCCAGTCCCTCTACCTAACGACCCTACAGGAGAAGGGCTTTCATTATCCCCATTTTACGTAGGAGGAAATGCCCACAATCACACAGCTAATAAATAAGTACCATGGCAAGATGCTGATTCAGTGCATCATGAAGTTCTCTGCGCATCATCGCACCCTTTCTCTTCTAAACAAGGTCTCATCTGAACGGGTGAGCGAGGGCGCCGAGAGATGATTGTGCCTTTTTATAGAAAGATAAAGGCAGCCCCCGAGAGAGCCAGGACCTCACCTCGGGTCAGTCAGAGAGGCAGTGGCAGAGCCAGGGCTGGAGTCTCCATCTCCTGGCACCGGCTCCCTATTCTCTCTTCACCTCCATGGCTGCTGTCGTCTCCTTTGCAGTACTATGAAGAGGTCCGGATAAGTCTAGAGGGCTGCAGTATAGAGGCAGACATCGACGTCTTCATCCAGACTAAAATGACGGGAACAGAGAGGCCGGGTGAGTCCAACTTGAGGATTTTCCAAGAACCCTAGTGAAAGCAGCAAGTGGTGAAGAATATTAGGGTGGAAATCAATGAAGGGACCAAGGAGGGAAGGAAGGAAGGAAACAAACATTTATTAAACACCTACTATGTGCTAAGCACTTTACAATGATTACCTCACAACAATCCTGGGAGGCAGGTGCTATTATTAACCCCATTTTACAGTAGAGGAAACTGAGGCAGAGGTTAAGTGACTTGTCCAGGGTCACACAGACAGTAAATATCTGAGGCTGGATTCGAACTCAGGTATTTGGCTTCAGATACTTACTAACTGAGTGACCCTGAGCAAGTAACTGCCTTAAGGAAAGGCAGGAAAAAAGGAAGTGGCAACTCACTACAGTATCTTTGCCAAGAAAATCGAATGGACAGGATTGGTGAACTTTGGTCCAGGAGGGTCACAAAGAATGAGGCATGGCTAAGAGCCACTTCCTGATAAAAATAACAATCAATAATAGCTAACATTTATATAACATCTACTATGTGCCAGGAACTGTGCTAAGCACGATTTACAATTATTATCTCACTTGGGCATCACAACAACCTTGGGAAGTAGACGCTATTATTACCCTCATTTTACAGATGAGGAAACTGAGGCAAAGAGTGCCTTGTCCAGAGTAAGTATCTGAGGCTAGATATGTACTAAGGTCTTCCTGACTCTAGGTCTCTCCACAGGCACCCTGAGTGCCAGCAGACCAGAGCCAGCAGGTAGGATCTGAGTATCCTAGAGTACCTTGAGAACCAGCAGGGAATCATGAAGAACAGGTCCTGCCAGATGAAGCCAGGTTCCATTTTGACAATGTCACTGAACCGGTCATTCCGAAGAATATTATGAATATAATTAAATTAGAGTTTTAGCAAAGAGTTTGGGGTTATTCTCAAATCAAACCAACAAGCATTTATTAAGCATTGTTGGACATTGTGGATACAAAGAGAGGCAAAAACCAGCTCCTGCCCTCAAGGGATTTATAATCTAATGGGAGAGAAAGCATGCAAACAAGCTATGAACAGGATAAACTGGAGGAAAGCTTGGAGGGAAAACATTAGTGTTAAGAGGGGTAAGGTAGGTGGAAAAGGCTTCTAGCAGGTTTAATTCCCCTCTTGGGAAAAAAAGAGATATGGAGGTTAATTGCTTGGACAATTAAATATTGGACCTGGTGGAATAACTGGACTCAAAGAGTAGTCTTACGCTCAGCATCAGCTTGGAAGGTCTCCAGTGGGAGGCCCTGGGGATCTGCGTTTGACTCTAAGGACTCTGACATTTTTATCAATGACTTGTGTAAAGTCAGAGATGACATGCTCACCAGATCTATAGATGGCCCCAAGCTGGGAGGCCTAGCTAGTACACTGGCAGGCAAACTTAGGACCCTGAAAAGGTCTCAACAGGCTAAGATACTGTACTTTATTGAATAAGATGAAAGTCAATAGGGCTAATGATAAAGTCCCATTTGGATTCTAGAAATTGACTTTGTGAGTACAAGATGGGGAGAGACATGACTAGACTTGAGTTTATCTAGCAGAGATCTAAGCATTTTCATGGGCTTTTTAAGCTCGATAAGAATCAAATTTGTGACACAAGAACCAAGAAAACAAATATAAACCTCAGCTGAATGAAAAAAGACAAAGCCCCCAAGAATGTGGGGGTGGTCCCTGGGCCACCCCCAGGAGAGTTTGTCTTCTTGTATTTGACCCTGGCCAGACCACATATGGAGTACTGGGTTCAGTTCTAATTACCACATTTTAGCAAAGACATTATACAAGCCAAAGAGCAGTGAGCACAGGGCAGCCATGATGGTGACAGGGCTCCCATCCATGCTTTTAAAGCTAGGGATGTTCAGCCTAGGTAAGAGAAGATTCTAGCAATGACTATCTTCAAGTATTCACAGACAACAGAGGACAGCCTATATTTTTTCTGCTGAGCTCCAGGGTACAGTGCAAGTGGCAGTGAGTGGAGAGTACAGAGAGGCAGGTTAGGGTCTGTGTCAGAAAAAACTTTCTAATGATTAAAACTGCCTGTAAGTGGAATAGGCCACCTGAGGAGGCCATGGCGGGGTTTCCCTTTGCAAGAGCTGGTGGCCACTTAGTAGTGTGTCCATCTTACGGGGAATTCTTTGGCAGGTCTGGTTTGGACTGGATGGTTGCTGAACTCTGAAATTAATTTTGTGACCCTCTCTCTCCATGCCCCATTCCCAAGTGGTGCAGAATCAGGGCCTTGTTGGTGAAAAATGGGGTCCTAGAGTTCAGAGGTCAGGGTTTGAGTCCCAGCCTTGATATCTGCTTGAAGTGTGATGCTGGGAAAGTCACATATAACCTCTCTGTGCCTCAGTCTTGTTATCTGTAAAATGGGAGTAAGGGTACAAGGCCTGTGTTGCTATCATAAGAAAAATGCTGTAGATGTGGGAGTCATTCCCCTTGGCTCCAGAGGACCACAGAATCAGAGATTCAAAAAAAGAAGGGAATTTAGAGGTTGTTAAGTCTCACCCGCACACTTTATAGATTAGATTACTGAGGCCCCAAAACATGAAGATACGCCCATGGTCACCTTGATAGGTTCATAAGATAATAGATTTAGGGCTGGAAAGGATTTTAGAGGTCATTGACTCCAACCCCCTAATGTGATAGAGAAGAAAATTGGGACTCAGGGGTAAAGTGATTTGACCAAGATCATGAAGTGAGTGTTTGAGGAGGGTCTAAACCCAGGTCTTCCTGACTCCCAAGTCTAGTCTTCTATCAACAACACCACTGGGAAGATGTTCCTACATCTCCCAGAAGGACATGGGTTTTGTGCCAGGGAGGGCCTCAGAGCCACTTTCCTTAGGGTGGTGAGAACTTTGAGATCCCTGCTCCCCCCACCTCACTCTATCCTGTGGCCTTCCCTCTGGTGGAAGGACTGGGCCTTCCTGGGATGGGAAAGTGGGAAGGTTGGTTTGTCCAATAGCTGTGGGATGAGGGGTGGCAATGGTGGATACCTTCGTTGGCAACAAAGACCTTTTCTTAGTCTTCTCCCTTTCTTCTCTACCAAATTCACAGAGGCCATTATTTATGAGAACTACTATGATGGAAACCCCAATGGAGGCTGCCACAGTCCCAGTCTTTACCCTGCTTGTGGCATGATTAAGAGGTGAGGACCTGGGGGAGCCGGGAGGCTGAGGGGTGGTGTGAGTCTAGCAGGGATAACCGACTTGGACTTGCCCAAGTCCATCCCTCTCCACATATAGCAGGAGCTGATGCACCAGCCCAGGGGAGGCAAGTTTGGGGCAGTCTGCATGCAAGGTACCTCTGAATACATCATTTTAACTTGCCATTATTTTTTCTGGTTTTTTTCCCCTTCACATCACAGGACTTTTCTGTGGCTGATATCCCTTAGAAAGAGCCTTCTCTGTAGACTTCGCCTCATTGTCCAATTTGATGTTTAGTGTCCTTAATAGTATCTCTGTTC
This sequence comes from Notamacropus eugenii, assembly GCF_028372415.1. Taxonomy (NCBI): domain Eukaryota; kingdom Metazoa; phylum Chordata; class Mammalia; order Diprotodontia; family Macropodidae; genus Notamacropus; species Notamacropus eugenii. Next base: position 256,839,289 of record NC_092872.1, read on the forward strand.
CTGGGTGATTGAATTTAAGTGGTGCCTAATTTAGGGCACTTGGGGACCTTTAGCAGCAAAGAAACCACAGAGCTTAGCAGCTAATCACCAAGAATTTCACTGGTGATTTCACTGAGTGAGGTAACTCCCAGTGGAAGAGGATGTCCCCTAAAATTATACAACCTAATAGCCTTAGAGAGTTACCTGGGCACCAAGAGGGTCAAGCTGGACTTGAACTCCAGTCTTTCTGAGTCCAAAGCATATAGCTTCTCCTTCCCCCATTTTTGAGGTCAAAAAAGTCAAATAAACAACAATAATTAGGCAAACTAGGAAGCAGCCAGGTGGCAGGCTCGTGACTCACACCATACCAGAGACCTCACACCAGTGTGCCAAGGTCTTGGTCCCATTCTCATGGGGCAGCATCCTATATCATCTCCCCAAAGGAGGTCAGTATCATGTCCCTTGCTGTTGGCTCAATAGGTAGTATTTGCCCTCAGCACAAAATTTAGAGTTCCTTCTAGGTAATGTGGATATCTAAAGGTTTCTACCCCTGGAAAGGTCTTTCCGATACTTCCACTAAGCCTTGTTCTGCTACTAAGTTTCGGCATGGCATTGGTCAAGACATTTTCCCAGTAAAGCCTTAGGTTCATGGTGGCCAACATTTTGTCTAGCAGAATGCAGTAGAGTGGGTTTTGATTTCCATTCTCTTTCTGGGTCCCTATGGGCTAGGGAGGATGAAGGCTATCACCCTTATTTGACAGAGAAGGAAATTGAGGCCAGAGAGGTGAAAAGCCTTGCCCTTGGTCCCAAAGCTAGTAGACCTACACTCCCCTCCCCACCTCTAAACCAGGCCTTCTGACTCTAAGGCTCTTATCCCTATATCCCACCAAGACCTTTGAAAAAAATCTGAAGCTGAGTTCCCCATGAAGCCAGACCAGTACCATATCTCTCCTTACTACTGTATCTCCTAAATGTGTTTTTTATATTTCTCTGCCTGTATTTCTAACCTGCTTTCCAAATTCTGTATGTCATGTTATGTTCACACCTGCAAACTTGCTCAATACCCTCTTACAGGCCTTGAGGAAAAAACAAACGCTCCAACACCTAAGCCTTCATAACCTGGACCTACAGCAATGCATTGATAAGGAGCCCAAACTATCTTCAGTCGGGGAGTTTTTCATCCAGGTTTCCTGGCTGCCTATCCCCCTGAGCCCTGTGCTCAGGTTGTCCTGTTCCTGACACCTTCTTTCTCTTAAAAAATGGTTTATTGTTGCTTTAAAAAATGTGTCACTCCCTGTTTCCCTTTCCCCAATATTCTCCTTTATACCCAAGAAGTATGTTTAGCCAAGTGAAATCAGCACACTGACCATGTCCAACGGTGTATGTATGCTTCATAATGGAGGTGTGTTTGCATCGATTTGTGTTGTAATGTCTTTTAGTGTTTTTTCCTCTACTTTTTATTTCATCTTTTCATTGCCTTTCTGGTCAGAACACATAGGAGTTATTTCCTACCGCATAGGTCCCCAAATCAAAATTAAATAACAATTCCTCACTACTTTAGCACTTTCAGATTTACGAAGTGTTTTCCTCCCAGGACACATGTAGATGGGACACGTTTGTCCTATCCCAGGACACATGTAGATCGAGTATTACTATGACCATTTTACAGAGGTCCAGGGACTTGTCCAAGGTTATTTGGCTTCTTAGCAGCTCCTTGCTCGGTGACCTGAATTCAGCCCATTTCCCCATCTTGTTCCCACCCATGACCTTCCTGCTGCCCCTAAACTGGCACTCTCATAAGCATAACCCCAGTTTACTTTAAGGAAGGTTTACAAAACACTTTATCAGGATCACCCAGTGAGGAAACCCCCTCTACCCATGTAGATGGGCACATCCTCTGCAACTTAGAGAGTTTCTTGTGGCCCAGAGGTTCAGTAACTCGCCCAGGGCCGTGCAGCCAGGACATGTCAGAGGTGGAATTCAAACCTAGGTCTTCTTGACTTGGAGGCCACTCTGCCTCTTAAATTGACGCTATTATTATCTCTGTTTCACAAATGAGGTAACTGAGGCTCAGAGTTCAGTGACTTGTCCAGGGTCACACAGCCAGGCTGTGTCAGAGGCCAAACTCAACTCTGACCTAAATGTATTTCCCTTCATCTGTGAGGTGGCTGACCTGAGACCAGAGAGACTTGAGTCTGAGCTCAGCTCCCTATCTACCATCCAGGTATTGCCTGCCTCTCATTGCAGATACCATTACCCCATTTTACAGGAGCAAACAGAGACTGAGAGGTTAGACTTATGAGTTCACTAATATGGGGAATTCTCATTGTGGAAACTCCCTCCCTCCTCCCTCCCTTGACTCATGTCAGGTGCTGAGAGACTAAGGGGGGTGTCCTTGGTTAGGAAGTTGTTTGGTGGGAGGCAGCTCAGCCTTTCGTTCATACCCCCACACTAGACATGTTTCTGCAATCGAGGACCTCAAAAAGCAGGGTCACAAATGTCAAGAGAGGGTCCCTTGGGACTTTTGAATGGGGGGCAAAGTTCAAGTGTCCTGGGCTCTTTAGATCTGACTGTTGGGGGAATGGAGGCCAGGAGGGTTTCCTGGAGGAGGTGGTACCAGAAAGGAACCTTGAAGTATAGGGGTGGGAGGAAGGTTCTGAAAGCAGAGATTTCAGGAAGGGACTGTATTTGGGGGAGGAGCAAACGTTGGATGTTCGGTGCAGTGGGTAGTGAGCTGGCCTCCAAATCAAGCCCTGGGTTCAGTGTCTGCCTGTGTGACTCTGAATGAGGCAGACTCCAACAGAAATGCATCGTCTGCCTCTTGGCTTAGAAAACCAGTGTCATTATCTGTCACACTGTATTTGTATTTATTTTGTTCAACATTTTCCAGCTCTGCTGGGAGAGAGCTCTCTAGACTATAAACTTCACTGGTGGTGCCAACCTGCTCTGGTAGAAGGAGTTTCCTCACTTGGGAGTTCCCTATACAGGAGAAATCACAGGTTCCTATAGAGTAACACGCGGAACGGTCGTAAGACAAAAATCAAATTGGTTTCAGAAAGCCTTGAACGCCAGAGTGAGAATTTGCCATCTCCCCTCACACTACCAACCCATCCACCAAACTGTGGAATGGTGACTTTATATATCTGTACACACACACACACACACTGTTATGAACATACAGCTACTTCCCATTTGTGGGAAGGGCTCAGGTTTCCCTCACTGAAATCTCTAGAAAAAGCTTCATTGATCCCCGGTGCAAAGCTGAAAGGAAGCGGGGAAAGTGATATGGATTCTCCTGTGACCAGAAGGAAGGGAGCAAAGTGGATTTTCTAAGGGATTTCCAGCTTCTGGCACAACTTCCCCCATCCCTGGCTTGCAACCTGCATCATCACTGTCACAGAAAAGCAGTAGTGTCCCTACCTGTATGGCAGGGACTTGTGTGTGTGTGTGTGTGTGTGTGTGTGTGTGTGTGTGTGTGTGTGTGCATTTATCTTGGTCTGTGAGCCTTTTGTAACGCAGTGGCCCAGTGACAGAGTGTCAGGTCTGGAGTCAGGAAGACTCCTCTTTCTGTGTTTAAATCTGGCCCCAGACACTTCCTAGCTGTGTGACCCTGAGCAAGTCATGTCACCCTGTTTGCCTCAGTTTCCCCATCTGCAAAATGAGCTGGAGAAGGAAATGGCAAAGCACTCCAGTATCTTTGCCAAGAAAACCCCACATGGGGTCATGAAGAGTCAGACACAATTGAAATGACTGAGTGTGTCACTGTGTCCATTGTCCCTTGCCTGACGTCAGGAGGACCCTCAAGGCCACTGGCCTGGAGTCAGACCAGGAGAAGCCTCAGAGGACAGATATGGCCTCTCTCAGTGCCCCTCCCCTATGGACTAGCCATTCCCTTCCCCTCCCCCAAACTCCTAGGGATTTCCCTTCAGGGTTTTCTAGTAGAAAAAGTCCAAAGATCTGGGGTCCCCACTGCAGCACCGACTCACTGGGTGGCCTTGGGAAAATTCCTTCCCATCTCTGAGCCTCCTCCTCTCACAGGAGAATGTCATGGATGGAAAGGCCATGCTGGACAAAATAGAAAAAAAAGAGGAGAGTGGCCAAGGGAGGCTCTTTTTCAAGAACCCTAAGCTAGAAGTAGGGGACTGGGCTGGCTCAGGAGTGGGTTGCGTCACTCCCTCACAGGCTCTGAGCCTGAGGCAGTTGAATGGAACCAGCATTGATTAAGTCCCTGTTCCTCTCCTCAGGAAGCTCACATCCTAACAGCTAAAGGTGTCCAAATCCAATTACAGGGACCTCTGGGCTCTTTCCTTTTGGCTTGGAATATCTCCCTGCTCTGGCCAGGCTAGCCTGGGCTGTATCTGAGGACTAGCCTGGGAAAGATGGGGTGCTGAGGGGTCCAAAGCTCCCCACTAGAGGGTGGGGCTCTAGGTGAGGGGCTCAGGGGTCCCCCAACTCACTAAGAGGCCAACTAAGGCATGAAGGGGCCACTAGGCTAAAAGCAAGCACCCTACTGAGGAAATCAGAGCCTGAAGCCATGGCATCCAATCCCCTCCTTTTACCCATGGGAAAACTGAGGCTGAGAGCAGTAAAAGCAGCTTGTCTAACATCACACAAGATGACAAACCTGAGATTTGAACCCACTGCCTCTGACTCATTTTCCATATCTCCACTCTGACTCCTATTGACCTCCTAAGGTTAAACTGGGGGAGATTTCAGGTGGACAAAAGCAGCCCAAGCAAAGGGAAGGGGCCCCTCCACAAGATGGGTCTGGATTACCTTAAGTCAGGGCTCCTGGGTCAGGGAGGGGCTTGACCTTGCCATCTTCCCCATGGAATTCCTCTCCCTGGAGTTTGCATGAGATCAGGGATGTGTCCGAGGCTCCTCCCACTGCAGATAAAACTTTCTTGAATAACCAGTCTTTCTCTGGTCTCATCTAAAGGGTTTCGCACCCACAACCCAGGTGAGGAGGTATTTTGGTCATGACGGATTTGGAGTTGGAAGCCCTGGCCTGGTAAGGGTGTGACTTTGGGCCTCCATCTCCTCATTGGTGAAATGAGATCACAGGCTTATAGCCAGAAAAGGAAAGGAGCTTCAAGGTCTTCTAGTCTGGGGGTTGGGTGAGGAGTGACTTGGCTAAGGTCACTTGACCAGGGATCCAGCAGAGGCTCCTGTGGCTTTAGGAGCTATACCCTTTCCATAGCACCACCTCTGGTTTGATATTCATATTTACCAATCCCTCCCCCAACTTCTCCTAGGACTGTGCTTTGTTAAACCAATGGAAGTTGCTGATTATTTCCTAGGAGACAGGACCATCCATGCCCCAGGGAAAGTGCTGCTGGTCTGGGGGATGGGGAAGTACATGCCTCTCCTTATTCTGCTCCTCTCCCAGCACCAATACAATATTCACAGTGCCTACCGCAGCTATGAATATGTCATCACAGTTCTGAATCACAAAATATAACAGACTCTCCACATGGAAGACAGAACCAAAACATTTATTCAAACATCAGAAAGCCAAATCCCAACACCAGAAAACCAAATCCATCATAGTAACACAGAAATCTATACATAATAACAATGTAGGAGCCTTCCCTCAGTCAGGTTTCCCACAAACCAGTTCCCTTAAACCAATCACCAACAAGCTCTCCCACTCAGTGGGGACTCAGTCTGGGCCATACATCTCCTCTCACCCCCTCCCCACAGCCCTCTTCCATGCCCAAGCCTTTCTAGAGGCTCCCCATGTTCTTATATAGCTTTCCCCTCCATAGGCCCCTCCTAGATTCATAGGCTTCCAGATTTGAGAGGAGGCTCAGAAATCATCGATCCAGTCTTTCCTGACCAGGAGCCCCTACAAAGGGCCATCCAGCCTTCCTGTGATGGGAGGCTCAGTATCTCCTGGTAATAATAATGACAGCTAGTACCTACTATGTGCCAGGCACTATAAGAAGCACTTCACAAATATTATCTTATTTGATCCTCCTCACAACCCTGTAAGGGAGGTGCTGTTGTTATACCCAGTTTACAGGTAAGGAAACTGAGGCAGATAGAGGTTAAGTGACATAGCCAGGATCGCATAATTCCTAAGTGTCTCAGGCAGGATTTGAACTCAGGTCTTCCTGACTTCAGGTTCAGTGCTTTGTCCAGTGCTCTCTCTAGTAATCTATTCTGCTTTTTAACAACATGAATGTAGACTTCCTGGTACAGGGAACGGTCCCAGACCTAGCAATGAACAACGGATGCTTAGGAGGGAAGGGAAGAGGAAAGGCAAAAGGCCCCAAAGAGTTATCATGGCAGCCTCTCGTGCGGCCAGAAATCTCACTACTACAATTTTAGTCTTTTGGGTCTTTGAGTTCCCCCAAGTAAAACACAAATGCCCCCTGGGTGATGGGGCTCACCTTCAGTTAAGACTGGAGCAGGAGTCAAAACCAACTGTACTGAGCACAGGATGAGGGTGGTCAAGTGACAATTTGTATGGAAAAGATCCAGGGGTCACAGTGGACTACGATGCAAATTGACAAAGAAAGGCAGCCCCAAACTCCTAACCTGACCCCAGAATAACTTCCCTGGTCAGGCCACATCTGGAGGGCTGCCTTCAGTCCTGGGCAGGATGTTTTAGGAAGGGCATTGAGATGCTCAAATGCATCCAGAGAAGAAAAAAACATGTGGGGAGAGAGCAAGAGTCCAGAGCCTACAATCATCAGTATTGGAAAGAACTGAGGATGTTTAGTGTGCAGAAGGAAGTGTCGATGACCACCTTCAAGTGCTTGAAGGGTCAGCCTGGAAAAGAAATGAGGCTTCTTCTTGCCACCAGAGGAAAGACCCAGGAACAAGGACAGGAAGTTAGAGGGGAGTGAGTTTTCCTTTGGAAAAGGAAACACTTCCTGATAATCAGTTGTCTAAGAAGAATGGATTGTCCTGGTAGGTAGTGAGCTCCTCATCAATGGAAGTATTCAAACATATGCTGGATGAGTCCCTGTCTGGGATGTAGTAGAAAGGACTCTTGCTCAGGCTGGACCGAATGACCTTTGTGGTCATTTCCAACTCAAGGATCCCATGATATGATGAGGCTTTACTGATGCTCTGGACTTGGGAAGTGAGATAATGGATGGGTGCTTAAGGAGAGGCCAAGGAAAAGCACTGAGGGGAAGTTAGGAGGGCCCAGGGACAAACTTTAGGGATGTTCTGGTTTTGTAGGACTTACAAGTGTTCTGCTGTATGGCTGAACTGTCACGGGCCACATCTGGACGCATGGTGGGAGGAGGGCCTGCGGGAGCAATCTGCCCACAGGGGTGGGGGGGGATGGGGAGTCAAGAGATAAGCTGAGAATGTGCCCATTCTTCAGACTGAAGGCTTTCATAGAAGTAGCATGTCCCAGCTCCAAGATTGGGATCAGGGAACAATAAGAGCCCTTGGGCCAAATCTAAGAATAGTTTTTGCATTTTCAAATAAAATAAGCATTAAAGAAAGCTTTATTGTAAAGAAATAAGATAAATAAATGATGCTTTATTTTAAAATTTTAAAAACCATTCTTAGCTCTGTAGCTGCACAAAACCAGGTGGTGGTCTGCTGGTCCTTGCCTGCTGACTGCCCTCACCTTCTGTAAATCCCACCTTCTCCAGGAGGCCTTCTCCAAACCCTCTTAATTCTACTACCTTGGGGCTGTTAATTATCTCCTATTTACCCTGCATGTATCTTGATTCGTCTATATGTGTTTGCATGTTGTCTCTGTGAGCTCCTAAGATCCTTGAGGACCGCCTGTATCCCTAGCTCTGAGCACTGAGCCTAGCACCTAGTAGGTGCCTAAGAAATGCTTACTGATGGATGGATTGAGAGTTGGCCAATGCCCTGATCCAACCTTCACATTTTACCGAGGAGAACCAAGGCCCAAAGGGACGTAGTCATTTGTCCAGTATCTCAGAGTGGCAAAATTGAGACTTGGAGCCAGCTCTTCTGACCACACAGCACCCCAGCCACCATCTGCAGCCCCGTTTTTACCCTTGCCCAGCCATGGTATATTCAGAAGATTCAGAGACAGAAGAGAATGATAGCTCTGTTCTCCATCCCAGCAGAGTTCTCCCTTTGTAAAATGGGCGTAAAGTTCTAAGTCCTGCAAGAATGTGGACTGCTTGGACCTGGGGTCTCCAGAGAGAATTTTCCCAGCTTTCTTTCCCTCTGACTCCACAGGTTCTCAGGGTTGTTACATGGAAGCCCCAAAAATACTGCCGAGAACGTCATCCCCTCCGCCCCTCCGGCAGGTAACTGTACCTTCCTTTTGGAATAGAATCTCAGAGTTTGAGGGGGCAAGAAGGGAGTGTGTGGGCTCCTGCTCCTTGTGCGGGGCTCCCAAGAGGCGCTTTGGGACAAGTAGCCATGGAGTGGAGTTACAGGAGGAGGGACAAGGAACTAACATACACAGTGGAACTAGAGGGGACCTGAGACCACCCAGGGCAACTCCCTTGCTTTACAGTGAAGGCAACTGAAGTCAGAGAGGAGAGAAATAACTCTCCCAAAAGTCACACAGCCTATTAATGGTAGAACCAGGCCTGGAGTTGTGTCTCCTCACTCTGGGCCTTTCCCAAATGCTATTTGAGGTTGGTTTACTCACCCCATTAGCATTCAAAGATCCTGGATTCTGGGCTAGGGTGGTGCCCAGAACAGCTGGAGATATATATCTGTGTTTAATTTAGGAAAGTGAGTGGGAGGGAACCAGAGAAGGCACCCAGAGCAGCTGAGGCTCTTCCCCTAACAGTCCAGTGGCCCAGACCAGGCCATGATTGTTGACCTGAGGTGTGGCCCCGGTGAGAAGGGAAGGAGCATTAACGGAACAGACCTGTGTCCTCCCTGCAGGGCCAGGGCATGCTAAGGCAGGGTCGATGGTCAGTGCAGAAGGAGGGTGTGAAGTGTGAAGGGAGCTGAAGGAACTGAAGAGTGGGACCAGAGAGTGAGGGAAAGACGGCAAGAGAAAAAGAGACAGAGACAGAGAGAGACAGAGAGATAGAGAGATAGAGACACAGAGACACAGAAAGACAGAGACAGAAAGAGAAATATCCAAATGGTATGGAGCGGGGGTGGCTAATCAATCATAGCTGACCACCCTAGGTAAGCGCAGTGTAAGTAAGACCAGCCAGCCTCAGGCAAAGAAGTCATGCTTCCAACACTCAGGGCTGTGACACCCTTGGCAAGATACTTAACTGGTCTGGGAATAAATTTCAATCGAGGACATTTCTCCCTTGGCATGATGCTACCTGCACTGGTGGCCTCCCAGGGTGGATGTAAGGAGAGAGTACCTCACAGATCTCTCAGGAGCCAGAGAAGAGGGAGGGTCTGAGGTTTCAGGGAGGGGGGACTCAGACTGGTCCAAGGTCCCTTCTGGCTCTGACTTGAATGAGCATCAGCACTGGAGGAGTTTACAATCTGGATTGGGGGGAGGGAGTTTCTGGGTCCTTCCCAGGGGATTCTGGAGTGCACTGTCTATGCACTCTCAGGGGGGGCCAGGAGCAGCAGGGAAATTCACCCCACTTTTCTTGGACAGGCCTCATCTCTGCCCCTCTGCAGAAGAATGACATTGTCTATGCGGACATTGCGCAAACTAGGTTAGCCCCAGAAACCTTGGCCCAGGACTACAGGGCACTCTATGACTATACGGCTCAGGTGAGTAGAGGTGAGGGCCTCAGTTTCCTCATCTGTAAAATGAGGCTGATGAGAGCACCCACCTCCTGGTCGTGGTGAGGAGCAAATGAGACTACACTTATAAAGCTTAGTACAGTGCTTGGCATACAGTAGGTGCTTAATAAATGGTTGTGTCCTTCCTTCCCTCTTCATACCCTGATAAATTAGCTTGCCAGAGCTTCTAGAGGAGGAGGAGATGGCTGGGTAGGAGGGAGAGAAGACTGGGGGAGTAGAGAAGGGGATGATACTGCCTTCATTGCTGGAAGCCCCTCCCCTGGGCAGGACTGGATGTAGCATGTGGAGGGTGGAAGATGGTGGGAGGAACACAAGTTACAGAGAATCTAACTTCAGTTCAGTGTAAGCACTAGCAACCCAAATGGCCAAAAGCAGAACGAGTTGGTTTATGAGGTAGTGAGCTCCCCATGGCATGAAATACTTGAACAGGCTCTATGTTCCTCCGTGGGGATGGGAGGTTGGCTCTTCTGAGGTCTGTGCTGACTTACTCCCCCCATTCTGTTTCAGAATGCTGATGAGCTGGACATCACTGCTGGGGACATCCTGGCAGTCATTCTGGAGGGGGAAGACGGCTGGTGGACAGTGGAGAGGAATGGGCAGAGGGGCTTTGTGCCAGGCTCCTACCTGGAGAAGCTCTGAAGGAGCAGCCCCCCCCTCCCTCTGCCCCTCCTCCCTGGGAGAGATGCCCCCCAACCCCGCCTGACTTCGCTTCTGGGGCAGCTCACATCACATGGCCTGAGCTTTCTCCACTGCTTCCCAGGGGCCACACTTAGGGAGGTGGGAAGTCAGTCGTGTGTGATGGGAGTCAGGAGACACTTAGGTGCTAGTCCCAGGTATGTCCTTAATTCAATATATACAAGTCTCTCAGACTCAGTTTCCCCATCATGGAATTAAAGAGTTAGATTAGATGATTTCTAAGTTCCCTCCCAGCTCTGACATTCTCTGTTCCAAGGTCCTTTCCAGTTCTGCCATTTCCTGTTGTAATATCTCTCCAGATGTGACATTCTCTGCTCTAAAGTCCCTTCCAGCTCTGACATTTCCTTACACACGAACACACACATGGCAAAGGATGTGGTCCTCACTGCAGGAGCTCAGAGGAGACTGAGACTTCCTGGGGGAGGTGGGATGTTGGGTGGCCCTGGAAGAATGGGAGGTATCTGATGGGGGAGAAACCAGGGAGATGTTCTAGGCTAGCAGGAGAGAGAGAGCAAAAGCATAAAGGAAAGAAATGAGCTAGGAATGGTATAGAGGGTGGGAATAGGGGTCTGGGGGTGGGGCAGGGGGACAGAGAGAGAAGCAGCCAGACTAAACCGTAGACTGTGGGGGCAAAGTGATGTATGAGGAGGCTGGGTTGGGAAAACAAAGGGAGGGAGGAATGGCCAGATAGAGAGAGAGAGTAAGAAAGACAGAGAGACAGAGAGAGACAGAGACAGAGACAGAGAGACAGAGAGAGAGACAGAAAGAGACAGAGAGAAATTGGGGAGAGAGAAGGAGAGAGGGAGAAGGGAAGACAGACAGACAGACATGATCAGACGCATGGCCTCAGCTGGGTGCCCACCCGCTTGAAGAGGCTCATTAGTCTCCAAAGTATTAAGAGTCCTGAACAGGGCAAAGTCCCACCTGTGTTACTTCTAGTGTGTCATGTCCCCTCCACAGGACTCAGCTTCTCCTCCTGTACTAGACCCTGTTACCCACCTCATAGGATGGCTGTGAGGTTGAAATGAGACAGCACCTGCTAACACGATTTGCAAACTTTGCAGCTCTCTCTCACAATTGTGATTACAGTCGTTACTATTATCACCCTCATGGGAGCCTCCTCACCTCACAAGCCAGCTTGGGTCAGAGATGGGCTTCAAACCTAGGACTTCCTCTTCTACACCCCCACCCCCAAGCCTCAGCATCAGCAAATGTTTCCCCACATCTGACCTTCCTGCTACAAAAATATAAATACAAACTCAAAAAAGACAGTCCTCGCTTTCCAGGGCTCAATATCTGTAAAATGAAGGTGAAAAGGAGTGGGGGGCGGAGCAGGTAGCCCCCTGGAGGGCATAGTGGAGAAAGTCCAGAGATACTTAAGAGTGGAAAGCCAGATTTTAGCTCAACATCAGAGAAAAACTTTCCAACAATTGCAGTCAACAAGCATTTACTGAACTACTTACTATGCTCAGCAGAGGACACAGAGGCAGGCAAAAAAAATAGGGTTCCTGCCCCGAAGGAGCTTACCTTGGAATGGAAGGGGTTGGGGCACAGACAACATGGAAAGATCTAGGCATATCCAAGAGATAGATATACGATGGATAGGTAGATAGATAGATAGACAGATAGATAAAGATAGATAAGATAGGATAGATAGATGATAGATAGACAGACAGATAAATATATATACATTCATATATATATATATATGCACACACATACACACACATATGCACACACAGGGTAAGTGGAAAGTAATCTCGGGAATTCGGGGGTGTGAGTGTGCAAAAGGAGTGGAATGGTCAAGCGTGTCTTCAGAGGTCAACCAGAGACTGGACAACCACTTGACCCTGATACTGTAGAAGATTCCTGCTTGGGTGTTGCTTGGAGCAGATGGCGGGACTGGGGGCAGAAGTCTCTGAGATGCCCCCCCAATTCCCCTCCCAACCCACCCCATTCTGTAGGAGCGGTAGGAAGGTGCACCATGGCCCAGTTCCCCTCATACTGTTTGTGTCTTAATAAAGACTATGGTCCTCAGTGGGTTCTTTGCATAACTGGAGAAATCCTACAGCACCAGACCCAGATCTTTGTTGCTCCTCTCTACTAGACTGCCTCAGCTGCCATGACAGACATTGTGTTTCCTCTTTCCTCTAACTCTGCGTCAAAATTAAACATCTTAAGAGGACGTGATTTCATCGGTGTGGGCTTCCCGTTGGATTTGGAGTCAGAGCAGCTGGCCTCCAATACTGACTCTGCTTGCTACTTCTGGGGGAGCCAGTTCTCTCCTCCAGGCTCTTATCTCCAAAATGAAGGGATAGGACTAGCCCAAGGCTTCTTAACCCTGACCCTTTCTCACATTTCAGCAGCGCATTTAGGGTTAGACCTGAGGACATGCACATACAAAGTGCACAGGCTTTGTGTTCAGAACCAAGGCTGCACAGACAAATACTGCCAGAAACACCTCAGATTCCTCACGCATTGGATTATTAATTTTTGGTCGTTTTGTGTTCAGAACACTTTCACTGTTGCCCTATGGGTCCCATCATCCTCTGCCCTGGTCAGACTTCTTTCAGAATAGCATGCTCCCTTCTCATCCATTTTATAAACAATACTAGAAAGCACATCCAGAGGAGGAAGACAAGGGGATTGATTATGCCTTAGCCTGAGAAGTTGTAGGATTGGTTCTGCCTCCTCTGAGCAGCCCCAGCTGACTCCTGTCCCACTTCCTGGGAGCAGTCACACAGAGAGATCTGGGAGACGGTTTCTGAGGACCCTCATTCTGCCTCCTGACCTTAGGTTAGACATGGAGAACTGACCAGACAGGGTAATGTATGGGTTTATGGAGCATGTGTCTGTGTGTGTGTGGGAGGGGATCCCTATAGGACTCATCTCTGAACCCCCCCTTCCTCTCCCTGTCATTGCCAGGGGACCACAGCACAGCAGAAAGCCCCAGAGTTCTGCCTGAGGGTGGGCCACATTGACTGATAAGTCTATGTCTTGCTATTAATTCTGTCCCATTCATGTTCATCTTGCTAGTGTGTATATTTGCACACATACATGCTGGATGTGCATAAACATGTGTCCTATTTCTCAACTTCCTTGCCCCTTTTTCTTCTCCTTATACCACCATCACCCCCAACAACAACAGACAAACCACAACCCAATGCTGAATAATTTAATCCTTTACATAATTTCCTTTCTTTAGCGGCTCATGGATTCACAGAGTCTGAGTTCGAATCCTGGCTTTGCTACTAAACTTGCTGCACGACCTTGGGCATGTCTCTTCATTGCTATGGGTCTGTTTCCTCCTCTGGAGAGCAGATAAACTTCAGTTCCCCCATCCTCATCACAGAATCCCCCCACTACAACTTATTCATTCTACAAGCACTTATTAACTCTGTGCTAACAGAAAGCATTTGTATTGTTTTTTCAAAAGGGCTTTCTTCACAATAGTCCTGTGATACAGGCAGGGCAGGGATGATTACTTCCATTTTACAGAGGAGAAAACTGAGGCCCAAAGGGTTACAGTGACATAGTTAGGCTGAGGATATCCAGCCTGAGTCCAGGAGTGGCCCCACTCTCCCACTCTTCTCCCTCCCAACACTGACTCTTCCCCCAGCGTTTGATCCCTTCTCAAATGTGGGGCTGGGGCCCTCCATGGAAACTGAAGACAGAAATGGGTGGTGGAAGAATCGAAATTGGAGATAACCCAAAAGCAGAGAAAGGAGACTCATGGAGGCTGACAACAGGCCACCATGTCTCACCATCAATGACTTGTCAGCCACATCCTCAAGGAGACCCACAATGGATCGGTAGAGAGGTGGGCAGATGATGCCCCTAGAGGGCACAGAGTCACTCTGACACCTGCAGAGATGGACAGAGGCCTGGAGAAAATGGATGAGAACTGCAGAGAAGCAGGAGTGTGGGGGCTGCTATCTGATATGTGAAAGGACCCCAAAACAGAGAGGCTAGAGAGCCACAGAAAAATCACAACACAACAGTGATATTTGAAAGGATGTGCTCCCCCTTCCAGTACACAGAATTTAAGAGATAACTGGACACACATTTACAGAATGTTGTTACAAATATCTCATTTACTCCTCATGACATCTCTGGGTTGAGGGTGGGTGGGTGCTATTATTTTTCTCATTTTACAGATGAGGAAACTGAGGCACAGCAGATTAAGTGACTCGCCTTGGGCCATACTTTGAGGCTGAATTGGAACTCAGGACTTCCTGACTCCAAGTCCAGTGTTCTATTTACTGAACTGCCTAGCTGCCTGTCAACAACTGGGCCTCAGTTTTCTCCTCTGTAAAATAAGGAGGTCAGACTTGGGATCTATGTCTAAGGCTCTTACTAGCTCAGATCTTGGTCCTGTTTTGCTATTGTCACACAGTCCAAGTCCTAACATGACTTCTTCCTCAAATTCGAACCCAGGTCTTCCTGACTCCAAATATGGCGCTCTGTCCACAGTGTCTTCTGAAATCCTCAGTCTTCCTTCGAGATTCAGCTCAGGTGCCACCTTCTCCGTGAGGCCTCCTCTAAGCCCTGCCTCTATTCCCAGATGAAAGTAGGAGCTCCCCTTCCTCAAATTTTCCTAAAGTACTTGGTCTACATCTCCCTCCTCACCTCCCCAATCCCCTCCTACTTACCTCATATTATACTTGCCCACATCTACACTGAGCCCTTCCCCCAGACTAAAGACAACACTTAGACTAAAGTCACTGAGAGGAGGAGGTGGGTTGTTTTTCCTCTTTGGAGTGCCTTCTTCTGCCCAAGCCTGGAGCTATTCTGTACAGGGGCAGCCCGTTCTGTGTGCTACATGCATGGTGGGAGATATGACACCTGATTGGCTGACAGCATGCCAAGCACAGCCACATCCTGCTTTAGCTTTCTGTAAAACTTCTGGGAGACACAGGGAGGAAAGAGCCCTAGGAAGATGGCTGAGACAGAAAGGTTTTTGAATGGTGGACTGGATCCTTCAAAGCTGACCCTATCACACCCCTTGACCTTTGGAGCTTGAAATTCTAGAGACTGTTCAGGGTGGCTCTCCTCTGGATGAGATCCTCCTCTCTCCAGTCCCCTCTTTGAGCTCAGATTTTATCTCAAGGCTTGTTGCCTCTTCTGCATTATTTGGTATATTCAAATCTTTAGAACTGTGATTTCTATTTGTTGCCTTGTTGGGATAAATGGACTTATTTCCTATTCACCATTTATGATGGTATTTTGTGTAAATGTACTGGTCTGCTACCAGACCTCTTGGGATTTGTAGTTCTTCCTAGTTTGGGAAGAGAAAAAAGAATGGATTTGAAATCAACTCTTGAACAACTGTGAGGGAGGAGGGAGGAGCCCAGAGGATTTTGTTTTGTTTGATTTGCATGTGTGGGTCAGCATGAGGATGTTCCCATCCCTTCTCTGCCAGGGGGATTGTGAGGAAGAGCTTGGAGAACATCTAGGTCAGCCAGTCAGCTGGTCATTAAGTGCTTATAGACACACAATTGTTCTGATTCCTTGTCCATTCTGGGACAGATTCAAGAAGTCAGAGCCCAGGGACAGCAACCTCCTGCTATTGCCAGGTGGTCCCTGAGGTGATTGTGGGTAGTCTTGGTCTAATTCTGCCCTTTCTCTCTCTCTCTCTCTCTCTCTCTCTCACCCTCTCTCTCTCTCTCACCTCCTTCTCCTGGAAGCCTTAGTCCTTCTAGGCCTGCCCACCCTCTCTGCTTAGCCTCCCACAGCTGACAGGGTCACCAACCTAGCAACTGGGGCATCCACAGAGCAGCAGAATGAGCACAGCATTTGGAGTCTAAAGACTTGGTTCAAGTCTTGGCTCTGTCTACTAGCTGTGTGTCCCTGGGTAAGTCATGCAGCCTAGGGCCTCTGTAAAATGAGGGGGTCAGACTCAACAACTTCTGGAGATCTGTCTCTAAATCTATATGTGATCCCATTAACCAAAAGAACCTTGGCTAGGCTAGGGTGTGTATTAGGGGGAGGCGCTTTCTCCCCTGGATTTATAGGTGGCTGAAAACAGAAGAGACTTTAGAATAAAAGTATGTAACTTTGAATGCATGGTTATAAACACTGGCTATTATTATCAGAGACAGTAGTACAGTGTTGTCAGACTTAAATGGAGACCCTATCTGCCACACACTGACTTAGGAAACCACAGATTCACATTATCTACATTGTGTTGTATTTTTATTTGGAAATTCCATTTTCACCTGGTTCGGGCTGCACTGGGAGTTTTTTAGGCACACAGCCTGGAGTGGATAGAGACGATGGAAGGGTCTGCTTCCAATCCTGCCTCTGATACCCATGACTTTGGGCACATCACAACCTCTCTGGGCTCAAGGCAGTTTTCTGCAACTGTACCTTCTGCAGAAGGTGCTGACTTGCATTTGGAGAGAGAGTTTCTGCATGCAGAGAATCCCTCATGCTGATTAGATCACAGGTCCTAGTTCTAGTTATAATCATCATCATCATTATTAATTAGTGTGCATATTAATAATAATATTTATTAATTATTAAGGTGCTTCACAGCTTGCTAAGCAGTTCACACACACTTTTCCACTTGACTCTCACAATTGCCTGGAAGGAGGAACTAGAGCGATTGTAGTTGAGGCTTGTGGGCTTCACACAAATCCAAGAGATCGGAGATCAGGGCTCCTTGCCCAGCACCCCCTGCTTGCCATTACCACAGCCTCCTTTTCTACCCGGAATCATCTCACACCCACTCGAAGCCCCTCACCCCACGCTCTGACCTGAGATCTAACGAGGTTTCGAGGGGGAGGGGTGTTATGGAAATATTCTTTGATGCACCAGACTCAGCAGGGCCAGAAATTCCTGTGCTGCCCTGGCCACTTAGCAATGACATAAAAATAGGAAACGCATTCACTTAGCACTTGACCATTTACAAAGCCCTCCGGGGCTGGCTGCCAGGGCAGTGACTTTTGTCTGTTTCCTTATCTGTAAAAAGGGGTAACGATTTCCACTACTTACCGCCTCATTGAGCTATCTGCAGGAAGGGGCTTTGGAAATGCTACAGAAGGATGACTATGATTATTAGGATTATCAATATTACCGCCCCTCCCCCCCACCTATGCCACAGCTGGCTGCAGCCCCACCCACAGGAATAATAGGGAGATTAACTGAACCACCCCATAGAAGATGGGGGCAAAGGCCAGTGCCTGAAGCATCCCAGAGTAGGGAGGAAAACAGCCAACTTATGGTGAGGGCTCCACCACAGTACCAGCGCTCTGGGCACCCTCTCTACCTGCCAGCTGCTGTTTCACTATAGCAAACTCCCAGCTGGCCTGGTATCACATTTCATGTCCACAGGGATGAGACCCGTCCAAATGTGGCCATCCATCCTGGAGGCTGGATGACCCCTTGTTGGGGATGTTGAATGATAGAACGGATCTTGAATGAGGCTAAATGGCCCTGGGGTCCCTTCCTGCTTCTGGGTTTCTGACCATCAGCACTTTTCAGGGGAGAGAGCCCTGGACTGGGGAGTCAGGACTGGCTGAATTGTGTTACCCACTGTGTGGTCCTAAGCAAAGTCTTTCCTCTCTAGCCTCACTGTCTTCATCTGTACAATGAGGAGTTTATAACTGCTTTTGACAATATACTATAGCTGACTGGTGAATTAGCTAGACTGCTGGACTTGAGGGATCAGGAACTGTGGGACCCTAGCAGGTAGCCTCTCTCAAGATGGTGCCTGCCCCGTACAGAGCACCACCCTTGGAGTCAAGAGGACCTGAGTTCCAATCTCACCTCAGATACTTCATACATGTGTGACCCTGGGTATGTCACTTATCCCCAATTGCCTTGCAAGAAAAAAATAAAGTTGTTTTTCCATCTACAAAATGAGACTAACAAAAACACTCACTCATTGGGGTGCTGTGAAGATCAAAGGAGATGCTAGATAGAAACTGTTTTGAAAACCTGAATGTGGCTGCATAAATGCTCACCAACATTATGTTCCAAGGTCCCTTTCAGCTTTTACATTCCAGGTTCTAAAACAATGTTGTAAAGCTGGCTTTTGAATCATCTTAGGAACATCAGAGGATCTACAGGTCAAGAGCTAAAAAGGACCTTGTATGTCCAACTCTCTCATTTTACACCTGAGGAAACTGAGGCCCAGAGGAGCGAAATGACTTGCCTAAGGTCACACAAGTATCAAGTGCCAGAGGTAGGATCTGAACCTGTCTCCTGTGATGGCACAGCCAGCATTCTTTCCACTGTTCAGCCAATGCTGGGCATCTGCTCACATTCTAGCTTGTGGAGGCTGCTCATCCAGGTGGACATAGATGGTAACATTCTCTTCCTTAGAATGTTCTCCATTGCTGCCCATCTTAGATCAATGGAGTCTTATTCTAATTGAACAAAGACTTGCATTCCACATCCACTGAGTAAGAGTTCTAACCTGGAAATAGGTAAGGGGTGATGGCAGTGGGTAGCCCCATTATCCCCTGTAGGGTGGAGCCCTCTCGTCTCCATAGGCTTCATTTATCCTTCCAAATAAAACAACAACACTAGACTGGAACCAGGAGACCCAGGTTTTAGAAGAGAAGAAAGATCATTAAGGAATTGATGTCAATGTGGAGAGAGAGGCAGGTCCCTATGGGCTCTATCCTTGACTCATCTAACCCGACTCAGATGACAAAACCCAAGATGGCATGCTCATCCCAATGACAGATGTCACAAAGCAGGGAGGGATAACATGTGAGGATCGCAGATCACAGAAGAGGAGCCATAAAGCACCTTGGAGGCTGTCCGGTACAATCTTATCATTTCACAGATGAAGAAACCGTGTTGCACAGGGAGGCTTTGGCTTGTCTAAGCCAACATGGTGGATGACAGGACTGGGATCACACTACTGACCTGCTAGAAGGATGAGCCAAAATTCAGCAATGACATTTACATGGGAGTTAAAAGGCCTGTAAATCTGCTCTGTAAGCAGAAGCTGAATGACCTCTTGGGGATGACTCTGAGCTTCTAAGATTCCCAACTCTGGCTCTTTCTCTATTGGGCCACACAGGCTACTGGTTAAAAGGGGCTCAGAAAGTCACTCCTTTTTGGTAATGCACTGTAGACAATGCACCCACCGACAGGTTAAGTGGGGGTGGAAGGTGGGCTTTGCCAAGGCAGAATGTAGTAACAAGAGGACCTAGGTTGGAATTTCATTGCAGACAGTTACTACATGTGCCTTAGAACAATTACTCAACCAACATGAATTTATAAAGCACCTACTATGTGCCTAGTATTATGCTGGGGCCAGATAATACAAATACAAAAGAACAAAGTAAGATCCCCTTCTCTGGGCCTCAGTTTTCTCATCTGTAAAACAAGAGATTTGTACTCAGTGACCTCTAAAGATCTCTCTTAGTTGAAATGCCCTGCACAGTTAGAACAGCAGGGAGCAGATGGTCAGGGCTGGCAATCCTTCAAGCGGCAGAGAAGGAAAAGGCTGGTGAAATATTCATGTTTTCTTCATTTCTGGTAAGTACCTTGTTACTGTCATTGTACTTAAGGATCCCGGGAAACTTCTAGGATCTCTCTTTCTCTCTTTCCCTTTCTTCTTCTTCCTCTTCTCCCCTTCCCTTCCCTTGGTCAATATATTTATCATATTCACTGGGAGGTACTGCTGTTCAAATAAGTGCCAACTGGTAATGAGCAAAGGTATCTAATCTAGGATGAGGTCATTCAGCTGAGTAGACAACAAGACTCTACGCTCATAGATTCATAGCTGGAACGGATGTTATAAATTATTGAGTCCCGCCCTCTTGTTTTACAGGAGGGAAACTGAGGTTCAGAGCAGTGAAAGGTCTTGCCCAAAGTTGCCTTGGGAGTTAACTAGAGGGTTCAGGATTTGAACACTGAGCTCCATGACTCCCTGAATCAGTACTAGGGCACTGCCCAACATGGTCAAAATTTAGAAGGTACCTATGACATACTACCGGAATATACTACCCTTTATGACTGCTCCCCAGATGACCAGGCAAGGGCACCAAGGACACCACAGGTGTCGTCCACAGCCTCCAATGTGGCAGCCAGCCCTTGGACAGCATGAGGCAGCCTTCCTGCCCCTAGGCATCCCTTGTGGGTGAACCCCTTCCTTCCCTCTCACCCCTTTTGTCCTGGCTACCGTAATTCCTGGTGCTCATAGGATCCATCCTTCTCTTTCCCATACATCTCCCTCCCCACCTTTATATGAAAGGTCATACAAATAGAGATTAGAAGAGTTGAAATTCCAATCTCCCAGCCATCTGGCCCCAAACCAAGGCTCTCTCCAGTACGGCCATGCTTTGCACTAAGAAAAAGGCCCAGACTAACAAAGAGATGGCTGTCCCTGCCCCCTTCAGGACTCTCCATTGTGTGTGAGGAGAGGGATCACTGGACTGCAGGAATCCTTTTGTCAAAGGCCTGATGGTCTTCCAGCTTGGAGACAGTGATCGGGAAGTCCAGAAAAAACCAAACCAGAATGAGAGTGCAAGTCATTGAGAGCACAGAGAACTGTAGCCTGCTCATTCATTGCTGGTGCCTGGAAGGGATCCCTTCCAGCAAGAACAGCAGCTATGAATGCCACTTGGGCATCCTCACTCGGGAGGATCCAGCCTCCACTTCTGTACAGCATGTTACAACTTTACAAAGGATCTTCTTTACAGCCATCAGAGGTGGGTAACACAAGTACCATCATCTCATTTTACAGATGGGAAAACTGAGGCTCACCGAGGAGAAGCAATTTGCCAAAAACTTGAATTCAGGTCTCCTGAAGCATACCTCCCCATCTCCTTCCCCAGTCAAGCCCTGAGTTCAGTGTCTGCCTGTGTGACTCTGAATGAGGCAGACTCCAACAGAAATGCATTGTCTGCCTCTTGGCTTAGAAAACCAGTTTCATTATCTGTCACACTGTATTTGTATTTATTTTGTTCAGCATTTTCCAGCACTATTCTCTGGGACCATACAGAATAGATTACACCCCCCAGACTAGCCATCCCTTGAAGATAGTGAACACAGTCTCTACCTTCTCCTACCCTGCAATTCATCTCTTCCTGAGGCTACACATTCCCAGCTGCATACACCCAACAAGAACAGAACTGGGTCAAGGGGAACTGAAACCTTGGCTAGGACGTAATCAGGAAATCATTTGATATCACTTCCAAAAGGCATGGCCAGAAGCTGATCTACCAGAAACTGATGCTCATGGAGACTGAAACCTCTCTCGTCCTCAAGTGCTGCATTGTCTTGTTCCTCTTTCTAGGGAAAACGTCAGGGAGTAAAAGGTTTTGTAAACTTCTAGGAGTTCCAGAGGAGGAAAAAATCACCCTCCCCTACCTGCTCCCCAAACACCTGACTGCTCAAAAAGCTCTTTCTAACAGAAGGAAATGAGCGATTATTAAGGACTCACTGTATGCTAAAAGCACAGAGGATATAAAGATAGTCCTGACCTCGAGGAGCTTATATTGGAGTTGGGGAGGATGACACAGAAAAGGGGAGCAGAAAAAGGGGGAAGGGGAAGAAGATATACAGTGAGGGAGTTTTGTGAGGAGCAGGGCCAAGAGCAGAATGGAGGCAGGCCAGTCCACCCTTCCACAAAAGGGAGGCTCCAGGATCAAGTCACCAGGGGAGGAGGCCAGATCCTGAAGAAGGACATTCCGCAATGTGGCCCTGGAGGGTGGTAAGGAGGCCCTGGGGCTGAGTCCAGGCTGAGTCAGGAATGTAGGGGACCAAGTTCTGAAGTCCAGAGGAAGTCAGGTCCCAGGAAATAAACTCGAGTCTAGCCTACTAGAATGGCATGCAGTCTGTACCTGCCGGTGGATTCCTTTCAAAATTAAATTAAGAAGTGCTGGAGAAGGAGGGAGACAGCTTACGGGGGCATGCTGCCAACACTCTTTCAGCATCTGTGGGAGCTCATGACTTCATCTCATAAGGCAGCGGCTGTGTGCTGTCATCCCCTCCCCCCAGGTGGTGCTCATGGCCAGGAGCCTTCTCAACCCCAGACACTCTGCCCATTACCTCGCTTTTGAGCCATGATAAGGCTTACAGGTCACCATGGATGTTGAATAGCCAGTAACTGGAGATGAATTTATAAACTGATGCTGCTGAAAAAAATCCATCCTTTGGTGGTGGTCAGAACAGTAACAGCCATACTCTTTCACTGTGGAAAAGATTCTGTATTCTTCAAGAAAAGCATGCAGGACAAGGATGGCCTATGGAGGGAGAAAAGGAGGGAGGCCCTGGAGAATATCTCCATTGGCTACTGGTTCGCTAGGTGCTTCAGTCTCAGCCTCAACACCTGTAGTGATAGAACTGCGATGCTGTGATAGTGCTCTAAGCACTGGAAGGGTCCCAAAAGCCTGGAAGGAACCAGAAGTGTATTAGAAAGGAGAGAGGAAGGAATCAGGGGACATTTCCAGGTGGGCCAATGTCCATAAGTCATATGGAAACTAGGAAAGTTTCCTGCCAACTCCATGAGAGATCACACTTGCCTTAGGGGTCCGTCCCCTCCTGAGGGACCTAATCACTGGGGAGCTAGTGCAAACAATCCTGAGGTCTGCCAAGAAAATCAGAATGTTTAATGCTTTCACAGCATCTATCCCAGAATGAAAGAGGGCTAAGTCAGAGGCAAAATCTTCACCTAACTCTTAACTTACAAAGGGAGATTCACCAAGGAGGTACCAAGCCCCTGGCCAGAGGACAGGCCATGCTCCTCTCCAGCCTCCACTTGCCATCCCTAGGCCCCAGTATCAGCCTCTTCTGGGAGCCTCCACAGCCTCAGGCTGCACATGGGTCCCTCCTTGGACACAGGAGGTGCTTTTAAAACTTTTTAAAGATCTGAGATTGTGAAGGGGGGGGGATTAGGGTGAACAGGCTCCATCATTGCTATAGGAACCTCCCTCTGGAAGAGACTGCAGGGGCCATCAAATCCAACCCCCCTAATTTTTACAGATGAGGAAACTGAGGCTCAGGCAGTTACAGGACATGGTTAGAAAGCGGTAGAGCCAGGACCCAAAACCAGGTCCAAGACACTCTCCTTCCACAACATGGGGATGTCACCTGAATTCAATCAGACCCAACATTACCAATCTGTGGTAGAAGAAAAACTGCTGGGCTCAAGAGTCTGCACCCAAAGCTGAGGGTCAGCTCTGACCCTAGCAATGTGACTGAGCCTGTCTGGACCCAAACCTGAGGGTCAGCTCTGACCCTAGCAATGTGACTGAGCCTGTCTGGACTCAAACCTGAGGGTCAGCTCTGACCCTAGCAATGTGACTGAGCCCATTTCCTCACCTGTAATTGAACTGAATCCAAAACATTCAGGAAGTGTCTACTATGTACTGTGTAAGAATGGTACCAGACCAAAACAAAATAGGCCTGTCCTTAAGAAGCATCTATTCTAATGGTGGAAGATAACACATTCAGAACTAGGAACATAGGAGACATATCCCAAGAAAGAGAAGGTGACCTGAGGTGGGTCAGGCACTAGCAGCTGTGCAAAGGCTCAGTTGAGAGACTGCACAACTGTGAACTATGTCTGGGAATATAAGTGTGGCCAGATCATGGAGGATCTGTTAAGATTTTCAGGGAGTTTTAGAAAAAGCTCTTTGCAAACCCTAGAGCCTCTACAAATATGAGGGACTGTCACTGTGAATAAGCCAGCTCCTAGTCAAAGTACAGTTTGTAGTTCTTTAGATGCCAGGGGATTTTTAGATCCTGTGCGGCTGAAGAGGCTTCCGAACCTCCCATCATTTGTTCTGCAGAAACTCTGAAATAAAAACAATACAATTTCCCCAAGCCCTGGAATGAAGACAAATCCTACATTTTGGAGGGAGGATATACAGCCTTTATTTAGTCCGACTTATTATGTACAACTGAGATCACTTTTACATACTATCTTGCTTGTCTACATGAGTACATTATTTCCAAATTTCAGACCTACACTCATAAAAAAAACACACACATATCATTATAGAACAGTAGTGCATACATTATACTTCTGAAAAGCCAGCTTTTATTTAAAAAACACTAAAGTTTGGAAGATGCCTTCAAATGGAGAGGATCTAAGATAGACGCCATATGATTCTACAGTCTGAGTCATTTTGTACAATTCCAATCATATTGACTACAATATACATGTTTTAAAAGTGGACACTGGGGAAGGGTAGCACTCAGGGCCCTTCATGCAGCTAACTAGCTTGTCATCCTCAGCTTCCTGGAGGCCCACCCAGCGAAGCTTTCAGAATCTGTGGGGACACCCCTTTAAAGGTCACCTACTGCTTCAAAGTGGCCAATGAGTTTCAAGTCAGAATGTTTTTTAGCCTATGTTTAAAAATACCATAGAGCTGCATGGGGGAAAAGGTCCTCGGGGGCTGGCAGGCTGGTGGAAAGCCACGTTTCTGAGCCCATCACCAGTGTCCAAGAGGGCTGTTTCTCTTTGTGCAAGGTGTGCTTCAGCTAAGTCAACTGCAGAAGACTTGCCCGATCCACCTTCCAGGGAAGGGAAACAAGACTGAGGAGCTTGAGGGCCGCTGTCTTTTAGGCGTAGGTTCCTCCAGTGATGAGCAGCTCATAGGCGGGATCTCTACTCCTTCGGCACAGCACGATGCAAGCACAGAGCATGCCCAGAAGCTGAGGGGAGAGAAGAACCAAGGATGGGTAAAGGGGCAGCAGTACCTGTTGGCTTAGGCAGAGTGAAAAGGTTCCCTTAAATTCTTTCTGCTCAGAATGGGAGCAGGAACAGAAAGGTTGCCACATGCTACAGGCTACAGCAAAGGTTCTCTTTTTCTCTTTGGAGACCCCAGGACTCCCACCAAAGTCTGGAGATGGGAGCAATGCAGGCTGCACACCTTAGGGATTCCCAGAAAACCTGAACCACAAAGATAGGGACCAGTCATCACTATGGTCTTCTCTTCCCACTGCAGATGTTCCCCAGCTGCATAAAAGTTTAATTACTGCTGTTTTAACAGACTCTACCTAAGGCCACAGTCACCAATTCTGTTTAAATTCAAAATATTTCAAAGATTCCCTGAGTTTACTCAGATCCCAAAACTGTTTTCCAAATACTGAATATAAAAGCATACTAGACCTGTGCAAGTGAATGGTAACTGAAGTCATCTCAATTTAGAACTTTCACGGGACACTTAGTCCCCTTTCATGGGACATCTACCATGCACATGGATGTGTGATGTAATTCTAACCCAAGACTAAAATTATCTAAGTTATGACTAACACCTTTTTAAATTAAGCTGGAAAAAATCTTTTAAAAATCTGCCTGATTATTCCTTTACACCAGTCAGGTCAAACTCAAATAGAAAGGGGTCCATTAAATTATACCTAAGAACTTCAGCAGGCTGTAAGATAATTTAGTTTCAAAATGTAACATTATCTAAGTTTTACTGTATTTTTATTTACTTTGTTAAATATTTCCCAATTTTATTTTAATCTGGTTCAGGCCACACTCAGGAATGTTGTAGGCTGCATATCTGAGATTTCTTCTTTAGACAATCTGTTAAAATCAAGCGGGGATAACGCTAGGGAAAATCATGGTATATATAGGTATCCCTTTAGATAGAATAAATAGCATTAAGAGTTGAAATTTTACAGTATTGAAGGGACCTCTAAGATCATCTCTTCTAACTTCTTCATTTTCCAGAAGAGGTGCCATTTAAATCTGGAACCCTTAATTCTAGAACCACTATTCTTCCCATGACATCAAGCTGCCACTTGGCCCCTTACCCTCTTAGCTGAATAGGATCTGACTCAGTCTCTAAGACTCCTTCCATTCTTCCATTTAAACCATTCGCCACTCCTAAATTCCATTTTCACCAGTCTTGCCCAAACAGAATGTGATTATAGTAGTTAAGAACTGTTTACATCCCATCACTCCCCTTCCCTCCGGGAACACAGTATAATTTTAACATAAGTAGCTGGGGACAAAGTCTTAACTCCAAAGAAAAACTAATACTTCAGGCCAACATGCTAAATTAGTAATACATCTGAGTATTAATTAATGAATTCATGGAATCTCAATTTGGATTCCAAAGGACTTTACAAAGTTTTTGGCTGTACTGGAATTTTGTAGTACTGAATATTATATAACACTTTAAGTGAAAAACTTAGAAACATTATTTATTACATCACTAAAATCTTTAGTGATAATGGTAATTCCTGTTACCTATAAAACTAAAAATTATGACTATCAAATTCAATAGCCAACTAAAAACTTCATCAAAACTAATCAAGATTGAACTTGCCACCACCTCCATCTCTAAATGCTTTTTAAAAAAAGGAAAATAGCAACACAGCTTTTAAAAATATATAATATTACAGAATACTATAAAATACTATTAATAATATCAACATTATTAATGATACTATATTTATACAAAAATATAACTCTAAAAGACTGATAACATCAATGTGTCCAAGCACAATTTTGGGTACATTAAAACTCAGAATGCATTTACTAAAAATATCATTTAGTAACTCCCTTTAGTCACCTTCACTATCTGTATCAAGGCTATCCAAATATAAAATGTACCTGGCAGGGATCAGAGCTCTATTAAGCCTCAGACCCTGTCTTCTCATCCATAAGATGTCTTCCAACTCTAAGACCCACACTCCTCTGAAAGCTGATGGACATTTAAGAGAAGCATAGTACTGCGGCAAGGGAAGTAATAATACTATGCTCTGTTATGTCAGAGTGGGGTGCCAGAATGCCAAAGAGCCTCCACCAAAATCATATCAAGATCAGTTGAAAAAACTTTTACTTTAGAGAAGAAAAGGCATTAGGGGAAGATTTCTCTCCAAATATTTCAAAGGCTAAATTGTGGAAGCAAGAGATTAGCTTTGTCTTGATCAGCTCCAAAGCGGGGAGAAGTAGGAACTATGTGGAGCTGGAGAGGCAGATTTAGGCCTGGTGTGAATGACAGCTATCCCAAAATGGAACACACAGTCTCTTACAGTAGTGGACTCCCCTCACTAAGGCTCAGTAATCAATGGCTAAATGAATCCATTTTTGTAGCTTTGGAACTATATATCACTATGGCCAACTGGTCAGTTTTCTTCATAATAAATGACTATCTTATGGGGAAAAAAAACAGGAAATTTTTCTTTTTCTTTGATCAGACCTACTAAATTTCCTAAAATGCTCTAATAGCTGCTCTTAAAACAGATTTCATGCCTGGAAGAGTTATTTTAAGAGAATGCGTGGGTATTTTGAAATTATGCTAGAGAGGATCGGTTTAATTGCTAGTTCAAACCTAAATTTCTTAAATTATCTAGAATTTGTTTGTCTATGTTAGTTCAAGCTAATGCATTTAATGGGGAACGCCTTTTTCAAATGTCAACAAGGTGGACTGTGTACTTACAGTATGTAAACAGTTCAGGAATGACTCATTAGGAAGCCAAGCTCTTTACGGGACTGTTTCTGCACTAATAAGCATTGATTTTGTGACTGTATAATATGGTGAGCAGTACAGAAAGGCTAGATATTGGGATATATAGGTAAACCCCACTGGACCACAAAAGTGAACCATGAGAAAGGTCTCATTTTCCAGGGGAGATCTTGATTGAAACAGTTGCAATAATTTTACATGCAATACATACATTTGCACAGATGTGAAAATCTTTTCAAGGACAGCTTTTGTGATCATGGAACCATTTGTAGAGACTGAAGTTTTTCATCTGACCTAGATTCATCCCTTACAGATTGGCTTATGAATCAACTAGATTTTTCTTCCCTTCCCTTTTCTGAAGGTTTGCTTAATACATTTTAAACTTGTTCCTTCAAACAATAACAGAGGTGAAGTGACTTGCCCACTGCCCTGTGCCAGCAGGGGACTCCCCCTTAGGCTGTCCTGCTTCAAGTGCTGACCCTCTCTCTGCTGTACCAGGTTTACCCCTCAAGTAACTGACACCAAGGAATCCAGAAGCAATAGTTCTGATTCTGGAGCACAGCTGAGGCAGAGCAGAAAGATCTTCTCAGCACGTCTATCAGGGGACTTTTGTAACTAGTATTTTTAATTTACAGAGAATCAGTAATCCTCTGAAAATTGATTCAGACCCATACCCCTCTATTCGTAATCTGGAAATCATTTAACTTCTGGGTGGGTAAAAAAGAGTTCATCTGTTTGACTTTGCACTAATACACTAATCAATAGACAGGCCAATGAATCAAGCAGCAGTAACGGGGCACTTGCTACACTCTGATGCTGGGCCAAAGACTGGGGAGTGTCCTGCCCTCAAGGATTCATTCTCTACTAGGGGAAACAACAGGTTCAGAGAGAAGCAGAAACAAACTGTATCTGGAAGTCTCCTACAAGCAATGACACCAGTCCAGTGTTAAAGGGAGCAGGATTCTAGTCAATGCAAGTGAGGAGGCTGAATCCTCAACAAGTCTCTGCAAAGACAGGGAGATGCATCACAGGGGACTGGGCAGTCAGAACCAATGTGTGTACAAGGGAGACCTGGGTCACATGGCTGGACAGGGGAATGGAGTTGGACTACAAAAAGCTTTCTTTACATGCCAAAAAAAAGGAATGTGCATTGGTTGCTAATGAGAATGGGGAGCTGGGGGAATGGCATGGTCACACCCAGGCTTTGGAAATATTCCTTGGGCAGCTGTGTAGAAGATGCATTGGATAGGGGAAAAGACTTGGGGGCAGACTCATTAGGAGGCCACTGTAAGAGTCCAGAGAAGAGGTGATAAAGGCCTGAATGATGGTGGTGGCCAAGTGAGGAGAAAGATGGGAATGGATGGGAGAAAGAGAGTGGAAAGAGCACTGGCAAGACCTGGCAATGCTGGGGATATGCCAGGTGAGGGGGAGTCAGGAGTCAAGGAGGACTTTGAGGTTCTGAACGTGGGTGACTGGAGGGAGGATGACAATGGTGATGATGATGACAGGACCCACATGAGACATCACAGACAATGTGCTGATGCACTGTAACTCCCTGCGTTACTGATGCGAGAATCTCAACTAATCGCTAAAAAAACATTCTGCATTAATCACTGACTGTTCCCATAATGATATTTTAGCTGGAGATGGCTTACTCTGCTGCTCAGAAGAACATCACTGGTGGTAATGATATCATTTCTGTCTTGTTTATTTAAATTTTAATGAATTCAGATACACAACGTTGGATAATTGGGAGCTGAAAGTGGAAAGTGTCCAAAGATATAAAAAAAATGATGCCACTTAATTTCTAATAAAAGCACTCAAATAAAGTTAAGCCAATTTGAAAACAAACTGTTTTGTCCAATATGAAAAGTTGTGAATTTTTTTTTTTTTTACTTTTCAACAAAGCTCCTAATACAGACAGGACTGGAGAAGCTCCAGACCAGATCCACTCCATTCACCGTCTAAGCTCTCAGCTGTCTGTTCCCCAACTCTCAGAGTTTCAGTTTTTCTGGACTGACCGTGATTTGGGTCTGGAAACCAGAAAATAGAGGTAGTAAGGCATTCACTAGACCTCAATGGCTTCTAACCAATCTAAGGCTATGAGGTTTTACTCAATGCAGAACTCTAACCAAAGGGCACCTGACGACTGGGAAAAGGGATGACATCATGAAGCATTTGTTTGACAGACCTTCTAGTGTGTCTTACCTGAATAGCAGCAAATGTCAATGCCGCCCAAATAACATACATCATGATATCCTGGAGCTTTTTCACAACTAAGGCTTCACAACCCTGGAAAAAAACAACAACAACCCAGAATCAGATTCTGTCCCTTGTAAAAGCACAGAGACCTACAAACAACCAACTATTCATTGTCAAAGTGGAACAGGAGCAAGAGGAATGAGGAAGAAAACAAAACATTCCAATAAAATGAGGGCAAGGAATCTGAAGAGATGCTGTTATAGGCTCCTGAGGGCAGACACTGTCGGGTCTCACTGATCACTGCATGTTCCTCAGAATTTTGCACATGGGAGATACTTGACAAAATTTAGCTAAATTAACATCTGCTGTGTCAGAATGCATTCGAGAGTGTTTGACAGCACAAAAAAGGGCATCACCACCAAGTCTCAGGCAGTCACAGAAGCAGTGGCTGCGAGCAGCTGGACTTACCTCAGAATAGAGGTCTGCAGGGTGGGCCAGGCTCCCGTTGCAGGTGCTGGCTGATGTTCGGCAGCAGCTAAGAGGGACGCTCTGATTCTTTGTTTCTTTGAACCAGTCTGTATTCTCCCAGTCTGAATAATTGTGAATTCCACAACAGTGCAGCTAGAGGAAAGACAAAGAAAATCTTATTTCTCACAAGACAAGGGATGTGACAGGCTGGCTAGCTGAGGATGGAGCCCAAATTCTAAGCGCAATAAAGAGGATAAAACCCCTTTTTCTCTATGAGATGCAGAAGGCAGGACCCAGAATGCTCCTTTTACAGATGAGACCTCCTCTGCTGCCTACCTAGAGTGGTGGTGACCCTGGCACCTGAAGGGCTATGCCAGCAGAATGCTTGCTGGAAAGACCTTGGGCACAGGCTGCCTCAAAGATATGGGGCATGCCTGACATCTCAGAGATCAGTACACTGGAAGGTTGGCCACCATGGCTCCTGCAGACCATCTCAAGAGGTGTGGTGGGATTAGGGCTGTGACTGGTTTCAGTGGGAAGAGTATGCCCACCAAAAAGATCCTTGAGGAACTGAGGAGGGTAGAAAGAAAGCAACTTACCAAGTCACATTTATGGTCATGAATCAAAGCTATTAAAACATATACTCCAGAACATTCAACATGTTCAGTAAAAACTGTAGATTTTTCCTAGCAAATATAGCCCATAAGATCTTTATATGTTAAATATGTGTTGGCTCACTTCTGCAGGATGAAATGTGAAAACTCTTTCGTCCATGTGCTCTAGATACCTTCCTAAAAGCACAGAGAGAGTCTCCCACTTATAAACACCTTGTAAACTTACCAAGGGAGGCCACTGGTACTAAAGGAAAAGCATGTGAGCCCAGGCAACATGGCTGGGTTGGGGGCTGAACTCAGGTGCCTTCAAAGCAATGAAAAAGAACTGACTGTAACTGGGCAACCAGATAAAGCTGCTCAAGGGCGTAGGGCAAAGGAGCTTCAACTTCCTCTGTGCTACAAACGTGGGCAGCTTTACGAAGAAAACGAGTTACATGAGAATAAACAGTGGCCAAAATATTTTTAAAGTCAAGTACACGGACCCCAGGACACCACTGGGTAGTGGTCCCCAATGATAAGTGGTTAAGACTACAAAATGTTACTCTAGGGAAGTAGTGAGGAGGCAGGTGCACTCGCTCCACTATCTAGACAGTCAGGACAACAACAAACAGAAAACCATGCCAGTGTGTTAGGCTTACCTGCCTCTGTACATAATCAATAGCCCGACTGGCAGCATCCGGAGAGGTTCCATTATAGGTCTTGTACACTTTTTGGATGCGGCGATCAACCTCACTTTCAACCTAAAGACAATACAAGTAATTCATTTTCTCAGTGATGCTGGGAAAAGAAACTACAGCTAAAACCCCTACCCAGCTGCTTGAGAGTCACTGAAATACCTTCCTTCACCACACCAAACTACCAAAGAATTATTTTATAGAGCTAAAAAAAGTGTAACAAAAATCATCTGGAAGAACGAAGAGTCAAGAATATCAAGGGAATCAATAAAAAAAAGTTAAGGAAGACAACTTAGCAGTTCCAGATCTCAGACTATACAAAGCAGTAGTCATCAAAACCATTTAGTCTTGGCTAAGACGGAGAGTAGTGGAATGGTGGAACACATTAGGTACACAGAGCACAGCAGTAAATGACCACAGGAATCTTAGTCTTTGATAATAAACCCAATGATGCAAGTTTTGGGGCTAGGAACTCAACATTTGACAAAAATTGCTGGGAAAACTGTAAAGCAGTTTGGTAAAAAGTAGATCTTATACCATATATCAAGACAAGGTCAAAATAGAAAAATGATTTAGACATAAAGAAGCATCTAATAAATAAATTAGGTGAGCATGAAAAAAATGTACCTGTTAGATCTACAGCTAAGGGAAGAGCTTATGAGTAAACAAGGGAGGAGGGGATTATGGGAAGGGAAATAGATAGTTCTGATTCCATGAAATTAAAAAGCTTTTGCAAACACAGAACTAATGCATTCAACATTAGAAGGAAAACATGAAACTGGGGAAAAATTTGCAGCAAATTTCTCTTGCAAAAAAAGGCCTCATTTCTCAAATATATAGGGAACTGAGCCAAACTTGTAAGAATACGAGTCATTTCCAAGCTGACAAATGGTCAAAGGATATGAACAGGCAGTTGCCAGAAGAAGAAATCAAAGCTATCAGTCACATGAGAAAATGTTCTAAATGACTATTGATTAGAGAAATGCATGTTAAAACAACTCTGAGATACCACCTCACATCTATCAGATTGGCTAACATGACAGAAAAGAAAAATGAGAGATGCTGGAGGGGATGTGGAAAAATGGAGACACTAATGTACTGATGTTGGAGTTGTGACCTAGTCCAACCATTCCAGAGTGCAATTAAAGGATTATGCCCAAAGGGTTATAAAACTACATACTACATACCCTTTGATCAAGCAATACCACTACTATGTCTGTATTGCAAGAGATCAAAGGAAAAGGACCTATATGAACAAAAATTCTTTGTTTCCCTGTTTTTAAAATTTATTTATTTTTAGTTTTCAACATTCACTTCCATAAGTTTTAAACTTTCTCTCCCTTCCTCCCCAAGATGGCATGCAATATAATATGGCTCTACACTTACATTCCTATTAAACACATTTTCATGTAAGTCATGTTGCACAGAAAAATTATAATGAATGGAAGAGAATATGAGAAAGAAAAAACAAAACCAAAAAAGCAAATAAGTCTGCTTCACTCAGCATTCTGACTCCATAGTTCTTTCTCTGGATGTGGGTGGCATTTACCATCATGAGTCCCTTGGAATTGTTTTAGATCCTTGCATTTCTGAGAAGGGCTAAGTTTACCAAAAATCAGTCATTGTGCACTATGGCTGTTTCTGTGAACCATGTTCTCCTGGTTTTACTTGTTTCATTCAGCATTGGCTCATATAAGTCTTTCCAGGATTTTCTGAAGACCACCTGTTCATCATTTCTTATAATACAATAAGATTCATTACATTACATTCATAAGACACAACTTGTTCAATCATTCCTCAGTTGATGGGTATCCTTTCAATTTCCAGTTCTTGGTCACCACAAAAAGCTGCTATACATATTTCTGTACATTTGGGTCCTTTTCCCATTTTTATGATCTCTATATACCCATATAATATGATGCCCATCTCTATTGCAGAATAAAGTAAAATTGGACAGCTTAACACTTAGCATTCCAGTGTGTTAGCACAAGTGCTTTTTTTAAACTACAATTACTCAGAAATATAAAAAAATGTTTTTACCTTTTCATTTTTACATATAATTTATTTCCATATCTATGCTATCATTTAAAAGCCAAAGGCCAACCTTATTTCTATGGAACAACAGTAACTTTCTCATAAAATTCAAAATTGCCATTGACTTCTCTGCTCCCTTCACTCCTGGTGGTACAGCCCCGTGTCAGGTGAGTGGGCCAACACGAGTGGTATGAATGGCTGTTTGGAAGGAGTTTCAAGGACTCATCCTAAGTCAATTTGCATTGTAACTTCTAAAACTGTGATGCTACTTTCAAAATTCTAAAACTGTAGCAGCACCATTGATAATGCGTTCTTTCACTTCACAGGACTAAAAGAAACCTTGCTGGATGAATAATTTCCGATCAATATTGTAGTTGGCAAATTTTAAAAGAGTAGCTGAAATTAAACAGTACATGATTTGTAAAGGCAAACATTTTTACTATCATTTGAAGTGAATGCTGTTCAAGTTGAATATAAATAACTCATAAAACATTCTTCCAATTCTGGGCCTACCACAAACTGAAGACAGACAACAAAATTAACATTCATACCTTTGCTCTGTAAACATATCCCAAAACCACGACGACAACCTCTGTGATAAAAACCAACAGCAGGATGATCACAAACTGCAAGGAAAAAATTCAGAAAAAATTCAATATATAAACTTAAAAGCATAAACCTAATACACTCAATAAAAAGTCATCTAGTTTCAAAGTGAAATATGGAGACAGTTTGGGAGGATCTACAGTAAGAAACCCAGGGAAGGTTCATGAGATTTGGAAGAAAAGCCCAAGAAATCAAGCAGGGATATGCGTTCTGAGGCTGTGGCGTCAGTGAGATGCTAACTTACTGTGGCAAGTCCACAACGGCTTTCTCGGATGGTGGCACAGCATCCGATTAGTCCAATAATGAAAAGGAGGGTTCCTACGGCTATAATCACAACAGCAGGGATGAGTGTGTAAACGTCTTCAAAGAAATGATCGTAGTCATCGTAAGTGATGAAGACATAAGCTCCAACGTAGCACAAGATGCCTGCTGCTGCCTGCAG
The DNA here is from genome assembly GCF_028372415.1 of Notamacropus eugenii. Classification (NCBI taxonomy): domain Eukaryota; kingdom Metazoa; phylum Chordata; class Mammalia; order Diprotodontia; family Macropodidae; genus Notamacropus; species Notamacropus eugenii. The sequence continues at coordinate 256,874,081 of NC_092872.1, forward strand.
GAAACAAAATGAACAAATTGGCAAAAATCCTCCCCCCTCCCAGGAAAGTTCTTCTCGTTAGTTGGTAAGCTATGACTTCATGATTAATTTCTCCGTTAGACATGGATTAGTTAGGCTAACCAACTGACTGTTGACTCCAATTATTAGCTAAAGAAAGTATTCTGAAAACAAGTTGGGTAATGTTATTCTTTTTTATATCACTACACACATCTTTTGTTTTTCCATTGTATTTTAGAGACCTTTCATGCCCAGAAATGAAGCCTCCATAATAAAGGAAGAAAAACCAGTTAAGCAAAATAGCTGATAGAACAATTGAGCCTGACAGCATAGACAACACTTTGTTTCCTTGTCCCTACAATTATACAGAGTCTGCCTTACTTTTCATGTTCTTGTCAGTGACATTATTGTCCTGAATCTGCTTCTACAAGGACCTTAGGCCTCTTCAACTCAAAAGCTATGAATTGATGGGACATTAGCTCATACACGTTTTCACACATTTCTCTCGATTCCTCCTAAGTCGAAATCTATTTCCAAACCTCTATGCTCATCCCTTTCATGTGAAGTCTGAACTTAAGAAGCTAAAACTGTTCACATCAAACCATCCAGAGGTCATGTTTTCTTACAGGGTTGGTACTACACCCTCCTCTTTAGGGACTATGTAAGTTTCTTTAAGGAAAGGGCTTGTATCATCCCCACAGAGTTTAACAGTGTCTAGCACACAGAAGCACCTACTAAACATCTCCCCGGCTCCTCTAGTTCCCCAACATGGCCCTAATTTCACTCTGAAATGTCTCCAGTTGTTGGCAGTTTGTTTTTATACTGAACTGAAATCTGGAACTTCCAGCCTCTGGGCCAAGTGGAAAAATTCTCCCTTCTCTCCTACATGTCATTCCTTCAAGCAACTTAACACTGCCAACTGCCACCCCACTTCCAAGGCTGTTACCTGTGTGGAAACACTCCCAATCCCTCCAACCTATCTTTGGGTGACGATACTTCCATCAACACGTTCCTCACCCTGTTTGGCCTTGTCCTTTAGATGCGGAACCACAACCCCATCACCAAAATGCCTGATGTTTTACTCAGGTTGAGATATGGTACAGGAGCAAATGAACAGATTCAAATTCAACAAACTTTTTAAAAGCATGTATTATGTGCACACTATCACACTGGAGAAGAATGAAAGATATATCCCTGAGACACATCTGTAGACAACTAATGATACAACAATAAATGAACATTTATTAAGGACCTACTATATGTGAAGCTCATTGCTGGGTACTAAAGTCACAAAATGAAAAACATTATCCAAGTTCTGTAAGGGGGAAGGGAATAAGCATTTATACAGCACCTACTATGTGCCAGGCATTGTGCTAAGCAACTTACAAATATTATCTCATTTGATCCTCACAACAACCCCACAAGTAGGTGCCATTAATTTTTAGGCCCATTTTACAGCTGAGGAAACTGAAACAAATAAAGGTTAAGTGACTTACCCAGAGTCACAAAGATAGTATCTGAGGCCAGATTGAACTTGGGTCTTCCTGACCGAAGTCTCAGGGCTCTATCCTCTGTATCACAAACTAGGAAAGTATTGTTGGTTGGAGGCACCAAGATGACCACAAGACTAAATATCATTACAGAACTCTTGTATCAATGATTTGCTCTTTGAGATTCTGTAATTAGAATATAGGTTGTATGCCACTGAGAGAATGTATGTCACTTGTTAAAAGCAATAGATTCTGAGATACTTAACCCAGTTTTTAAGAACTCGGGAGAAAAACAGCGGGAAAGAAGTGTGAACATTCTTGCTACTCCAGTGTGCCAGGCCAATGTCACTATGTGTGAATGAGCAAATAAATGCAGTGTTCAGCACAGTGTTGTAACATTTAGGCTAATTTGCAGAACACCAAGAATCTCACAGGAAGGAGGACTAATCGCACCATTCTTTTAAAGCTCAGACCATTTCAGTTCAAGTGTCAACAACTCTCAGCTTGGACTGAAGTTGAGATTCTGCCCATTTCCTTTTGGTTTCTTTCCTTTTTAGTCCCATCCTATAAGAATCAGTCTCAGGTTCTTGAGTTAAGGAAACCTCAAAGAAAAGTTCTATTTGTAAAGTTAAGAAATTACATGACTTGCTCATGAATATGATGGATTTTTCACTTCTGAAGCAGAAAAACAAAGCTGGAAAGCATTGTGAGAAGGCCATCTGGAGTGGCTGCCACGTTCTTTTGACTGCCTCCTTCTGGTCCTCCCTGGTCTCCTCATTTTCTGCTCGCTGGCACAATATATTCAGAGATGATCAGGAGATGCAGTGTGGTCTGTTGTTGGCTGTCCTTCATTCTCAAAGAGGAGCATGACATCAGGACCATGACTTGCAAGTGGATTGGATTGAAGTGAGGAAGGACTGTGCAAAGTCACCAGCCTCACTTTCTCCTCCAGAGCCATGTGGACCCAGTGGTAAGATTTATAGATCAAGATGATGAGATGGCCCTGCCCTGTGTGGCCTGTCTCATCCCTGACCATCTCTACATATGGGACGGCTGCTAGCTAGGATCCTTTACCCTAGAAGCACTGATTGTTAGCACCGGTAGGTCTCATTTTACCTATGAAGAAAGTGAGGTTCAGTGGTTTAAGAGGCATAAAATGACAAAGCTAGTAGGTGGCCCAGCCAGGACTTGACTGCTAATACATATAACTACTTACTGTGTTTCTAGCAATTAGCCCTATCCTAAGATGGTTAGCTACCTTGGAGAGACAGGGAAATCAGTCTGAGTAACACACTGGCAGAAGTCTTTGAATTATGCCTTCTCTCAGGATAAGCAATTTATTGACTGTCCTCACTAGACATCCTTGACTACAGAGCTCTGGGAGGAGAGGGATTTGGATTAAATGCTTGGAGATCCTTAAAATACCACTGATTACATGCTTATTAGCACTTTTCTCCTGAAATTAAGTGTAGGAGTTAAGCAATTCACAGCTTTGGTTCCCACAGCAACCAGAACTTGGCAGCTCTGGAGATTTGCTTTTATCCCTCTGCAATATGGTATTTCAAGGATTCAAAAATCACATGCATGCACAGGAGAAAGAAGGAAGTGAAGATGCTTATGAGAACCTATTTCTGATTTCCAGACTCACATTTACCATCTATTCTAAGTTATCAGGACAGAAAACACTTGCTTGAGTACAGCAGCACATAGCTTGTGTTTCAGATGACCCAATTTCAACTCTATTTTGGAATTTATAAAGGAAATTTGTTTAGCTCTCTTGGTTCTCCTGTCTGTCCAACAGCTCCTTCTCAAGATCTTCTGATGGTTTATTATCCTCCCAAATCCTCAATGTGGGTGGCCCTGTCCCCCAAGGCTCTTTTACTTCCTCCTCCTCTGCATTGTCTCTTGGTGACCTTCTCCCCCACATCATCTCTCCTGGACTTCAGTCCCTCCTTTTTAATTACCTATGGGTTATGTCTACCTGGATGTCCTACCAGGTATTCAAATTCAGCACGTCCAAAACTGAACTCTTAATTGTTCCCAGTTAAGCTTGCCTCTCCTCTCAGACATCTTCAGATATGAAGTTAAGGGGAAACAAAGAATCAAACTGGTTGGCCAATCCCATAGATTGTCCTTGCACATTTTTTACACTGGCCCCTTCTTTTCCACTGACAACCACCTTCTGGACTATTAAAAAGTGCCTCTGACCTAGTACTCTGCAAAATCAAACAGTTGGACCAGATGACCTTACTAATCTTATGATCTTTGTACCATGAAATCTAAAGCTGTAAGTGATCTTTATGGAGTAATCTAGTCCCTCCAGTCACAGATGAGCAAACATATACACTAACTGGGGATCAGACTTGGAGGGAATATTAAAACTAAGATTTGAACCTGGGTCCTCTAATTCCAAACTCAGCACTTACTATCACTTCCTCATCAATTTCTTCCTCGTCAGATTCATCTTTCAATGGACCATAAAACCTGAGAACTGGAAGAGGCTTTACACCAATCACTTTACTCATGAGGAAACTGAGACCAAGAGGCAGGATTTGAACTCAGATCTCTGGATTCCAATTTCACTAGTCTTTCCGTCACCCCACAGTTGCCAAAAATAACTTCCTAAGGCACATTAATTGACCACATAACTCCCACTGTTCAACATTTTCAGTGGCTCCCTACCTCCTCTAAGAAAACACAAACTGGGGCCCTCAAATCTGGCTCTTGCGTATTGGACCAGTCTTACTTCACATTATTCCCCTTTGCACAGCCTATACTCCTTGGCATGCTGGTTAAAAGCTCCGGATCCCAAGGAACTCCTAGTTCTAACACCTCCTACCAAGCCAGATCCTCTCTGGGCTCAGGAGTTTCCTCATTTCCTCTCTGAATCCTTGGCCTGCACAGGAGAGGTGAATTGGGATGCCAAGCTTAATCAGAGGCAGCAAGGCAAAGGGAGACTTGTGTAATGAATCAAGAGACTACGTGATAAAGAGATGGACCAAACAGACTCTGAAGGCAAAGTTTCTGCTTGTATCCATATAAGTGTACGTATATGGTACAGTAAATACACATTACTTATGTAAATGTATGTAAGTGACCCCTTACATGGGTGTGATATGGACATACACATGTAGAAAAAAATATACATGTATACATACACACACAAATGTGGTGACTTGTTCAGATAACTTGAAGGTGAGTCTCTATTAGCAAAAAAGTCTGGATTATAGGATGGTTAAAGTTTTATTTCAAGAAAGCATTAAAAGTCTTAGGTAGAAATCCTTTTATTGAAGTTAACCCATAAAATTACCAGCATTCAATTTCATAGGACACTTAAGAGTTCTTAGAAAAGATGTGCTTGCTTAAACAGAATGAAGAGCCTGCAATCTTGCTTACATTATACTTTGCTTATCAAACCCTTTTCTTTATAAACAGTACAAAGCTAAAGGTAAACTTAAGGCACTATCCACAAATTTTTGAATGAAATGTGAATCAATGAAACTTTACTGTATTTGACTTTATTAGCCATCCTTTCTTTTCAGTTTATTTTCTCTTATTTTCAGTTCAGACACTGAGTAAACACCTACCACACACACACAAGATGCTTTGCTACCTTTTTCATCACACAAATCTGCCCATGATTTCTTTATTTTTGGAGAACGTCTCACCTAGGTAAGAAGTATAGCAGCAATACTGATCAGCACGGAAGCTTTAGCCTGCTTTGGATTACCCAACTGGGTGGTTTACGGCCATAAAAAGCTAAATGGTCTTCTTTTACCAGGTTTACTATACTAGTCCTGGACTTAGTGAGGATAGTCAATTCATCGACATTAGCCCAACTTTAGTTCAGAGCTCCTAAAGTTTTCTAAAGTTTAAGCAATTCACCAGCTTCACCCTTCCCACCAGTACACTACAAGAGTGTACCACCAAGCTCTGGGGAATAAATTACTTCCTGTTTTCTTTAAAAAGTGAACTTTTAAATCGTTTTATGGTACTGCAAACCATAAAAGAAACAATAGTTTTAGGAAAAGAATATGATGGCTCTATTACAAATGACTTAAAGAGCTCATCTGATCCCTGTTCTCCAAGTAGGCAAAAGGCAGCCATATGTCTAGAAAGACTTTGGCAAGTTTCCTTTTGAAGGTATTCAAGGGACATAATCTCCCCTGATAGTCCACTCTGTCATCCAATAAAGCTGCCAGGCACTTTCTACGTGTAAAGCTTTGTGCTAGGTGCTAGCCCACTTTTCAGTCTTTCATCAGGTTGATAAAACCTTTAAAAAAAGTTATCATAATCCTTTACAAATAGGAAAGAATACATGCAAATCTTAAGTAAAGGAAAACTACATTTGCATACCCAGAACTGACAAATGTGTTATTTTGGTCTACAGAAAAAAACCTGTGGGTTGAAAACATGCAAATGACAAAGAACCTTGGTAAGTTAAATACTAGCTGATTTTCAGTGTAGTACACAGAAGAGTTCTGGGTATTTACATTTAAGATATGAAATTAAGAGTGATGAGCCTGAAAGGATTCTTGTAACATGGGAATTACACTGTTAAGTGTTGCCTGGTAATGAGGCAAGTGAATGGCTTCCAGTGATGTCACTGTACCCAGTTTAAGGCACTTGTCAGAAATAGATTTCTAAGCAGTGGCAGAGAAACAAGCCAACACCAGCAGATGCCACCAGACAGAGGGCAAAAGCAGGCTGATATCAGATACCATTTGTAAAACTGTCTATCCTTTTAACAGAATGTAAAATAGTTCTTTAACCAGGCTGCAAACTAGTGAAAACCCAATTTATCCCGGCCAAGTTGGGAGTATACCAGAGCTCTATTTTAGCCATTCACTCTAAGTGGGCAACTCATTAGTAGTAATCCTAGTGACACAACCATTACCCTTCAACTACATATGGGTAGATCCAAGTTTATACAAATTGAATTATGGATAAGTGGAAAGCATGGAAGCTCGTAGGAACTTGACCAATTCCTTTTATTCTTTGAAAAAAATCAATATGCAATTTGCAAATCAGTACTCTATAACAAAAATGGTTTCTGAAGTTGTGAATTACATTGTGTCTGTCAGTGAGTACTGTGAGCTATTAAAATGGCCAAAACTAAATTGTCCTAAATCTTTTTCATGAATATCCACAATAAGGCTGGGATTTGTGTAAGGTTTGGGGCTTTGCCCAAAAAAGAAGTCATGGAGATTGTTATTATGGTGAAGAGTAGGAAGAGGGCAAGGGAGAAAGGATAAAATGCTGTACATAGGGCCTGGGAAAAGTAAACTTGTAAGTCATCACTCAAAGACAGCCGTGGGAGCCTGAAGTACTGACTTGGAACTTTTCAAACTAATGGAGGTGGGTGGGTGGGTAAGGATGATCTCAACTTTCTACCTTAGGAAGGAATTAAACAATTTCTGCTTCTCTTCCTCCCTCACATAGTCTAGACCCCAAGAAAGGGCTATTCTCCAGAATCCTGGCCCTACACATGTCTTCTCCCTCTGCCAGACCAAATTCACGTGCCCATACTGTTTTCTAAGTTCACACAGCATGTTCCCACAGAAAGCTTTTCCAGGGGGCACTTGTTTAGAAACTGGTGGAGACTGGGAGGGATGCTGATGAGCTGTAGTTTCTCTGAAAGGAATGAACTAGTCCAAACCATTAATAGGCTTAAGAAGGAGGCACATGAACAGCAGTGAGGACACGAAGGATCCACGAATCTATCACTTTGGGGTCAATTAGGTGATCTTCAAGAGAAGCTTTAGCCAAAAGATCCACTCTGTGGTCAACCTCCTGATGAGTGGCTCCAAAATTAGTTAGCTAATATATATACCTCAAGATAACAGATAACACAGGGTTTATACTCGAAGCCTTGCCTGGAACGTTCGAGAACTTTCATGTCATCATCAGGAAGATGGAATAAAAATAGCCTTGCTACATCTGTAACTTTCAGGCACATGTACATGCCTTCAATTTGAGTCAAGATTTCTGAAATTACTAGGGATACAATAAAGAAATTACATCTTAAATTTGATTCCAATAGTATCACTACACCAACCCTTGTTGACATTATTATTCAGGAATAAATCACCACAAGTCTTCATCTATGGGAATGGGAAAAAATAAAGTAAGTACTCCTGGGAGTAGTGGCAGGGGTCATCTAAGAAGAAGGGAGAGAGGAGAGGGGCCTCAGCCAAGGAAGGCAGCTGGAAGAATGAAAAAAGGGGCACCCAGAAGGAAGGGGATAGGATTGCTAATGAGACTCACATTATTAGATTTATCAATGTCCCCAGGGATGGCCCTGACTGTGCCACTCTCAATCAGCTAGGGCTCAAAAATCACTTTGGCATCAGACGCTAACTTCTGATCTTAAGTCTACTAATTACAGTCACATTAGTTAACAGTCTAAGCAACACTTCTTTGCTTAAGATTCTGAAGAACAAATAATCCTTAACACCCATGCTGAGACTATAAGTATATGGAAAATCACTCCCAACCTTTCCTTCCCAATATATAAAGTTTTCAGTTCCAAATTCTCTCCTTCCCTCCTCTGCCCCCCACCTGAGATGGTAAGGAATCAGATAAACTCAAATAAAAGAAAAAAAGAAAAAGTGAAAAATATCATGCTTCAGCTTGTATTCAATCAGTATCATTTCCTTCTCTGGAGGCACATAGTATGCCTCACCATTAGTCCTTCAGGATTGTCTTGGATCACTGTATTGCTGAGAATAGCTCAGTCACTCACAGTTCTTCATGGTATAATATTGCTGTTATTGTGTACAACGTTCTCCTGGTCTACTCACTCCACTATGCATCAGTGTATTAAGTCTTTCCAGATTTTTCTGAAATCATGCTGCTTGTCATTTATTATAGCAAAATAGCATTCCATTATAATCATGTACCACAACTTGCTTCGCCATTCACCAAATGATGGACATCCCTTTGATTTCCAATTCTTAGCCACCACAAAAAGAGTGGCTACAAATATTTTTGTACAAATAAGACTTTTCTTAGGATGTCTTTGGAATACATACCTAGCAGTGGTATTATTGGATCAAAGGTATATATGGTTTTATATCCTTTTGGGCATAGTTCTAAATGGTTGGATCAGTTCACAGCTCTACCAACATTGCATTAGTGTCCCCGTTTTCCCACATCCCCTCCAACATCCAGCATTTTCCTTTCTTGTCATATTAGCCACTCTTAATAGGTGTGAGGTGGTACCTCAGAATTTTTTAATTTGCAATTCTCTAATCAATAGTGCTTTGGAGCATTTTTTTCATGACTACAGATAGCTTTGTTTTCTTTGTCTAAAAACTGTTCATATCCTTTAACCATTTATCAATTGGGGAATGACTTGTATTTTTATAAATCTGACTTAATTCTCTACATATCTGAGAAATGAGGGCTTTATCAGAGACGTGTTGCAAAATCCGTGCCCCCCCATTTTCTGTTTTTCTTATAATTTTGGTTGCATTAGTTTTGTTCATGCAGAAACTTTTAAAATTCTGTATAATAAAAGCTATTTTAAATTTTGTAATGCTCTCTATATATTCTTTGGTCCTAAATTACCAACCTTTTCTAAAAATAAAATGCCCACTAGTCATTCTCTAGCATGCCTATTTATAGGTTTCATTTTAATCCTGCCATTCAGTGGCAGCCGCTCAGGACTGAGCGGATCAGACACCTTTACCAAGTACAAAGCTCCCATAATTACATGTTGTGTATCAAGAACAAATCCAAAAGATCTCAACTCTACTCTTGAAAACTAAAAATATTCTTATCTATGATTCGGTGGACTCATTATTTATTATTTCTGTAAAATGAGTTAAATCTCAAATCAGCCTTTCAATTATCACGGCAAAGTCAGCACCCCTTCAATCCAGAGTGTCTCCAGCACCTCCTCTTAGCACTCTGGACTAGAACCTGGACCAGCTTTGACACAGCCTTCAGATGTTTTCTGATGATGTGTTTTATGATAATTTCCAATCCTTCAGTGAATATTAACCTTTCAAAACCACCCTTCAACAAGAATATGGACAAGAAAGTCATTCTGCTGTTAAATAGTTTGGTCAACAAGCTTTTCTTGCCATTATGTTCAAGTAAAGATTGGAAAGAGGCAACGTTTTTAAATGTTTTCACAACTCTGAACCCAACTTGTTTCCAGAAATTGGCCATCTTCCATCTGCAATCACTATTTTTTAAAAAGATTTCAAAAATAGATTTTTATTCACATGTTTTGCTTTTACATTGCTTGGATTTCCCTTTGTAGCCTTTCCCTCCAAGAGCCATCCCTTATATGAAGAGTTTTTTAAAAAGAAAAAGTGAAAGAAAAAAATTAGGCAAAACTAATCAAAGCATAGGAGGAAAATGCCATTATATGCCATATCCCGCAACCATGGCCTCCTCCCTACCCTCAGTCCCACACCCCAACCATGGTAAGGAAGGGGAAGGGGATGTCTTCTCCTAACTTCTTATATGGGGCCAGACTTGCTCTCTATAATGTAAAAATTGATCTACAAATGCTTTGTGACAGTTGTTCTTTTCATCCACACTATTACAGTTATTGGTGTACCAAGGTGAAACCTCAGGTTTGTTTTGATTAGCCCTTCTTCCGAACAGTGTTCTGGATCATCCTTTCCTATAGTCTTCAACAGCAATAAGCCAGACCTGCAACTGAAGAGGAGGAAGAAGAGAGGTGCAATAGTGCATTTGGGAAACAGAGCAGCACTTTCAACCATTCCAAGGGCTGGTTCCCTCAAACAAAAACTCATCTTTTTGATACCAATTTTCCACTGATGTCATATGACTGCAAATCATGGACTATTAGTCACAGAGAATTGCCATTGTGACTCATCCAAAGGGAAATGGAAAGGTGCAGAATAGCCTAAATGGGCGGCAACAAATGCCCAATGATGTGCAAGAAAAGCACCATAAAGACTATGAGAGAAATGAATGACCAGAACAGGAGGTGGCAGCAAGTGACACATGAGGACATACTCTGTGGGGAGGAGCTCACACATAAATTGTCGGTAGAGGTTTAACATGGTCCAGTTGTACATACTGGAAAGCAACTTGCTGAGTCAGTGAAAGGTCCATATTTCTTTTTTATGCTGTGGCTAGGTACTTACCAGCCTAGGAAGTTAGACATCAAAATATTAAAGACACTTTTTGTAGTAACCAAGAACTGAAAATAAATTGATGCAGAGTGTAGTAAGCAGAACTTGGGGGGGGGGGGGGAGGACGGGGACGGGGACCATACAAAATCATTAAAACAACGTACTTGGAAAGAACAAGAAAATGAAACCAAACTGTTTAATGAAAATGACCACATTTGATCCCAAGGAGAGTTGAGAAAATATGCCTCTCTTCTCTTTTCAAAGATAGGGGTTCTGGGTGTGGAATGATTTTGCTAAACTGTTTTCTTTCATTTAAAATTTTTCTTTGTTCTAAGAGATGGCTCATTTTGTAAAGGAAAGGGAAATACATTCAGAAATGAAAGTGATATAAAACTTGAAAGACAAGGACAGGAATTGGACCTGGAAGGTATGTGTCACCATGGTGCCCAAAGCACGGGGTGTGGAGTCTGGGAGTTCAAATCTGGCCTCAACACTTCCTAGCTCTGGGATGCTAGACAAATCTCTTAAGCAGTTTGTTTCAGTTTCTTCAAGTATAAAATAGGAATAATAGCACCTACCTTGGGGGTTCTTGTGAGAATCAAATGAATTATCTGCCAAGTGCTTAACTCAGTGCCTGGCATACAACAGGTGCTATGTAAATGCTCATTCCCCTCCCCCTTCCTCAAGTGATTTCTTTGGCTCCACCAGCGGCAAGTCAGCACTTTCTTGGCAGCTTCCAACCTTGGGGCGTTGCTTAGAATACTGAAAGGTTAGTAAGTGACTGGTCCAGGGTCACACAGCCAGGGCTTTCTGGCTAGCTCTCTATCCACTACACCACCTTATAAAATCAAGCTAAAAAAAAGAAAAGGTGGTGGGCTAGTCTTGCGGAGAGTAACAATGGACCCCTCATATGCTCCCCTAGTGCCCAGATAATGTCATGAGAACTAGGGGAAGGCCCCGTGCACACTGGATGAACTCCCATGTAAAGGACAAAGGGAAGGGTCACTGAGGAGGAAAAGGTCTAAGTTCTCCCAGAGTCAGCAAGTACCATGCCACAAGCCATTAGATGGACAATTCATTTGGTGCTTTCACAAATAAGACAGACATTAGTCAAGTTTGGTTTGGGGGGCTGGAAATCTCTTTCATACAGCTAGCCAGCTACCTAGTGATTCTGAAAACCAAGGCTTTTTTTCCCTAGTGAGCTCTTCTGAATATGTTTAATGTCATGGTTAGAATGCATTTCCTGCTAGAACTGAATGAACTGAGTGCATGCAATTGGGTTTTAACGAATCAAATAAATCTTCTAAAATATTTTGCTAGCACACAGCAAAACCTGATTTCCAAGTTAGGATGACCTCTTTTTTCCCCCAATCGCACATTTTGTGGCATATTAGGATATTTTTCCAACCTATCATTACACTCTAGGGCCATATAGCATTTAATCCACTGATAGATGACTTGGAAATATACAATGCAGAAAATATTTCCTTTAGATCATGGGGTCACACATAGATTTTGTGTTGGAAGAGTCCTCAAATCATCTCATTGAACTCCCTGAGTGAGGGAGAAAAGAAGAGAGAACTAAGGTCTGAAAAATTTAAGTGACTTGTCCAAGGTCACACAGGTAGTAAATAGTAGAATTAAGATCTGAACCCAAGTGCTCCAGCACTCTTTCCAATTTAACTGTCAGAAAATTAGAAAAGAAATACCTTATGGAGGATGCCTCTCTAGGTTTCTTAATACATTCTATTCTGCCACATGGCAAATAAGTACTGGCTAGCAGATTAACTTTTCAGCACACCACAAGAAACACACAATACCTTTATTACCAAAGAGGCCAACAATATCATCAGAAATCTCATTCTCAGAGACAGGAAATGCAGAAGGCAAAGGGATGGGGTTATGGTATGAAAACATTAAATATTAACTAAAATAACTTACAATATGCCAAAAATAAATACCAGAGAAGTGGAAAAAAAGGGATGCTGGGAATATGTGGATGGCTTTGAGGACCCTAAAACTAGTACAGAGGTTCTTCTACCCAAACAGCTCCTGGGAAATAGTTAGCATCAAAGGATGTGAATGTGAACCCAGACTCTCTGTCCCTGTGTGACCCTGGCCAAGTCACATACTTCTTCCTTAGCTTCCTCATCCCCAAAATAAGGGGTTAGACCACCTGATCACTAAAGTCCCTTCTAGGATCCAACAGAGGACACAGGGGAGGGGAGGAAGTGGGGAGGAGTCAAGTGGCAAATCCCTCAACCTGCTTACCTACATCGAAAATTCCTTTAAGGGACAAAGCTTTTCATTCTACAACTTGAAATTAAAATGTTGTTTGACATAATACAGTTGCACATTCCCATTCAAATATAAGCCAACATTAAGTTGATAAAACAGTATCAGGTCCTTTCCTGCTTTGATTAGATGGGGTAGAATAAAAGCATTAGGTAACTGAGTAGGGAAAGTTGTTTTTTGAGAGGGGAAGGGTTGTTAGAAAGAATCAAAAAATAAACTTACATATTTTACAACTTCTATTTCAGACCAATCTATTTTAAGCTGGGCTGGGATAAATAAAATCTATGTAAAGACACATTTTGTCCTGCTTAGCTAGAAATGTGCACAGCCATACTTTGTAAAATTCATAAAGATTTTTTAAAAATACATTCTAAAGGAACTATGATTCCAAAAGATAAACTAAGTATCACTCTAACTTCTCTACTGATCATAAATGCTATTTCCTCCTTCAGTAAATATTATCATACAAAATCTTTAACGGAAATCCAATTCAATTCAACACTTATTAAACACTTAAAACATTGAAATACAAAGACAAAAAACCAACACCAGTCAGATTCGGGGTTATGTGGCTGCTGCCTTCACAACACAGTTCTATAGAAAGCAAAGATAATGAGTTCTGTTTTAGACATGTCGAGTCTGAAATACTTAAAGAACTTCCAGTCTGAAATATCCTACAAGCAGTTGGCTGTGTAGGACTGAAGCTGGATGCAGAGATCTAGGAGTCATCCATGGGAGCTGATGGTGTCAACCAAGAGCATACGAAGAGAAGGACTAGACTAGAGCCTCCGGTTATACCCACTGAGGGGCAGAATATGAATAATCTAACAAAAAAAAAAAGCAGAAAAGCACAGGTAAAAGACTGGAGAATGGTATGATGACAACCCAGAGAGAAGATGCTATAGGGAAGTTAAGAAGGCCAATGACTGAGAAAATTTCACTGGATTTAGCAAGTAAGAAAGAGATCAATGGTAACTTGGGAGAGAGCACTTTTAGTTGGATGATTAGGTCAGAAGCTGTATTAGATCAGGGTGAGAAGTGAGCTAGAGAAGTGGAGATGATGAGTGAAAGGGAGGAGAGATAAAGGATGACATTAGGATAGGAGAGTCAAGTTTTTGTTTTGATTTTAAGATGGGAAAACTGGCACACTTGTAGGCAGCAAGGAACAAACTACCAGCTAGAGAGAAATTGATTAAAAAAAAGGAATGACATGGGGGCAATTGGCTGGAAGACGGTACAAAATGAGCCTCTTTATTAGAGCCTAGAACAGAGGAAAAGGAAGAGAAAAAGACACGGGATTTGGAGCTATAGGAGCTGGAGGTCCTAGACTGAAACAGCAGAGGGAGGGGATGGGTGTAGGAGGCTTGAGAACAAAAGGTTTTTACACAGCTCTATAGACTGTGGGATAGAGAATCAATTAGGGAGTAATGAAAGGAGTGCTTTGCTGAGTTGAAGTTAGATAATATAAATGGCCAAGAATGGATTATACATATTGTCTTTCAAAAATGGTTCCTTTGGGATTTAGTCATGGGAAGGGGGGGCAGGTCTAATTTGCCAAATGATACTATTGAAGAATTAGGTGTGCTTAATAGCTTTTATATGCATAATCACAGATTTCCTCTCTCTCTTTTTGGCAAGACAAAATAAAAAAGCTATGAAGAAAATGGGCGTTTTCCACACTGGAGAAATATGTTCACATTATATGATCTTACTCTTTTCTTTCCTTTTTTGTGTGGTAAATTCAGCATGAGGAAGACAGTAAATTTCAAAGATAAATCAATTCAATTACCAGTGAAGACAAACTGTTTTGAGTCAGATCATAATGGACAACTCCTTTTTGGATTATGTCTTGCTCCAGAGAAATAGATTTGGAGGTTATCATTTCGCTTTCTGTAATGGATCAGAAAGCTCAATTTTATAGTGTAGCAACACTTCTAAAATGAGAAGGCAGCATAACATAGAAATGATGAGGTTCTCAAAGCAAAACAAGGGCAAAAGAAAAGAGTGAAAGCATTAACTTCTACAGCAAGCCCACCCAGCCCCCTGCTAAAGTCTCCTTTTCAGAAGAGGCAGTCATTGACCTATTCTCAATCTTAAAGGTTTTACAGGTCTCAGCCAGAGCAGCAGTAGGATGCCTCAATCCCTCCCTTCCCCCAAATAAAAAAGCAAAGACATACTTCATGTTACATGGGAGAGATGTTCTTGAAACATTCCATGCAAAATGAGGTGTTGCTTTTTTTTTAATTGAAGGGAAGAAGCATTGGATTCTGAATCAGAACACCTGGGTTCAAACCTTCAAACTACCACTTAGCAGTGAGAGATTGCATGAAGTCATTTGGCCTGTTTGGGAAAATGAAGGCCCTGAGCTAGATGACTGTGATTTCAGGACTAAATCAATCCAGTGCCAAAAATGAATGAATCATCATAAAGACACTAAGGAGATTTGCCAGTTAAACAAATGCCACAGTAAACACTTTGCAAAGCAAATTGTAATTTTTAATTTGGTAAATCTATACTTTCCACACAATGTACTTGTTTGAAGTGGGGGATATTAATGCATGACAAGTGCTAAGCTAAGAAAAAGGAAAAAACCATTCTCCTTATAGAAGTGGTCAGAAAAACAACATGCCCAGAAATAAGGGAGAGAGGGAAAGTGTTTTTTTTTTTTCTCCCAAAGTGAACTAAATGATCAGACAAAAAATGCAGTCAGTAGTGTAGCCTTATACCAACCCTAAGGCACTGCACCCCAAGACTGAGGTGAAAGCAGAGTTCGCTAAAGTCCAGTGAAAACCAGCAGGCCCCAAGGTGGAAAGAGGCTGGTACCAGGAGGTGGAGCTCCTGTTAGCAAAGAAGGTCTGCCCAACTATTTTCCAGGATAGGTCAAGTCTGTGGGGGTAGCAGGGAGTGCTGAGCATTTACCATTTACTTTTCTGTAGAAAAGCAAAATGATGAACACTCATTTTAAGTAAAGGAAGAACAGACAACCTTTCCTCCAGTTAGTATAAAATTCTGGGTCCATTCTCCACTGCCTATGCTAAAGTTTGCTGCGAAGTGGGTTGCACCAGTCCTGGGAAACCCAAACGTTTCCCTCGGACCCAAACCAAAGCGCTGCTCTGGAGGGGTGTTTCTTTCTTCAGTACCTCAAAGACCTGTGACTTCATGGATCTGCATACTCCCCCTGCCCTGGACATCTTGTGACCGGGCACAACTTCTAGATTGTTGTGGCTGCCAGCAAGCACCTCTAAATGTAGCCAGGCTGCTCCTGAGACAATAGGCTACTGACTGGATCTCCAGATTGGGGGAGGGGGGGGGGCTTTCCAGCTGGGTTAATCTTAGGCTTCCTGAGCAGAGCCTTCCAGACCCCTCTGGACTACAAGGCATCAGGTAAGACTAGAGAAGCAGATTCTAATAGCAGCTCTCAATTCTATGGCAATTTAAGAATTAAAAAGTAGACTATGGAAGTACAGTCACACATGTTTTACTGAAGAAACTGAGGCACCCATAAGGGAAAGTGACTGACTAGTAGTCCCAAAGCTCCCATGAGTCAGAACTGAGTTTATAAACTCAAGGGCAGGGACATTTTCTGTTGCACCTACACCCACACCCCTATCACAGGGACAACAGGCAAACATTCATTCCAAAGAACTAGCTGAGAGACTGAAAAGCCGACTTTTACAGGTTGTATGAAGGAATAATTACAAACAAGAGTCAACTGTGTGAACAAAGGACTTTCTCAAATATTCAGTTTAATCATGTGATTAAAAGCCTGAAAGCAAAATTCACTAACAGCTGACTAAGAGCCTAAGATATGGCACCCAGGTCAGCTCAACAGGCCGTCCAGGACAGCATCTGGCTTCTGACAGTGACACCAGTGGCTGGGGCTGCGGCTCGGGGTGGCAGAAAAGGTCTAATTACAACAACCTGCAAGTTTAACTCTTTAACTACCCTCCCCAAATTGAATGATTACCATCTACGAATTTATTTAAGCATTTCCTGGTCTGCTTCTTTGGTTAGAAAATAGGAATTTATTCTTTCAAATGGTTACTTTTTCTTTAAGCATCCAGGAATGGTTGCTCCCTCAGGTTCCAGAATCCTGAGGTTGATTCTCCTCAGACTAGCCACTCCCTTCTTGCGTTGTCATGTCACCCCAAGAATGCTACACCATTTTTGTGTGCCTTCTCTGCACCTTTCCCAGTTAGCACTCCCTAGTCGCTATTTCTTCCTTCAGATTCAGTGGCTAGAAAAGGGCACAACTGCACACCGCCGTGGCGGCTCACAAACAACAACACCATCCCACCAACTTCTAAATGAACCAGGATATTAAGATATAAAAAGATGTTGCCTAAGATATTACCAGAGCAATTAATTTTTAGTGCCTATCCTCAATCTGCTGCTCCCATCAATAGCTGCCTCAGGCTCCACCATCATCTAGATACAGAAAAACTGATTTGCCATAGACAAGAAATGCATAATGTTCCATATAAAAACAAAATAATGATTTAAATGCAGCCCAGAAATGGGGATGTGCATTCATGCTAGCTTATGTTAGTACAGGAAAGAAATTAATAGCTGTCTGTGTTCCCACTGCAATCTGTGGAATCTCCAAGTCTCTTTTGAGGGGGTGAAAAAAAGTCTTGTTGGCAGTACCTCCAATGACAGCCTATCAAAACCTAATGGCTATTTCCTAAATTAATGTACTAACCTTGACTTCTGTCATATCACCTGCTTTCTGGCTCAGACAACAACTCTCTATCTACCCTCTTGAACAACAGCTCCTAAAGACTGATCCAGCTCAGAGGTGGCTTCTCCTCTGCAGGATGAGCAGTGTCAAGAGGGTAAGTCAAATCCAACACCAACCCTTCACTGGCAGAAGTGCCCACATCAAGCAAGCTGGCTGCTCAAGTTTCTTTTAATAATTTCTGTAAACAGGACTGGAATGTTAATTTCCTGACTTTTAGAATAAATCAAAGTTCAATAAAACAACAGGCCAACAGTTGTTGTCAATATCCATGGTAATAATGTGTAAACTGCACAGGCCAGATCATCCTCCTTCAGGTAGAGCTGATCAGAGGGCCAAGCGTCTGCCAGAGAGTTTCTGCCCTCCGGGGGCTCCCTGTTTCATTAGGGAGAAGTGAGGAATTACTAGTTACAACACCCTTGGTTTCACCCAAGTGTGAGGACATTTCTTCCACCAACACCTGTTAGTGGTTGGGACTTGCCCAGGGTCACACAGCCAGTGTGTGTATGGGTCAGAGGCTCTAAAAGTGGCCCCCAGGGGGTCTGGCTTCTAAGCCAACTCTGACCGCTGCACCAAGCTGTCTTTCCACATGTTGACATAGGTCTTACAAAAGACCCAGAAATGGAAATCACTATGGACTGGAAAAATGCAATTTGCATCTTTAAGGGCCTTGAATTTGGGCTTCTGCTTATCCCAGAGACAGCCAGGACACACTGATCAAAGCTGTTCAGACTAATCTTAGGGATGAGCTGGGATTATGCCAACAGTCCAGGGATGAGGTAACTGGGCCCAAACCAAGCAGAAGCAACAGAAATTCCCAAGGGACAGCCAGGTAAGGACAACCATCCTAGGGTCTGTGTCCAAACTAAAGTCCTGGCATGTTCTGTCCCCCCTGCGAGCACACCCTGCAGTAACCCAGTCCCAGGCTTCAAGCCCGTCTCTCTGGGGAAGCTTCAGCAGGCATCAGGGCAACACACACTTATTCAGCTTCCCTCTTCAGACGGAGCCCTGGTTCTAACCTCGCCGGAGCTGGGCTTCGGCACATGGCCCAGTGCCCAGTTTCCAGACACAAGAAACCCTTCATTAGCCAATCTGCAGGGCCTTTCCCCGAGATGCGGCATGCTCCTATGGGAAGGACAGCAAGGTTGGGGAGCAGAGATTTCCTGGGGTGAGCAGGAGGACAGCTTCTCCTTCACCAGGGGGACTCTCAGGCTCTAACCTGACTTCCTGATTCTAAGTCAGCCAGGAAGGGGGACTGGGGCGTTAGTCAAGGAGGTTAATCCACGGGATTCTGGGGGGGGGGGGGTAGGGGGATCAGGGGAGAAGTGTTAAACAACAGCATCCAGAGGAAGGTTCAATAGAAGGGTTAAGGAGGGGAAGGGGGGTTAATCAAAGGGATGGGGGGCAGTGGGATCCATTTGGGAAAGGGATCAATAGGGGGTTAATCAATGGGATTCGGCTGGGGCAGGGGTGTTAATCAATAGGAGCCATTTAGGGCTGGGGGGTTGAACAGTGGGATCCACCCAGGTCCGGGGTGTTAACGGGAGAGGTCTGACTACTGGGCTCCATCTGAGGCTGAGGGTGGCTAATTAACGGGGAGAGGAAGTTTGCCAGTGGGACCCCTGGGGAGGGCTAATCAATAATCAGAGGGGCCCACCTGGGGCTGGGGAGGATTAATCAAGGGGCAGTAATCAAGGAACCCACCTGGGACCGAAGGGGGTTAATCAACGGAATCGTCGGGGGCTGGGGGGCTGGTACCTGCCTAGGAACGAGAAGGGCGTAGCTCAACAGAGGAGTGCTAATCACGCGGCCCCGCCAGGGCAGTATCGTGGGGTGTTTACTCAATGGAGGTGGGGCTGAGCAGTGGGATGCACCCCGGGCTGGGGGCTTTAATTACCGAGACGCACACGGGGTTGGGGGGAGCTAAACAATAGGGGGTGCTGATTAACGGGACCGCCTAGGACTAGGGGACGGTTACTTACGGGGTTACCTCGAGGACCCATCGGGTAGGGGGTTAATCAAGGCCCGGGCCGGCGGCTCCGCCCCGCCCCCCAGCCGCGCGCCGCCTCCCCTCCCCCACCTCGGCGGTCCGGGCCCCAAGCCTCGGGCCTCGCTGGCCTCCGGGGCCCGGCTGCCCTCCGGCCGCGGGGGCTCCCGGCCCCGGCCTCTCTGTCCCCCCCCGGGTCCTCCGGGCGCGGCTCACCCAGAAGATAAGGTTGAGGAAGACCAGCACGGTCTTGGAGGAGGTGATGCCGCACTGGCCCATGGCGGCTGAGGTGGCGGCGTCGATCCCGGTCGCTGCGCTCCGCTCCGCTCCGTGCAAGGGCAATGGCGGCCGCTCGGCCTCGTCCGCCTCCCTCCGCCCCCTCCCCGCCCCGGCTGCCGCCGCTCCCTGGCAACAGAGCCCGCCCGCCGCACGTGCCTCGTGACGTCACGCCGCCTTAAAGGCGCCGCTCTCGGAGGAAAGAAAACCTCCCTAGAGCCTCGGGCTGTGTCGAGGCCCGCGAATGCGGACTGGGGAAGGGTCGCGGGCCCTCGCCCGGGGACAGCCCCAGTGGGGGCGCGCCCTGGAACTAGGCATGGAGGTCCTGTGCCCCGAACTTCTGGCCGCCGGGTACTCAGCGTCCTCTGTGACCTTGGGCTGGCGCCCCATGCCCTTGCCGAGCATTTCTGAAGTGCCAGCCACGTGCCGGTGCACGTGCAAGGGCAGGGTCCGAGGGGGGCGTGGGCGTCCTCCCAGCCCCCACCCTGGACGGGCTCGAGGCGAGGCGCTTGGAGGGCTCCGTGTGGGGGAGGGGAGAAGGCGAAGGCGTGCCCAGAGCGCCCTGGGGTCACGGAGCCCTGAATTCATCAGAGCTTTTGTGACCCCGCCCTGGGCGGGGGCCTCCCTCTAGGGGGCGGGGCCCGAGGGAGGGCAGCGAGGCCTCGAGTGTCCGCTTCCAGTTAGGAGGGGTGTGACTCCGACCGTCCAGCTGGCTCTGTGCATCTATCTGTATCATCTTTCTAGGAATGTCTGTCTGTAGCTGTATCTGTCCGTATCTGTGTCATCTTTCCATCAGTGTCTATCTGTCTGTATCCGCCTATATGTCTGTCTGTATCTATCTATATCGTCTATCCATATCTATCTCTTTCTGCCTGTATCTGTCTATCATCTATCTATCTCTATCCGTATTTATCATCTATCCGCCTCTGTCTGTCTATCTAATATCTGTCTACATCTATCATCTATCTGTCTGCCTGTATCAATATATCTCTGTCTGTCTGTCTGTCTGTCTACCTACCTGTATCTATCTGCCATCTATCTGCCTTCATCTATCTACCTATCTATTTCTATCTATCTACTATCTATATATATAATCCAAGAAGTTCATTTGGGGGAGGAGTCCTAACAACTGGGATGAATGGAAGGGGTTTAGTGCTGTAGGAGGCGGAGCTTGAGCTGAGTATTAAATTAAACTTGGGGTCCTAAGGCAGAGGTGAGACCGAAGGGCATTCTAGGCAAGGGAAACGGTGGGGACTCAAAAGCGAGAAGGCAGGAGCTGGAGTGGGTAAAGAACAACAAAAAGACTGGGTGGTTAGACTGCCTTTGTGAAGAAGCATTGTATAAGGAGTAAATCTATAGGGTCTGTAGAAAGGGGAAGGATCAGTTACAGAGGTGAACTTTTTTTTGGAGAATGCTTAAGAGCAGAATACAACAGAGATCAAGAGCTGCGGGGAGTGGGCTCCATCCAGCATTCACACTGGTGTCTAACACAGTTGTTACTGCAGTCCTGGAGGAGCCATAATGCAGTGGCACAAATCCTAGGTTTTGCCTCCTCTTCCTACTATGAATCATTTGGATCGGTGCAGGTCCTTGTTGCAATTTTTGCATTTGGGGGGGGAAGGGTGACAGAAAGGCTGTTTCATGTACCCAACATGTCTAGTTAGGTGAATACAAGGGAACTGGGATCATCATATGCACAGATACAAGCTATAGTCTGACATTTCCCAGAGGGAACTCTGTGGAGGGATGAAGGTTGAGGGGTGGGGTGGGGGGACAAAACAAGTCAAAACAAGCAAAAGAGATGATTTTTAGAGACTGCAAAGATGGAACCACTCTATGGAAGCCCAAAGATTGATGTTCTGGGCTTCATATGAAGGAACAAAGCTCACACAGACAAATGAATGAATTTGTCCTTTTCCCTCATCCAGCCACTTTCCCAACAGGGTCAAAGAGCTTGGGGGATGGGGGAAATCTCTGTCCTCTTTCACTTTGCCCTGGATCGATTTGTCTGGCCCCAGGATGCCACAAACAGATCTTTGTCTCAGACCTGCTGG
Source organism: Notamacropus eugenii (assembly GCF_028372415.1). Taxonomy (NCBI): domain Eukaryota; kingdom Metazoa; phylum Chordata; class Mammalia; order Diprotodontia; family Macropodidae; genus Notamacropus; species Notamacropus eugenii. The sequence goes on from NC_092872.1 coordinate 256,896,037, forward strand.
AGCTGGACAGTCCAGACATGGAAGGTCTGATAGCAGTCAAAGAGCTGTTTGTTGAATAAACCTGTAAATAGTAGTTAATAGCAAGTGCTAAATTAACAAAATCAAGGGGCAAAGGGCCTCTTTGCCCAACCATTTTCCCCAGAGATTTAGAGCTAAAAGGAGTCTATGAGACTGTCTTACAGAAAAGGAAACTGAGGCGTGGAGAGGTTGAATGAATTACCAGAGATCATAGAGGTGACTTGAACTCAGTTTTTGTGATGCCAAATTCAGCACACCAAGGTCCACATTCTGTCCCGTGAACCACCTCAGAAGTTTTATTCTCCCTATTGTTAATTTTGAAAATGTCCAACCAGCCATTTTAGGCTTCTCCCTTTAAGGTTGATGGTACAGTTGGATTGAACGTTAGACTCTGAGTCAAGAAGACCTGAGATCAAATGTGGCCTCACATATTTAATATCTGTGTGACCCTGGGGAAGTTATTTCACATCCGTTTATCACAGTTTCCTCATCTGTAAAATGAACTGGAGAAGGAAATGGCAAATCACCTGATTATCTTTGTCAAGGAAACGCCAAATGGAGTCACAAAGAATCAGATACAACTGAACAACAACACTGGTTTTGTTGAGTTTTTTCTCTTATTCTTTTTCCGTTTTTTAACTTTGTTATAAACAATGGCACTCTGGAAGGGGAGGAGGGGGTGGTATAAGGTTAGGCAATTATAAAAGATATCAATAAAATATTTTTTTAAAAAAAGATGAAGGCAAGAGATGGAATGCCAAAGTTGCAGAACCACAAGCAGGTAAATTTGGCTGCAGTATAGAGGAGTCATATGAAATGTCTGGCCAGAAGACTGGAGTCAGCTTGTGAAGGTCTTTAAATTCCAAACTGAGAAGTGCTAGTTTATCCTGGAGACAATAGAAGAACCCATCTCTCAAGATTCTTGACATAGTCACATGTGCTTAATTAAGACTATCTTGCCACTTGTGTGGAGGATGAATGAGGGGGAGGGGGTAGACTTGAAACCAGGAATCCAGCTAGGATGCTGTTGAAAAGACCATGAAAAAGAGGATGAGCTCAGGCCCATGTGGAAGCCATGTGAATGGGGAGATGTGGAAAGAGAATTTACTAGAATTTGCCAGCTCATTCAATGTGGTTGGTGAGATATGACTCTGAGATCACAGACCTGGGTGACTTGAAGGATAGTGGCATCCTTAACAGAAACAGGGAAGTTTGGAGGAGGGGTGAGTTTGGAGGGTTTTTTTGGGAGAGGGGGGAGATGAGGGGAGAACGAGCTGTGAGAATGAAGATGTGCTGAGTTTGAGATGCCTGTGGGCCAGTTGGTTGGTGATGTCTGTTTGACAAGAGAGATGAGAGATGGATATGTTATAAGTAAGAATGTATGTTCCTTGAGACTGTAGGGTTCATCTTACTTCTGTCTTTGCATTCCTAGCACCAACTATAGTGGCATATTCGAGGCTTGTTGTTAGAGTGTAGATCCCAGAGCTTTTTGCATGCAGATAGGTTGAACCCATGAGAGCTGATGAGATCAAGAGGAAACATTGTAAAGAGAGAACAGGAGTCAGGATGGACTCTTGGAGGACACCCCTGGTCATGGAGAAGAAGACCCAGCAGAGGAGACTGAGGAGTGGTCACAACAATTCTGACAGGGACCAGAAAAGAGCAGTGTCAGAGGAGGAGAAAGTACTGAGGAGGAGAAAGTACCCAGGAGGAGGGTTGATTGATACTGTCCAATGCTGCCAAGAGGTCAAGAACAATGACCACTGAGGAAAGGCCACTTGCTCAGCCATTAGGAGATCACTGATATCTTTGGAGAGAGCATTTTCAATTGAGTGGTGAAGTCAGAAGCCAGGCAGCAAAGGGTTCCTGAGTGAGTAGAAGTCCATTCAATGCTTGTAAATGCATTGTCTCTCTGTTACTCTCTCTGTCTTTATCTCCCTCTCCCTCGCTATCTCTGTTTCTCTCTCTCTCTCCCTCTCTTTCCCCCATCTGTCTGTTTCTTTCTCCCCTTTCTGTTTCTTTCTCCCTTCTTTGTTCAGTCTCTCTGCTATTAGCAATGGGCTGATTGTCTAGGGTTGTTCCAGCTCTAACACGGGATGCTCTTTCCAGATCTGTCATTCTATGCTCCAAGGGCCCTTCCAGCCTGCCATTTGGTGAATTCTGTAAGAGGCCTTCCTTGTGAATAAATAAAGCTGCAGAGCGTTGGAGTTCATTTTCGCTTTCCATGGGTAATGGGATCCTGCCTCTGGGAGGTATTTTGGGAAAACCATTTCAGCCAGAGAGCAATTGTTACAGACTGCAGGTCACACTCATCTGCTCATCACTGCGTTGGTCCTTCCATGGAGTGAGCAAAGCTGGCTTCCTCATTACAGAATCATGTATCATCTTCCTGGGAATTCAAGGCCGCCTATATCATACAGGACCTCTAAGGGTAGAAATACTGCCTCAGTGGAAGGACGCGGGTAGTGGTCAGAGGAATCCATGCACTTCCTCTGTTCATATCATCTGATCTTTTAAGTCCCTGGCAAGGCAGAGAGATATCTGTGGGTCTGGAAGCTTTATTTCAAAAGGCCAGAAAGAGGACGGAAAATTGCTAAATATTTACTGAACATCTAAGGTGAGTCTGGTAGTGTGCCATGTACTAGAGGAAACAATGTCTTCTCTGCACCTTTCTGTCAATATTTGAACAGAGGAGTGACTGACTGTTACTTCTGTATTCAGATGCCTTCAGTGGCTTCCTGTTTTTCCTAAGGTAACACATAAAACTCCTTGGCTTGCTATTTATAGCCCCTGATAGTCTGGGCCCCACCCACCTTTCTGGCCTCCCCCACCCACCCCATTTCTCCCGTTCATGCTCTGTGTTTTAGCCATTTTGGCCCACTCACTGTTCCTGTTCTGATCTCCCATCTCCCAAGCCTTTGCACAGGCCCTGTCCTCTGTCTCACCTTCAGCATCCTTCAGGGACTCAGGCTCAGTTGCTTCCCCATTTGTTGACACTCATTTCCTTCTGAGATTATCTGTATTTACTCATCTGTGTGTATGTTAGAGTTTCCAGTAGAATGGCGTTTCCTTGGGGACAGGGACTATTGTCATTGACTTATATCTCCCGTTCTGGTCACGGTAAGTGCCTAATTGGCGTTTGTTGGGTTGCATTGAATTGTGTGACTACAGATGGGATCCTGACACATCTTTACCATAACATTATTTGCAAAAACATGCTTATTCATCAATGATTCAATCCAACTAATTAAATAAACATTTATTAAGAGCCTACTATATATATAAGGCACTTTGCTAGTCACCACGGATACAAGCATGAAAATGAATTGTTGCCTACCCTCATATGACATGAGAGAATGAGACTTGAATACAGATAAGTACAAGACATGCAAAGCAATGCCAAGTAATTGAAAGAAGGAGAGAGAGCACTGGTGAGGAGAGATCAGGAAAGACCTTCCAGAGGAAGGAGATGGGGCCTGCTCTGGACTTTGAAGGAAGCAGAGACACTCTGAGATGTTGTGCTGATGACCCTCGTAAAGACTGTGGAGGATTAAGAGAAGGAAGCCAGGGAGCTGGAATGCATCTGGGAAACTGTTTGGTGCACTCAATGACCCTAAACTTCTTGAAACCAAAAGGCATCTTTCTAACACGAATGTTCTTCCAGTGATGCCAGATGCTTGTGAATCTTGGAAGAACCCAAATTGGAGGTCAGTCAAAGGACAATGAAGGGCTGAGAGGAAAGGAGGGGAAGAGAGGAAAAATCTGGAATATTGGAACAGGGCTGGGCCAGGGGGCAAGGAGGGCATAGCAGGGGAATACAAAGAAACTATAGATAAATTTCCTTTTAGTTTATCATTTTGTCAAGAAAAGATTCTGGGCCTGGGGGTGATACCTGAATTCAAAGAGGCAGCATGATGGTGGATTGGCACTGAATGAGGGATTGCTTGTGATTGATTGACTAATTGACTGAGTGGAGATTAGGTAGGACTTAAATCCCAAGGGTTTTGTTTTAAATTCCTGCCCTGCCATATACAAGCTTTGGAATATAGGGCCAGTCCCTTAATCTGCTGCTTGGCAGTGGAAGAAGATAGAGTTAGAGCCCAAGGTTCCTTCCCACTCTCAGTCCATTCCTTCCCCTTCCCCTGGGCAAGTGCAGCCTCTGATGTGGGGGCTGTTCCTCCACCTTTCGCATCCACCTGACACCCAACTCTCACCTGTGACTCCAAGAAACTGTAGCAAGCCCAGAAACTGCGCCATCTCAGTAAACCATCTTGGCAGGTGGGTTAAACCAGGTTAAGGGTAACAGGCCTCAAACTTGCTTATGAGTTAGGGGGGGTGTCTATCCCAAATAGGTGAAGACTTTCCCAGTGGATGAGAACAATTTGTTCCAAAGGTCATGAAGGTGGCTGAAGCAGGCTCTGTGGAGCACTTAGAGTTTGGTCAGACATCAAGGACACCAAGATCATCTAGTGGATCCCATGCCATCGCTGGTCATCCTGACTTTTAGGACTTGGATGACTGGAAGAGAGAGTGAGGCTGATGACTTTGTGCTGCTCTGCCTCATTTAAATCTGATTCATCGGGGAGTCAACACATCACCCTGTGATGCCGACAATCCTCTTTGAAGATGAAAGACTAACCAACATAAAGACAATATGTATTTTTGTCCATATTTTGCAAGTGAAGAAATTGGATGTGGGATCAAAGGATGTCACCTTCACAACCTTTCAGGAAGATTTGGAAGTTTTCAGAAGTAATGCCTGTCTCACTCTTACTCTCCCCTTAGAACTTTGGCTTCCCAGTGGGAGAACGCAAGTGAATGGCAAATGGAAGTAAAGAATCTTCAGCAAGGAGAAGATGCTAGAAATTAGGTGACCGGACTTAGAGAGAACCTCTGTCAGTCTTTGGAAACAAAGATGGAAATCTTTGCCGTCAGGAATTTCATTCTTAGGCTGAACCTTGAGTTTGGACATTTTAGACAATTCTGTGGCCTCTCAAATAGCTTCTTTACAACCTCCCAGCCTGGGCAGGAGTTTAAAGAAGATCACAGTGGAGGGGGGCTGGAGGAAGCCAGCAGATAGAATGTCCAACATTGTCTAGTGGGGGCAGCAGTGAGCTGAAAAAGCACAGACTGTACTGGGAGTATTGTGTAGGGCTGGGGCAGGCGGCTGGAAATCTAATCATGGTGGCAAGAGTACTTGATTTAGAGCAAGAAACTTGAGGGTCAAATCCTGGTTTTGCCACTTAGGTGTCTTGGACAAATTGCTTTACTTCTCTGTAAAATGGGCATAAGAATAGCATTTACTTTTTTGGAGCAGGTGGGTGGCACAGTGGATAGAGTAATGGTCCTGAAGTCAGGAAGACCTGAGTTCAAATCCAACCTCAGATACTTATTAGCTGCATGACTCTAGTCAAGTCACTTAGCCTCTTTTGCCTCAGTTTCCTCCTCTGTAAAATGGGGATTAAATGATAACACCTATTTCTCAGAATTGTTGTGAGGATCAAATGAAATACACAGTAGGTACTTAATAAATGCTCATTTTCTGCCTCCCTCCCTCACTCCCTCTGCCTTCTTCCTTTCTTTCTTCTTCACTAAGTTATTGTGAGCCTCAAATAACATAACATACATTAAGCACTTTGCAAACCTCTCTCCTTTTGAGGGAGAGGTGGTAGAGTTTGGGTTTGAAAGGCTGAATGTTTGTCAGATGAGGTAATAGCTCACTGGTCTTGCTTAAGATTTTAGTTTTCCTTGTTACAAGTATAACTCTTTCATTAATGAAGTCATTTTAAGCCTGAAGGGCAGTGTAATAGTCTATAGTGTCCACTTGGTTCCTTCTTTGGCTTTGGGGAGTTCACATTTTAATTTTTTAAAAAGGAATTTATGTTAGACCACAAGTTTTTAGTTCAATCACAATTGCTCTGAGCTCCCAGTTAGGAAAATTCCCAACATCTAAACAGCAGCTGGGTCTTCTGCCTGACTTTATATCTATATTAGTTAACCCTTAACCTCTTTGCAATTGAGGCAGGATTTGGTTTACCAGAAACATTTGGGAGCAGAGGACATTATGATGTCTGGGGAGAGATGGGAAATGGGAGAAGTTGGGGAAAAAATTGACCTTTGGGAGGAGGGGTTTCCCTTAGGTTTTGAGAATGTATGATACTAGAATGGATGACTTTGCTGAATATGCCTTCCTTACCACAGCTCATTTCTCTCTTTGCTCCTGAAAAGTCCTGCTGACAGCCATCCGTACTTGTTCACCCTCTCAAACCCAGACCTTTAGACTCCCTCTCTGGATCTAAGATAGTTTCTTCCTTTTAGATAAATTCATTAGGATCTAAACCAGTCTCTCTTAAAATGACTTTGATTTGAGGGGTGGTATACAGGCCCTGTTCGCAGTTGGTTCTGATCATTTGATTCAGCCAAAAATTGTCTTTACCTAACAAAGGCTTACTTTTTTTAAAAAGGAAACTGGAAAATTTTCATTTATTTTTAGTTTACAAAATTCAGTTCCACAAGCTTTTGAGTTTTAAATTTTCTCCCCCTCGCCAAGATGATATATACAATCTGATATAGGTTTTACATATACATTCACATTAAACATATTTTCATATTAGTCATGTTGCCAAAGGTTTACTTTAAGTGGGTAGGATAATCAATGGAGTCTCACCCACACTTATGTAAGGAAAAGATTGATGGCAGAAGATATGGATCAATGGAAAAGTGAGAACAAGGACTATCATGAAATAACTGACATAAAAATAAAAAGGCATCTGTAAAACTAAAAAGTAAGCCAATAAAGATGTGGGGAGTTCAACTTCAGATGCCTCTCTCAACTCTCCTAAAATTATTTATTATCTCTTGCTTATTATTAATTTTACTACTAATATTATCATATTATCTCATTCTTTTTGGCAGGAGTTCAGATATAAATGGTCCTGGGAAAAACTGTCATCTTGTTATTACTCCTTTATATTTAATATTTTTATGGACTATCGAATATTATTATTGTTTTATTATAAAAAGTATAGCTTATTTAGGGAGCAGGTAAGCAGTAGGGTCAGCCATACTTTGAAGTAGTTAGTGCAATGGATACAATGTTATACCTGGATTCAGGAAGGCTTGAGTTCACATTCTTCCTCACAATAGCTGTGTGATCTTAGGACAGTCATTTAACCTTTGTCAGCCTCAGCTTCCTTAACTGTAAAATAGAGATAATAATAGAAACAAACTTCTAGGAATGTCCTGAGGTATACAGATCCCCCACACCCCTGTTTTAGATTCCATATTTTTTCCTGTTATTTTTCCATCCACTCCAAACTACTCATTTCACAGATGCAGAATTTTTGGGTAAGGTCAGTTAAGCCATTTACTCAAACAAGGTCACTTAGCTGGGCAATGTCAGAGCCAAGATTCTAGTCTAAGTCTACTGACTTCAAGGCCAATCTGACTTCAGATTCAAGAGAATCTGTTTATAGCTGTAAGGAACCTGAGGAGGCATCTTTTCTTGTCCCCTCCTTCTACAGAGGCGGACCTAAGCTTAGCCCAAAGAACAATTGAGATTTGAACCCAGGATCTGGAACCCTAGATCTAGAGCTTTTTCTCCTATACCACCTCTCCTGCTCCCAGAGGTAAGGGTCTATAAGAAGTCAGGCAGGCTGGTGAATGGACAGGGACAGTGTGAATGGAAACATGGAGAAAGCTGCCTGTTTGTCCCATGGTGGGGAAGGTCCTTGTGCCACTAGGGGAGTAACGTAACCTCACAGTGGGAGTGACAGATGCTTTGGAAGAGATTAGGAAGTAAGCCTGTGCACCCTTGGAGCACCTGACAACAAGCAGCATTAAGGCTCCTGTCTGACTTTCTGACAGATCACCTCGCCCCAGGCTGAGGTCTCAGCTGGTGGGCACACAGGTGTGTGAGAAGGGCCAGCCTCAGCAAAGGCATTTTGGCTTTAATTGTGGCAATTAATCTGGCATGAACAGCTGGCTCTGTCTGCCAGGACCAGAGTTGATGTAGCAAGAGACAGAGCTTGGGATCACAGCCTTGACAGCTTGGTCTTCAGAAGAGAGGCCTTCTTAATCCTGGTCAAAGGTCCACACCTTTCAGAGTCAGGTTTCCTTTCATGTTTTGGAAGGATTATAGAAGGAACCTTGGACCCTCAGATGTCCAAGCTCGAAGTACAGAGTGTCAGATCTACAAGGGATCTTGGAGGTCATTTAGGTCTATCCCTCCCTGAGCAAGAAATCTCTTTACAACACCCCCTCCAAAAAAGCCATCCAGCCTTCTTGAATACTTTCAGTGATGGGGGATTCATTACTTTTCAAGGTCCCCCATTCCACTTTGAAACAGTTCTAATTATTAGATTTTCCTCATAATGAATTGAAATTGACCCCCCTGTAACTGCCAAAATTTCCCCCATGTCACTTCCCTTACCCCTTCTAGACAGTGATTCCCTATAACAAAGAATCTTTTTTTGGTGGGGGGAGGTAACTGGGGTTAAATGACTCACCCAGGGTCAAACAACTAATAAGTATCTGAGGCCAGATTTGTACTCAGGTCCACTTGACTCTAAGGCTGGTGTTCTATTCACTGTGCCACCAATAAAGAACCTTTTTTTAAAGAAACAGAGAAAGAGGAAAAAAATGGCAAAAACCAATCAATACACTGGAAAAAAATCTGACAACATATGCAAAGTTCCCCACCCCTGGACCGCCCTCCATCTCTTCACAGGAGGGAGGGTCAGGGAACTGTCTTCTCATACTTCTTTAAGGCTAAGCTTGCTTTTTGCAATTTTGCAACATTCATTTCCAACTGTTTTGTGGTGTTTTTTTTCCCATTTGCATCCTTATAATTGTGTTAATTGTTTTCTTGGATCTGCTTACTTCCCTGTACACCAGCTCATGTCTCCCTACAGTTTTTTTAAATGACAGCATTTATTTCCTCCCCACCCCCATAAGACTTCTCTTCCACAGGTTCCCAATTTCTTCACCTTGCAATCATACAGCATCATTTCTAGATCCCCTCTCCATCACTGTTGCCCTTCTCCACTCAAGCTCCAGCTTGTCAATGTCTCTTTTAAAAGATGTCACTCAGAACTTAGCCCATTACTCCAAATGTGGTCTGACTAGTGGGAGCATCTCATCTCCTTCTGTTAATGAAGTTTGGTTTATTTCGCCAACCTGTCAAAAACTAGGCTTGCCCTAAAAATCTTGGTTGTAGGTACTTCTGCCACTGAGGCAGAACCAAACCCTCTCTACACCTTGGTAGAATATCTTCATAAGTTTCTGTGGCTACAAAAAAAATCTTTATTTGGTAATGAATCTGGAAATTAGGACCATAGATCTAGGCTGCAAGAGATCTGAGAGGTCATCCAGTCCAACCCTCTCATTTTTACCAATGAAGAAACCGAGGCAGAGAAAGGTGCCCAATCTGTGTCCAAGGAGGCTCTTCCTGACTCCACAGCTGCTACTCTATCCATGACTACACACTCTTAGTGGACATTTTTACATTGAGTTAAAGTTTGCCAATCTCTGTCTTGATGAAGCACCAACCTTGTGGGGTAGGTGCTGTTATAACCCCCGTTTTACATTTGAGGAAACTGAAGAAAACTGAGGTTAAGTGACTTGCCTAGGGTCACACAGTGAGTGTCTAAAGCCAGGTTTGAACTCAAATTTTCCTGATTCCAGGCCCAATGCTCCATGCACGGTGACACCAACCATTTCATGCCATGGTTTCATTCCATGGTTACCTGGGTGGTAAATGTCAGGCAAATTTTGTCCTTTTAATTTAAAAGTTTTCATTTTTTGTTCCAAATTCTCTCACTTCCCTCTCCCTCCTTCCTCATTCATTGAGAAGGCAATATAACAGTTATACATATGAAGTCATGCAAAGCATTTCTACATTAGTCACATTGTGGGGGTTTAGGAGAAGCATAAGAGAAATAAGGGGAAAACTTCTGCCTCAGTGTTCACTCAGAATTCATCAGTCCTCTTTCTGGAAGGGGATAGCATTTTTCACCAAGAGTGTTATGTAACAATGAAGCATACCCTCAACCTCTCTGCAGGGAGGTGGTGGCCTCTAGGTGTGGAATGAGGCATACACTTGCAGACAGGGCCAACATGTTGATTGGTTTTTCTTGACTACTTGTTTGTTACTAGAGAAGGTTCCTTTGAGGGGTGTGGGTGGGGGAAGTCACTGAGAAGTGACAATGAGGTTAAAAAAAATACAGAGTATTTAAAAAGAAAAGAAAACTGCCAAACAAGTTTTGCAATCAGGTCTTCTTGTCTGGTCCTCCACCCTTCAGGCCACACCACTTAGCCCAGTAGTCTTAGACTTGGTCAGAGCAGAGTACATAGAGAGAACATTGTCCATAACCAAGCGCTTCAATGTCTGCTCCCCTCCTCTCCTCTGACACTGCCCCCACCTTGGCAGAGGTCCTCAGCACCTGGACCACTGCAGTAACTGCTTGGGGGGGGGGGGGGTCTACCTGCCTCAAGTCTCCCTGATCCAGATCCTCTTCCATTCGACCACTAATGGAATTTTCCTAAACCTCATCTCTGACTATGTCACTCCCCTACTCAATAAACTTCCTCTTGCCCCCAGAATCAATGAAGGAAATCCAGAAAAAGCACTGTTGGCTTTCAGAACACTTCATACCCTAATGCCTCCTACCTTTCCTACACTTGACTCTCCTCAGCTCACTAGACCAGTGACACCAGCCTTCTTGCTTCACCTCTTCACTGTGTCCTTTCACTGGCTGGATACACACCTGGAATACTTTCCTTCCTGACCTCCACCTCCTGGCTTTCCTGGTCTCCTTCAAGACTCAGCTAAAATCTTACCTTTTGCAAGGTCTTTGTTGGATGTGGCAGAGCTAACCTTCCCTATGAAATGACTTTCCATTTACCCTGTCTGTATTTTGTGTGTCCACAATGGTTTTCATGTTCTCTCTCATTGGATTGTAAGCTCATTGACAGCAGCGATTACTTTTGCCTTTCTTTGTGTCCTTAGTGTTTAACACAGGGTTTGGCACATTGTTGTCAGTGTTCAATCTGTTTTTGAGTTGTGGTTGAGCTCATCCTTCCCCAGGAGGAGGCTGGGGCTGTCTCCCAGCAGGGACCAGGCAGACAGGGGAGTGGTGTTGGTGGGCATGGTTAGTGGGGGATCTGCTTTGTTCCCAAAGTGGACAAAGGCCCATCTTCCTCTGAACACTGAACATTTCTGAGAGGACTCGGGAAATCTCATTAGGGCAGCAAAGAACAGAACTGGGTCATGACGCCAGGATGCCAGGATGGGCAGCTACGGTCTTATTACCTTCTGCCAAGTGGCCCATTAAATGGAATGTATAAGGCCTGTTCTGCCCCACGCACTCGCTTGATTACTTCCTTACCACCAGAAATAAGTTTAAGCTACAGTTTTGTGGCAAAAAAAGAATAATTCTGTATTCACCTTCTAATTAAAACAAAGGAAGCCAACTGGATACAAGGACACACCAACCCCCTCAATTAATTAACATTTATTACAATCAGAAAACAATCTAATTCAATTAAAATGTTTCCACAAAAGTAGTTTAATGACTTTGCAAAAAAAATAAAGTACAGTCAAGCAGAGAGTTTATTATTCTAAGGCGCCTTGGAGAGAAGGGAAGGAAAATGACATTCTTGACAGGGGCAGCCTCATCTTCTTCAGCTGCCAGGGAGATAGGGGAGGGGGACTCCATGGATTAAGAAGTATCAGTGTCAGATGGGAGTATGTCTGGGCAGGGGGATCTTCCAGACTAGGGAAGCAATGTAAAATATTCTTTTTTTTTTCCATATAGGGCTCACAGCTAGGATTGGCCTCATAATAGGGAGGGGACTAGTGGTCATTCCTGTATCTGTAGCTTACCATCCTTACAGATCTGTGAAGTAGGTGGTGAAGGGATTATTGTACCTGTTTCATAGATGAGGAAACTGAGGCCCAGGGAGGTTAAATGATTCACCCCCAGGTCACATAGGTAACAAGTGTCATAGGTAGTATATGAACTCAGGTCCTCTGGGTCCAGAGCCAGTGATCTTTCCACTGTTTCATGCTGCCTCCCACAGGATTTGTGGTCTTTAACAGATATTTACTGAAGGGCAAATATGATGGTGAGGTACATCTCAGGCTCCTCTGCAATACATACTTCTCAGCTCCTGTTCTAAGCTCACCTTCCTTCCTCTAGCAGACATGAAAGCCATATAGGCTGAGCTGGTCCCAGGGAAGAGGAGTTCAAGGCCAGATTAGAACCCCAAAAGGGGCAGCTAGGTGGTGCAGTGGATAGAGTACCAGTGCAGGAGTCAGGAGGACCTGAGTTCAAATCTCATCTCAGACATTTGACACTCACTAGCTGTGTGACCTTGGGCAAGTCACTTAACCCCAAATGCCTCATTCTGGGTCATCTCCAGTCATCCTGATGAATATCTGGTCACTGGATTCAGATGGCTCTGGAGGAGAAGTGAGGCTGGTGACCTGCACAGCCCTCCCTCACTCAAAGCAAAGTCAAGTGCAAGTCATGTCATCATTTCTCTGGTGGCATGGTCTTCTTCGGCAACAAAGGATGAACACAAACAGAACCCTAAAAACATCAAATAAAGAGGCAAAACTTTTAATACGCACAAAAATATTTAGAACAATTCTCTTTGTGGTGGCAAAGAACTGGAAATAAACTGCCTCATCAATGGGAAATGGCTGAACAGATTATAGTCTATGAATGTAATGGAATACTATTATGCTGTAAGAAAGCGATGGTTTCAGAGAAACTTGGGAAGACTTGTATGACCAGATACAGAGTGAAGTGAACAGGAGGAGAAGAATGTATAAAGTAACAAAAACAATGTATAAAGAAATAACTTTGAAAGACTTAAGAACTCTGATCACTCAGTGATCACCCATGACTCCAGAGCACCCATGGTGAAGAATGCCCCCACATCCTGGCAGGGAGGTGGTGGACTGATATGCGGAAGGAGACATGTATTTTTGGACATAGGCAATATAGGGATTTGTTTTGCTTACCTGACTATGCTTATTATAAGGTTTCCCCCTCCACCCCCTCCATAGTGGGGGAGGGATGAGGAGAAGGAAGAAATTAAATGCTTGATAATTGAAAAAAATAAAATTTAATTAAGAAAAGATTAACTTAGAATGTTTAGACATCATCCAATTTGGGATGAGGTCTTTTTTTGAGCCATCTAATGAGCTTCATCTTTCGTAGTCTTTTGGAATTTGTATAGTATCTTTTGCCATATGAATTAACCATAGAAAATCACTTTTATAATCTAGAGAGTGCAGAGACAGTGGACAGAATGGAAATAATAAGGATAATGATAGCTTCCATTTACAGGTTTTCTCATCCGATCCCCACAACAACTCTTTGAGGTAGGTGCTATTATTTTGCAGATGTGAAATTGAGGCTTGGAGAGATGCAGTGACCCAAGTACCACAGCTAAGAAATGTTTGAGGCTGGATGCAAAATGAGGTCTTCCTGAAGTTCAGTACTCCTATCATCACACCATCTTCTCTTTCAAAAGAGGAAGAGGAAGCAAACTCCAGACTTGAGTGGGCAGTGATGGTGGGAATGACTGGGCCAAATCCCTGAATCTAGGAGTTCAAAAAAGATTCAGGGGCCAAGAAAGTTAGGAGGTGCAGGTAGGAAGAGAGAGAAGAAAGAAAGTAGGAGGGAGGAAGGTAAAGAAGGAAGAAGGGAAGAAAAGTGAAAAAAGAAAGGAGGGAGGGAAGGAAGAAGGGAATGAGGAAGGGAACTGAGAGGAGAGATGTACTTGTGGGAGTGTCCCCACCTTTGGTGAGTCTAAATTTATAAAATAGTTTTCTGACTCACTAGTTGACAATGAGTATAAACCTGTCTGAATGTGGCAGACTCAGGCTAGATGCCAGGGATGAGGGAGGGTGGCAAATGAAAGGGGAGGGGATGTGTGCCAGAGATGAAACCAGCCCAGAGCCAGCCCTCATCAACTGGCAGGGGGGCTGGTCCCCAGTTCTGCCCAATTGTTCTTCACCATGGGAAAGTGTGATTTGTCAAGTCCATCTCAGGGCAATCTGCCTCTGCCAGACAGTCCTGCCTCATTTTGGTCTGGGGATGTCCTCTAGGAGCAAAGAATTCACAACTAGATTCTGTCCTTGCCTAAGAGTGGGGAATGATGCTCAGGCTGTTCAGGGAGAGATTCCAAAACTGCCAAAGCTTCCAGATCCCATGATGCAAGTGCATTGGAGAGATCAGGGAAGGACTCAGAAGGGGGCTGCATGTGGTACAGTGCTGACTGGGTAGGTCATACCCCATGGGAAAGAGTAGTCAGGCAGGAAGAACTTATAGCAAAGCTGTTGTCTCTCCCCCCCACCTCCAGCTTTTCCTTCACTTCTCCAAGTATGGACCTCTTTCTTCCTAAACCCCAGGGCAGGGGTAGGGGGGAGAGGGGAAGAGTCATGTGGATGTTCCTATCACTTGGACAGTATGGGAGTCATCATTAGCCTTCCAGTGATGTAGAGGACATGAGACTTCCCTGCTACACCATCCTAAAGTTCTCTGTGACTCTGGGCACTCTCCTCTGATCTGTTGAGGCACCCGAGGATCCTGGACCTTGCCACAGCTGTGTCTTTGGAAATGTGGAAACTTTTCTTCTGCCCTGCAGAGAAAATTTTCTGTGTGCTGCTTCCCCTGACTAGAGTGTGAGCTTCTTGAGAGTAGGGAATGTCTAGTAGGTTCTGTTTGTATCTTCAGCACTTGACCCAACATTTCAGTGCTTATTCATTCATTGATACGGATTGAATGAATGAAAATGTCCAGGATCATCATTGTTCAGATACTCAGTGTTCTCTGTGGTCAAGACTTCAGGTGGACATTCTTAGAGACAAAAGGGAACCCAAATAGACAAGGAAAGCTACTCTGAAGCACCAGACTCTCCAGAGTCCTGCTGTGCCACCACAAAGAGTTCAGCCAGGTTCTCTGCTCTCCCCACTCCCCAAACTTTCAGTTCTGTGGTCACTATATAATGGATATCAGCCTCTACGATCCACCCCAGAAGGGGGGAGGAGGAGGAGGAGAGTGAGAAGGAGAAGGAGAAGGAGAAGGAAGAGTAGGAGGAAGGGGGGAGAGAGACAGATAGAGAGACAAGCAAAGACAGAGAGAGACAGACAAAGAGAGTATGGGGCACTTGTTAGGACTATGAGGAGCAGTATCTGCCCCTACAGCTTAGCAGCCCTGCCTTTCTGATTAGAGTAACAAATCATTTCAGAGAACAGTGGCAAAAGGTTACCGGATGCCTCCCTGAGGCTGAGGAAAATGACAGGCAGAGATGCAGGATGGATGAACTCCTTTGCATCAGCTTAAGATGCTTTTAGGAAGCTCATAACATCATGATGCTGATGTTGGCAGAGAAGGACAATGGCAGCTGTATAGGGAGGAAGATGCCAAGCAGAGTGGAGGGAGTCCTGCCTTAGAACAGAGAGTGAATGCGGTTTCCAGAATGAATGAGGTGGTCAGGGTGACATTACCACAGTCACCACCAAAACCAAGTTCTTATGGTGGACCTTTGCTGGTACCAGTTGTACAAATAACAGCTACTTGAGAGCAAAGAGTGTTTTATGTTGGTCTTTATGCCTAGAATGGTGCTCACCTGGCACACAATAGGTGCTTACTATATATTTGATGAACTGAATGACCAGTGACTACTCCCCTGGGTCTTAGCTTCCTCAACCACCAATTCTTTTCTGATGGGCCTTGAATGCCTACTCTCCTCCAGTGTGATGATCCAAGTCCCCCTCCCCTCCACCCTTTAAAGCCCAGCTGCTCCAGGAAGTAGCCCTGACCACTCCCTCTCCTCTTTGTCCCATTCCCCCCAGTGGTCAGGATTGTTCTAACACCAGTAGACTGAGCCACAGGATTTGTAGGAGCCTTCTCTTGAACCTACCCCCTTCTCCTGATTCCTATTGCCAGTGCATTACTGACCATTTCAAACCTGAGCTTAGTACCTCTGAGGCCACAATCTCCTCTTCACAGGCTATCCTCTCTGTGACTTACCCCATTTTTATTTCCTATCCTCATATATTCCATGGGACCTGAATCCCAGCTCTGGCCTACACGGATGAGGATCAGTCTCACTGAGGTGAGACTCATTTTGCCCCATTTATGTTTCCTGAAAAACACCAGAATTGGACTCATTTGACTCCATGTAGAGTCTCCTTGGGGAACCTTAGAAGACAGCCCATGTTTAGCCTGGGTCTGAGTAGATGTGGGACACAATACTGGGTCATCTTTATTTCATTCCCCTAAAAGAAAGCAGACTTATAATCAAGACATCCTTGGTCTGTCTGATGAGTCCCATGGTCCACATCAAAGACTTACCCTATGGAGCTGTCCTAAGAGGCTGGACTCAGCTCAAAAGGGGACACCCTCTGACCCTTTCCCACTGGACCTTGGTCATATGGTGGGACAGCAGTGGGCAGGGTTCAGTTTGGTGCCCTATGGTGACTCAGTCCCTCACAGTTCTATTCCTCCAGCTCTGGGACCTGAGCTTGGTCTTTGAGCATGAAATTCCTCATGATCCTTCCAGAGGCTGGAGCTCTCCCTGTGCCATCAGTCATATGGCTCTCCTCTTCCTGGTCTCCATCTCTCAGTTCAAGATGGCTTGGTATTCCTGCTTTTCCTTGGCTACCATCTCTGGCATGGAAGAGAGTGATTTGGTTTCTGCAGAGGGGTAGATGGAAGGGGCCTAGGTCTGTTGTTAGACCACTCAGCTCTTTCCTTGGATCTCAGCTCTGCTCCCTGGTCAAAGAATACAATTTAGGCCCAAGGGTCCTGACTAATTCCTGTCATCCCCAATGCTGAGACTTGATCACTCCCTGAGGACATTAGCCCCTATCTCGGAGGCACAGTCTGAGTCTTTGGCACATAACTCAAGTTCCGAACAATGACCTCATCCTTCAGCCTGACCAGACTCTCTGTTCTCACCTTGTGAAGCCTTACCTATCCTTCAGGGCCTGTGGTCTGTGAATTTATGGTTTTAAAATATTTTCATAACTTTCAATAGAATTGATTTCCTTTGTGAACCTACATGTTATTCTATGCATTTAAAATGTTACTTGGAGAAGAGGTCCATAGGCTTCACCAGATTGCCAGGGGGTCCAGGACTCAACAAAAGGTTAAAAACCTCTATTTTAGAGTCTTTCTCAAATGCTGCCTCCTCTGGGAAGCCTTCTTTGTTTACTTCAACTCAGTAATGATCCTTCCCCCTAAGATTCCACGGTCCCACACCTCTCAGATGTACTTTTCATGTAATGCCGTAACACCCTTTATTGTAACCCAGTCCAAATATCCCTTCTCATAGAGACTTTAGCAATTGTTACTGACTCTTTAATAATAACAGCTAACATTTATAAAGGGCCTACTCTGGGCCAGGTACTGTGCTAAGCACCTTACAAATATTATCTCATTTGATCCTCACAACAATGGTTTAAGTGACTTGCCCAGGGTCACATAGCTAGCTAAGTGTCTGAAGCAGGTTTTGAATTCAGGTCTTCCTAACTGCAAGCCCAGTGCTCTGTCTGCTGCACCATTTAGCTGCCTAAGCAAGAAGAGATAAATTTGGGGGTCTACCAGTTACCGATCATCTTTGAGAGGGTCCCTTTGGGGCACTGAGATGATCAAACCAACTTCTTTCCTTAGGATACTTGAATATCAGCCCCAAAGATTCTGTTCCCTCTCCTGTAAAAAATACACAAGAGAATGAACCTCTAATTTTTATTAATTGGACAATTAGCCATCATTTTTGAGAGAGTCTGCCAAAAGACATTTTTGGGGGATTGAATTCTTATTCTTTGGAGAGGACATTCAGAGGAGAGTCCCTGAGAGGGCTGAATTGTTGGGGTTCCCAGGAGTAAGCCTTGGCAACCATTGATGAAGATCGACTCTGGTTGTGACCTTTCTCACAGTTCATACATTGCTGAAATATTTATCTGTGTCTTTGTATTTTTTGTTTCTGTTAATAAATTATCTGCCCAGAAACCCTGAAGTTTGCCTAAACCTGTGAGACTGGTGTCTGAGTCAGAGAGAAGAGAGGGCTTAGGGGAAAAGAGGTTTTTTTATAAACCACAGTAAAGGCTCGGTGCTCCTGATTAATTAATAAAAGAGATTTTGCATTTTTAGTAATTTATGAGGAGTAATCAGATCATATCCCTTGATTGCTTTTGAAACAAGGGAGAGAATTAATGAGGTAACAGGTCAGGTAGCAGGAGGAGGAAGGAGTGACTGGGGGTTGGTTGATAGGTTTGTCCCTGAAAGGCACAGAACCGTGCCTTGCACACACATTCTGGAAGGATGGCTAGAGGGGGGGGGGGTGAAGGTGTATCTCCTCAATGCACCCTTATGGAATGGAATAAGAATTTTATTAGATATCTGCTGTGTCCCAGGCACTTTACAAATATTATCTCATCTGATCCTCACAACAACCCTGGGAGGTGGGAGTTGTTATTATCCCCATTTTACAGTCAAAGAGACTGAAGGGGGGAAAAAAGGCTAAGTGATATGCCCAGGGTCACACAGCTAGTAAGTGTCTGAGGTCGGATTTGAACTCAGGTCTTCCTGAGTATGGACAGATAGGGGGCACCATAGTGCACAGAGCTCTAGACCTGGAGTCAGGAAAACTCATCTTCCTAAGTTCAAATCTGGCCTCAGACTCTAAAGTCTGAGACAAGTCACTAAACCCTGTTGGCCCCAGTTTCCTCATCTGTAAAATAGCTGGAGAAGGAAATGGCAAATCACTCCAGGATATTTGCTAAGAACACGACTGAAAAACAGCTGAACAACATGAAGAGGTGTGTTCCATCCTAACTGCTATGATTCAGAGATGGGAGAGACCTTAGATATTGTCTCGTCCCAACCCATCATTTTACAGATGAAGAAACTGAGGCCCAGAGATGTTAGATGTCCTGCTGGTCCTTGTAAGGCCCAGAGCTGGGGTCTGAATTCAGGTCACAGAAGCCCTGGGATTTAGGAAGACTGTCTGGTCCAGGGGAAGAGGGCGGGATGGGGAATCGGAGGGTGTGAGCTCAAATCTCACTTCCAACTTTCACCGAGGTCAGAATCGCTTCATCTCCCAGGGGGCCTCCCTTTCTCACACCGAGCCCGGCAGGCGGCGCCCTTTGGTTCAGACAGGTGCGAGCTGCCCAGGACCAGCCAGGTGTGAGACCGCGACAACCGGAGCCGGGCCCGGCCCACATCACCCCTGTCCTTCCCTGGCTCCCGGATCCAAGCGAAGCGCGTCCGTCAGTCCATCACCTGTATCCCTTGGTTCTTGCAGAAACGATGCTGTCACCCGGGACTAGGATCAAAAACTCAGATTCCCGGCCCGTCTCCCCCGCCCCCCGACTCCTGACAACAGCCGTGTGATGACGACGCACCTCCCCGACCCTCCGCGGGCAGGGGAGAACGAGCCGCCGGTCTCCAGGGGCTCCGCAAACCCGTCTACCTGGACGCGAGGATGCTTGGGGGAAGATCTGCCTTCGGCCTGCCTAGCAACTCTTTTCTGATTGGTCCGAGCGGTAAAGGCCCCGATGCTCTGGGCCAATGAGAAGGAAGGAGGCCGAGTCCGCGGTGGCCGCTGTTGGAGAAGGGTTTGGCTGCCTTATGGGGGGACCTGCTCAGGTGTTTGAGATGGGCCTGGGATCCCCCAGGTCCAGACCGGCGGGGACTGAATCAGAGCAGGATCATAGAACGAAGAAAGTCTAAGAAGAGGACACTGGGGAGGACTGAATGAATGGAGGCAGCCAGGAGGTGCCAGCGCCGGAGCCAAGGCCTGGAGCCAGGAGGTGCCAGGGGCCGGAGCCAAGGTCTGGAGCCAGGAGGACCCGGGCTCAAGTGTGCCCAGACACTTACGGGACGTGCTGCTCGGGGGAAGTCCCTTGGCCTGTTTGTCTCAGTTTCCCCAGCTGTAAAATGGGGATCACAGCCCTCCCTCCAAAGAGACAAGCAAGCCAAAAGCGATTTATGATGCTACAGCTCCCACTCTTTGGGTGTTTATAGGAGTGTCTGTGTGTGTGTATGTGTGTGTGTGTGCTTCTTGGCTCCTCAGTCAGATCATAAGATCCTCAATACTGTGTAACACAGTGCAAAGAACCTGGATAAAATCCCAGGATCCTGGCATCATTGATTACAGTGGGAAGGGTCCTCAGAGACCATCTACTCCTTGACTTTACAGCTGAGGAGACTGAGGCTGAGACTTTCCAGAGGTCATAGATGCAGTAAGTATCAGGGCCAGAAGCACAGCAGATGGGGTGGCATGTGAACCCAGGTCCTTGGTTCCAAAGTGAGGGCTCTGTCCACATGACCCCTCTGGTCCCTTCTAGCTTAAAATCTATAAAGTGATGAGCCTTCAGTGTATGGAGCCCAAAGTCACCGGATGAACTGTAAGTCAGAAGACCTGGGGCCTGTCTCCATCCAGCTCGGCCTCTTCCTGGGTGGTCTGAAGCAGTCACACAAAGGGCACCATGGTCTGGGGGTAAGTGGAAGGCCCTCCTGGGTCCGAGCTTCTTCCTCTGAAAGATGATGGGCTGGATTCTCTAAGGCCATTGGAATGAGGTCTACAAAGTTCCTAACTTGGGGACATCCTTTGGCCCTGTGCCCTTTCTAGGCTCAGGCCCTGATGAGCTCAAAAAAGAAGGAAAAGGATCATCAAAATTTATAGCAGCTCTTTTTTTTGTGGGGGTGAAGAACTAGAGAATAATCCATCCAATGGGGAATAGCTGAGCAAGGCTTGTGACATGAATGTAGTGAAACCTTACGAGACTGTCAGAAAGGACAGACAAGAAGGTTTCAGAAAAACCTGGGAAGACTTTGATGGACAGATGCAGACCACAGTGAGCAGAACCTGAAGAACAAGTTATCCAGGAACAACAGCATTGTAAAGACAAACCTCTAGGGAAGACTGGAGCTCTGACCAGTACAGTGACCAGCTCCAGTGTGGGGGACAGATGAGGAGACATGCTGCCCTCCTCCTGACCGTGATGGACTCAGGGCAGAATATTACAGACCCACACATACTTAGAGGTCTTAGACACGGCCCCTTGTGATGTTTGACTATGTTATGAAGGAAGGAGGGAGAGAAAATAGATTTTTGTCCATTGAAATAAAATAAAAAATGGAATCAAATAAGCAGGCTGGGCCAGATGCTCTGAGAGTCCCTTTCTGCCTTAAGGCCCTCCTATGGCTCTATCTGTCTGAATCTCAGTTTCTTTATTTGTCAGGTTTTAAGGTAAAATCTTTGAAAGCTAGAAAACAAGGCACGGCTTAGCAGTAGCTGTGCTTCCCTGAGGCTTGAGGACAAGGCCCTGGGCCTAGTTCAGGCACTGGGGAGATGTTTGTGGACTGAGGTGGAGAAGCATCTTTGGGATGACCAGAGGACACACAGGATGATGGAGGAAAAGGACCCAGGCTTTACAGAAGTTGGAAAATCCCTGAGAGATGCCCCAAGGAATCCTACCTTCCTTAGAACATGGTGCCTGCCAAATGCACTGTTTC
The DNA here is from genome assembly GCF_028372415.1 of Notamacropus eugenii. Taxonomy (NCBI): domain Eukaryota; kingdom Metazoa; phylum Chordata; class Mammalia; order Diprotodontia; family Macropodidae; genus Notamacropus; species Notamacropus eugenii. The sequence continues at coordinate 256,917,597 of NC_092872.1, forward strand.
TCACAGGAAGAGATGGGGCCTCTGGGAGAGAGAAGTCACCCTCAGTGGAAGTCCTTTGCTTTGCCCTGCTCCTCCCCCTCCCACTCCCTTCCTTTTTCCCTCTCCCTTCCTCCCCCCTCTCTTTCTCCTCCCCCCCCCCCTTTCTTTCTCCACCTCCTCCTCCTCTGGTTCCTTGCCATGGCACACACCATGTTGCCTAGGGGGTACCCTTGGGTTCTTGAAGGCCACATCAGCAGGTCTAACCAAAGGGGAACAGATTCATGCACAGGCTCTATTGACAGACAGAGCTTGGTGCTGGCTTTGGGATCAGAGGACATGTTCTCCATATGCTATCGTGTGATCTCAGGCCAGGCCCTCTCAGGGCCTCCAAATTCCTTCAGATGTAAAGAGCTCAACGACACGATTTTTCAGGTCCCTTCCACCTCCAAACCTGTGATTCCCCAGAGTAGCCTGGATGGAGGCAGAGACACCCTTCACTAGAGGGACAATCCCCAGGGTATTATTGCTTTGGTCAGAGCTACTCTTGATCATCTAGGCATAGAGGGAGTGCAATCTGCATTGGTGGAGGGGGTCCCCACATCAGGAAGTCACCAAGCCATGAAGGGTTGGTGTAAAGGGATTGTAGGAGTAACGTGGCCCCAAAGCTGAAAGTATGGTTGAGACGGACTCCTGGTCTTTGAGATAAGAGAAGCTGGTTAACCTATGATAACTTCATTTCCTTCTTCTGCGTGCAGGGATCCTGTGATTGGCCCATGCTGTCCACTCCAGAAGGCAGTCCTGCCCACAGACACATGAGCCTGGAGTGCAGAGCAGGCTTCCAGAGCCTGAGAGAGAGAACATAGAGCTTGGGTCGAGTTGGGAAGCTCATCCCAGCCTTGGGGTAGGGGTGGGGGCTGGCTGGAGACAGGATCTCATGAGGCCTGTGTCTGGGAATGGGGAAATCACCATCAAAGACCCCAAAGTGAAGGCAATTAGAGAGGACAGGGCCTGGAGCGTGTGTGTGTGTATGTGTGTGTGTGTGTGTGTGTGTGTGTGTGTGTGTGTGTAGGGCCAGTAAAAGTTAAAAGGCTCTTCATCTTCCTGTATGATATTAATTTGTTTCCAGAAACATATTTTTTGTTGTGAGCACTTAAAACACTCCCACCTGAATCACCACCTCCCCCAAACTTACCCTTCCTCCCTGGTCTCCTTTTCCCACCATCATTCCACTTACCTAAGTTCCCAATCTCAGTCATCTTTGACTGCCCTCTCCCTTGCTCCCACATCTGATGGGTTGCCTGGTTCTACTACTCTACCTCTACAATATATTTCCCTGTCATCCCTTCTCACCTCTCTCATTGTTTCCAATGTCTTGGCCCTCAAAACACTTCACCTGGACTATTGTAACAGCCTCCTAACTATCTGGCCTTCATTTTCTTTTTTCTCTACTCCATCCCTCACAAGCTGTAAAAAATAATCATCCTAATGCAGAGTTCTGATCAGTTACTTCTCTATTCAACAACCCTCAATGGCTCCCCACTGTCAACTCCCAAAAAATCGGATAATCTGCCCCTGGCATTAAAGGCCTTCACAATCCCAGTGTAGCTTTTTAGTCTTATCTCATATTATTCCTCTTCAAGTACAATCTCTCACTCAGGGCTGGAGTGAGCTGTGGGGTGGTGTTGACCTGTCTGAGAATTGGAGGCCATGCCCAGAACTCCCCTCACCACTGCCTTGGTCATCAAGGTAGGACCAGAGACTTGACCTCTGCCCTTCTGCCCACCCATAACCCACTTCTCCCTCCCACTATTCACCTCTTCTTCAGGGATTTATACTTAACCATGACTTTGGGAAAGGGTATGACCATTTTCTACCTGGTGATTTTGAGGCATGCTCTGCCTGGGCTGAAGCTTCCTTCCCTGGCAGCCACTCTCCATGCCCTTGTACCCACCTGTGTCAGCCTTCTCCCCATGAGTTGGCTCACACCTTACCCTATTTTTCCAATGTGAGCTCTGGATTTCTCATTCCATTGGTAACAGATTCCTCTGTGCCCCCCTCCTGGAAATTACTGTCTATACTTGTATTCAATTTTTCTGTGTCATGTTGTTTCCTCCCATTAGGATGTAAACTCCTTGAAGGCAGAGACTGTTACATTTTTGTCTTTGTAGTTCGACTGTGGAGACTAGTGCTCAGCACACAGTAGGTGCTAAATAAATGTTTGTTGAATTAAATTGAATCTACTGTATGTTCCAGCTTCCTGCTCCTTCTCCCAAATGATTTTAAGGCACAGTCTCTGTCTTTAAGCACCCACAGACTGGATGTGGAGAGATGATAACAAAGTTGTTCTTTTAGGTCAATTCTCTGGATGGGTTGTGTCTGCTTATCTCCCTGGCTCAGACAATGGGATAACTTCTGAGGAGGGTGGGATGGTGGAGGTGGGGGTGGCACTTAGAAAAGGATGCAGGAGGAAACCTAGTTGATGAACCTTGTTCTGGCTGACCCTCCCTGCTCCCGGGAAGTCTCACTTAGACCACAAGACTGGCTCTGGAGGTTTCCCCCCTTGCATCTCCAGATCTTGTGCCCTAGAGCTTCCTGGGCCTGATCAGAGGCTGTTCCACCCAGCCCCTCAATGCAGGCACAGTCCTATCATGATTCCCTCCAGACCCCACCCCTTGCCTGTCTTCTTTCTCCCCGCCTCCTTCCAGTTCTGGAAACAGGATCACATGAATTCTGCCATTGGTCCTAGCTAGGAAGAAAAGAAAGGAAGGACATAAACATTCATTAAACATCTACTATGTGTCAGGCATCGTGTCGAGTGCTTTACAGTTATAAGCTTATTTGATCCTTGCAAGAACCTTGGGAGGTAGGTGCTGTTAGTGTTCCCATTTTACAGTTGAGGAAACTGAGGGAGACAGAGATTAAGTAACTTGCCCAGACTCATACACCAAGTATCTGAGGCTGGGATTTGAACTCAGATCTTCCTGACTCTAGGTTCAGGGTTCTAAACTCTATTATCTCTCTGCAACCTAGATTGACCAGATGCGTCCATCTCTTTTCCTGTGGTCCCACTGTAACTTTGCAGACAAAAGCGTTCCTCCATGATGACCTCTTCTGTGTGTTGTTTTCTTTATTGGGACATTCATGAGATGTTAGGAAAATAGGTCTAGAGTGGAAAGAGATCACTAACCAGCTCCCGCATTTTGTAGATGAGGAAATTGAGACCCTGACAAGTGAAGTGACTTGTCTAAGACCATATTAGTAGCTTCAGTTAGAGCTGAATGGAAGCTCCTTGCTTTCGCATTAGTACCCACAATATATAGCCCAGTGTACTTAACAAATGCTTCCTTCCTTCCTTCCTTCCTTCCTTCCTTCCTTCCTTCCTTCCTCCCTCCCTCCCTCCCTCCCTCCCTCCCTCCCTCCCTCCCTTCCTTCCTTCCTTCCTTCCTTCCTTCCTTCCTTCCTTCCTTCCTTCCTTCCTTCCTCCCTTTTCTTTCTCTCTGTCTCTCTCATTCATTCTGCTTGTCCCCAAAGGACAGAATCAGTAGCAATAGTTGAAGTCATAGAAACCCAGATGTCAATTAAAACAAGGAAGAAAGTTTCCTATGATTCCAACAGTGAAACAGGAGGAAGCAGCCTCCTGGGCACTGGAGCTCTTCAAGGGAAAGTTGGATGGTCTCTTGCTGGGAGTATTATTAAGGGTTATCATATATTATTGTACTATATTATATTATATAGTAATGATACACATTAATATATATTGTTGTATAGGGTTAATTTAGCTCTTAGCAGAACTAGCTGGCTTCTGAGACCTCAATTCTGAGATTTGATTCAATTCAATTAAACAGGTATTTATTTGTTTGCTGTTTATTTGGGAGGCAATAAGGGTTAAGTGACTTGCCCAGGGTCGCACAACTGTTAAGTGTCTAAGGCTGAATTTGAACTTAGGTCTTCCTGACTCTATAGACTGGTACTCTGTGCACTATGGCATCCTCTAGATGCCCCACAAGTATTTATTAAGTGTTATGGATAAGGCACTATAAGTTGTCAGGTAGAATAACAGAGAGTGCTAGACTTGGAGTCAGGAAAACCTCAGAAATATTCCTTCTCTATTCATATTTTGTCTCAGAAATTACTGAGCTGTGTGACCCTGATTAAGTCACTTAACCCCCTGAACCTTTGTTCCCAGTCTGTAAAATGGGGATGATAATAATAGAGCCTGTCTCATAGGGCTGTATTGAGGATTAAATGAGATAACATAAGTAAAGTACTCTGCAAACCTCAAAGTGTTATGTAAATGCTGCTGCTGCTGCTGTACAAAGGTGTGGCAGTGGGAAAGCTTGAAGCCTATTTGGAAGACAGTGAGGGAGCCAGTCCAGATGGCACAGGGGTTTGTGAAGGGAAATAGTTGGTGGAGCTGGAACAAGATACTTTGTTGCCCTAGGGTAGATGTGAAGATTTTAACCCCAGTGTGATACTGAACCCCTAGAGGTCTGGGCCTTCACTGTGTCCCATACACCTTGATTTGTGAGAAAAGACATAGCCTTGAGCCATAGAATACAGGATTTTCTGGTGTTAATGCATGTACATTTGTAAATTAATAATAATGATAATAATAGATTAGCAAGTGTCTGCTTTGAGCCCTTCTTGAAAGCTGCAAAGTAGGCATCTATCTACTTTACCTCTTCCTTGTCTGATTGTTGAAAATAGACTTGGAGAGAGAGAGACCAGGGCCAGATTGGGGAGAGGCTTGAACATGGAGTTTGGATTTTTATCCTGTAAGCAATGGGGAGCCAGTGAAGGGTTTTTTGGTGGGGGAAGCAGGGGAAATATTGTTTTTGGAAGATTAATCTGGTAAGTATGCAAAATAGATTATGTGGTACAATGGAAAAACTATGGAAATAGAGACCTGGCGTCGAGGAGGTGGGTCCATATCTTTGGGACCATGGGCCAGTCCTTTAAATCTCTGAGTTTCTGCTTACTGTCTATAAAGAAATGTTAGAGTTGGATGACCTCTTTGATCCCTCCCAGCTCTAAACCTTGTGATCAGAGGGAATGAGAGACTAGATCTGAGGAAGGTAAGGACGCCTAAGAGAGCTGCTACAATAAGCCAAGAGGGAGATGATGAAACGGAGGAGGTGAGGGCAGGGGGAATAATAATAAAGGATTTTCATGTGGAACTTTAAGGTTTTATAATTTCTGATCCTAAAGGTAATAAACAGGCAGCCACTGGTGGTAACTGAATAGAGAAGAGGGAGGCGACATGGTCAGATTGGTGTTTTTCAGGAAGATCAGTTTGGGAGCTGAGTGGAGGATGCACTGGAGAGAGGAGAGACAGGAGGCAGGGAGACCGACCAGGAGGCTTTAACAATATTATAGTAGCCCAGTATTATTACTATCATTATCAGTTCTTCTCAAGTGACTTGCATAGTTACAAACTTAGTAACTGTCAGAGGCAAAATTTGAACCCAAGTCTTGACTATAAGTCACCCTTTCCATTATACTACACCAACTCTGTGGAAGAATGGAACAGAAGGGATGTGTAGATTCTGAAGAGCAATTTGGAACTATGCCCAAAGGGTTATAAAAATGTGCATACCCTTTGACCCAGCAATATCCCTTCTAGGACTGTATCCCCAAGAGATCATACAAATAGGAAAAGGTCTCACATGTACAAAAATATTTATAGCAGCTCTCTATGTAGTTGCCAAAAACTGGAAATGGAGGGGATGCCCATCAACTGGGAAATGGCCGAACATGTTGTGGTATATGAATGTAATGGAATACTATTGTTCTATGAGAAATGATGAACAGGAAGACTTTAGAGAAGCTTAGAAAGACTTATATGATCTGATGCCAAGTGAAAGGAGCAGAACCAGGAGAACATTATACACAGTAACAGTCACAGTGTGTGAGGACTGTTTCTGATGGACTTAGCCCTTCATAGCAATGCAAGGACATTCCCAAAGGACTCTTGAGGCAAAATGCCATCCACATCCAGAGAAAGAACTATGGAATCTGAACGCAGAACGAAGCAGACTATCGTCTCTTGTGTTTTGTTTTGGTTTATCAGATGGTTTCTTCCATTTGTTTTAATTCTTCTATACAACATGACTAATGTGAAAATGCATTTAATAAGAATGAATGCGTAGAACTCATATAAGACTGCATGCCATTTCGGGGAGGAAGGGGGAAGGAGGGGGAGAAAATTTAAAATTTCTGCAAGTGAGTGTTGAAAACTGAAAACACATGAATTAATAATAAAAAAGAAGAGATGGGTAGCAGATACTTTCAAGGAAGGATCAACAAGATTTGTTGACCAACTGGATACTGGGGAATGCTAAAGATGGTGGAATCAAGGATTCTCATTCCAACTGCTAATGCCTCCTCTGCTGAGGTTACCCTGTTGATATTTTGTAGGCAGCCCACATTGCTTCCCTCTATGGAATCTAAGCCTCTTGAGGACAGGGACAATTTCATTTTTGTCTTTGTATTTCCAGGACCAAGCTCATAGCAGATACTTCATAGATAATGGTTGATTGACTGAAAGATGGCAGAAGTTTCAAATCTGAGGGACTGGAAGATTGACAACACAAATGATAGATATGGAGAAGTGTGGAAGGGAAATTAGTTTGGGGAGGGGTGGGACATCAGCAAGGAGTGAAGAAGAACTTGGTTTTTTTAGAAATGTTCCCAAATAACTGGGAAGGCTAGTGAAGAGTCACTTGGGTTTTTAGTGGGAAGAACATGGGATCCTGTCATCACCCCTCTTTCCTTCCTTCCCCCTCCCTTGGGCAATCTTACAACCACCATCAGAGGAAAAGCAAAGGCTTGGGAGCAGAAGGCTTTGGGTTTTAGGCTGAACCTTGCCAAGTAAAAGCTGTGATACCTTGGCAAGTCATTTCATCTCTAAGAATTAGTTGTTCCTTGGTGGAATGGGGAGAGTAAATGCTTCATTGCCTCAAAAGCTTGTGAGGAAAGTGCTAAGGTCTATCCCAATAGAAGCTAGAATTATTTTAAGAGGAGGGAGAGGAGGGGTGTAGCACAACAGAATGGAAAGAGCCTTGGATTTAAAGGCAGAACACCTGGGTTTGACTCCTGGATCTGCTAACTAGATATGACACCTCTGATGTCACTTTATGTCTAAACCTCATTTCCTCCATCCCCAAACTGGGGATAATCATATCTATCCATCAATCAATAAGCATTTATTAGACACATCCTATTTGCCAGACACCATGCTAAGTGCTACAGATACAAAAAGAGGTAAAAGACAGTCATTACTTTCAAGGAGTTCACAGTCGAAGGGGGAGACAATGTGCAAATATGTTCTTTATCTTCCGGGGAGATGGTGGTAAAGTTAGAACAAGATTAAGTCAAATATTTTGTCCTTTTGTACTCAGCACAATACCTTATGTGAGGCAGGGACTCAATATATATCTGTGATTGGGTGACAAATAGAAATAACTTGTATTTATATAGCATTTTACTGACACTACATTATTAAATTATATCATCCCAATACCTCTGAGAGGTAGGCAAGTATTGTTTATATTGGTCTTCTGCAAGACACACAGGAAACTGAGGAACAGAGATGAGAAAGTGACCTTGCCCAATTAATCAACAAACATTTATTAAGTGCCTACCCTGTGCCAGGTACTATGCCAAGCCCAAGAACCTATGACAAGTAAGTAGTGGAGGTGGAAGGGCTTTGAATCCAGAGTTTCCCATATACCTATCAGTGTTCTGTCCATTGCCCCTAGAACTGCCTGTAGATGGGCAGCCAATGGATAGAGCCAGACCCTGACCTTAGAACCCTGATTGAACAGCAGTGCTCTGAGAGGTGTGCTGGGGTACAGAAAGCAGGGAGGGCGGGCAGCCCAAATCGTCTCTAGCCTTTGCCCATTTTGGAGAATCTGGTCTCGGCAGCTCCATCCCTTCATATGGAAAATCCAAGAGTGTTTTCAGTGTTAGCAGCCATTGCCTGGAGCAGCTCTTAATGACAATTTCTGAACTGTCAGCTGAGAGTCCCAGTTCATCGGGAAGCAAGGCGGGTTCTTCTACATGCATAACTACCATTCTAGCACAGAGTGAAGGCTTATTTGAAAGGAGGTATAATTTGCTTGGCCTCTGATGGAAGGCAGAAGGGATTGTGAACCTTCTAAAGTAGATTCAGATGAGCTTCCCCGGGCTCTCAAAGAGCTGCCTCGTGTCCACTAATTTCAGGTATGAAATTAATAGACTCTAGGTGGCCGAGGTTAAAAGCAGTCGCTCCACTGAAGCAATGTCAGACTTCATGGAAATGGGAGAGTGCCTGGGCTCCAGCCTGAATCAAATGTCAACGACCAATCATGGCAAGGGCAGCAGACAGGCAGAAAGGAAAATGATTCTCTCCCAGGCAGGCGTGTAATGAGCAGCTTAATGAAATTCACAGGAGCTTGTCCTTCACTGAATAGGGACTAGTGTCAGAGGCTCCAGGGAGGTCCTGGATAGGATTTCTTTCTCCTGTCTCCCTAAAGAGCAGGATAAAGGGGCTCTTGGGTTACCTCAGGGGCCCAGCTACTGCAGAGAGCCAGGAGTTGCTTTTGGCTTGTTGACTGTCACTTGGGCAGCCCTGAGCTGGAGACTACTCATTTCAGGGATGGAGTCTCCTGGTACCACTGGTTACAAGGCAGGCTGCTTAGCAGCTGGCAAGCTTGTAGTGGAAAGTACATTGGTCTTGGAGTCAGAAGATTTGGGTTCAAATCCAGAGTTTGCCATGCTCCAACTGTGTGACAAGTCATATACTTTCCTTTAGTCTCAGTTTCCTCATCTGAAAAATTGGGACAATAATGCTTTCACTAACGGTAGGGTTATTATGAGGCAAGAACTTCGTAAAGCTTTGCTATTGTTAAGTGTTTCAGTTGTGTCCAACTCTTTGTGACCTCATCTGAGGCTTCTTTTTTTCTCCACATTTAGTAATTTATTTGTTTTCAGTTTTCAACATTCACTTCCTTAAATTTTAAATTTTCTCCCTCTCCCTCCCCATGACAGCATGCAGTCTTATATGGGCTCTACACATACATTCCTATTAAACACATTTTCACATTAATCATGTTGCATAGAATTATATTGAATAGGGAAACCATGAGAAAAAAAACAAAACATAAAAAAAGAGAAAATAGTCTGCTTCATTCTGTGTCCCAACTCCACAGTTCTATCTGTGGCTTTCATCATGACGATACTGGAATGGTTTGCCATTTCCTTCTTCAACTCATTTTACAGATGAGGAAATTGAGGCAAATGGGGTTAAGTGACTTACCCAGGGTCACCTAGCTAGGAAGTGTCTGAGGATGGATTTGAACTCAGGGAGATGAATCTTCTTCATTCTAAGGCCAGTGATCTATTCACTTGCACCACCTAGCCTGTAATTGTGAGCTCTTATCACTAACAACTGACCACTCTTTCCATAGGCAGAAGGGCCCTGGATTTGGTGTCAGATGACATAGATGTGAATCCTGGCTCTGTCACTTAGTAGTTGTAAGACTTTGGGCAGGTCACTTTCTCTCTCATGGATTCTGCCTCTGTCAAATGAGGGGTAGGAACTGAATAGTCTCTAATAACATAAGGATATATACACATTTTATATAGATATGTAGCTATATATAATGGCATATAAAATACATAACACATAATATATGATATATGGCATATATACTATATAAAATTATATATTATATGTACTATAATGGAAAGTACACTGTAATGTACTGTCATATGTACTATAGTATATATTATTTATAATAGATACATATATACATACACATATACACATACACGTGTCTACATACACATACATACATGTGTGTGTATGTATGTATATCCTTTCTGGTTCTAAATTCTGTGCTTATTCACAGCTATTTGCCCTAATTTTGCAAAAGACAATTTGGTGGCCCAGTGGATAGAGCACAGGGTTTGAAGTCACAACGACAAGAGTTAGAATGCACCTCAGACACTTACTATGTGACCCTGGGCAGATCACTTAACCTCTGCTGTGAAATGGAGAAAATAATAGCAACTACTTCTCAGGGTTGTAAAGATAAAATACTCTTTATAAAGGCCTTGCCAGCCCCAAAGCACTAAATGAATGTTATTATTATTATTGAGATAAGACCAGCATAATCCAGGGGTCCCGATGTACCTTCACTCTCAATTGACCCTTCCCATGACTGAAACCCTAAGTCACAGTCAATCAGCTGGCCAGCATTTCTGTATCTTCCCCAAGTCAGTCATTTGGACCAATAAACTGCTGGATTGTTGACTCAGTTCTAGCTAGGCTCAATTTCTGCTGGGTCCCAACCCTCAAATTGCCTACTTCTCTCTTTAGTGGCCTGGCTTATCTTCCCCGAACAGCCAGCTTGCAATTGCCAATAGCTAGGAAGGGAAAGCTTGGTCCCACTAGCAAACAACACCAGGGTTGTTATGGTTTCTACCGCCCCAGAATAGCTTGTCTGCAGATCCATGGTTATAATGAGAAAAACAAAGGTCTCCCACCCTTCTAACCCATAGTGTGAACATCACAGCCCCCAAAGTGGTCCCAGTCTAGAGTCCTGGAGAGCACTGATTTATGTTTGGCTTGCCTCTCTCTGAAAAGCTCCGATCAGCATTTAAGTGCCTATTGTGTGTTGCTCACCATGCAAAGAGCTTGAGATATTAAAAAAGAGGCATGACATACATAGCCAACGATAGCAACAAGAAGATGACTTCTCCTGCAATGACTGGAAGCGTATTTCAGAAGCCATGGAGGGTTAGGGCCCAACGTCAATTCTTTAGTTAGAGAAAACAGAGCCTGCCAGCAATGAATGGGGTGATGGTCAATGAAGAACAGAGCTCAAAAGGCAGATCCTGCTACAGTTCTGCTGTTATGTGCAAGTGGGGGTGGCTCCCAATGCATGTACTTCTATTAATTCTGCACAAATAGATTTACATCTGTAGATAACGTCATCAAGCGCTGAATCTTTTCTCCTGAGCCCAACCCTGCTATCTTTGTCACTGGTGCTAGCGTGGCATGGCGGAATGCACGCTGGGTTCTTAATAATAGCGAACATTTGTATTTTACTTTGTGCCAGGCACTTTGCAACTGTCATCTCATACGGCCGTCACAGTCAGATTTGGTTCTGGTCACTTACGACCTTGGGTAGTCTTTATTTATTTATTTTAAGTTTTTAACATTCATTTCCACAAAATTTTGAGTTCCAAATTTCCTCCCCATTTCTCCCCTTCCTGCACCCCCAAATTCCGAGCATTCTGATTGCCCCTTCCACCAATCTGCCCTCCCTTCCCTTATCCCCATCTTCTCTTTTGTCCTGTAGGGCAAGATAAACTTCTATACCCCATTACCTGTATCTCTTATTTCTCAATTGCATGCAAGAACAATACTCAACATTTGTTCCTAAAAGTTTGAGTTCCAACTTCTCTTCCTTCCTCCCTCCCCACCCATCCCCGTTGAGAAGGTAAGCAATTCAGTGTAGACTATATATGTGTAGTGTTGCAAATGACTTCCATAATAGTCATGTTGTGTAAGACTAACTCTATTTCCCTCCATCCTATCCTGCCCCCCATTTCTTCTATTCTCTCTTTTGACCTTGTCCCCAAGAGTGTTTACTTCTAATTATTCCCTCCTATTTGCCCTCCCTTCCATCATCCCTCTCCCACTTATGCCCTTCTTTCCTGTATTGTAAGATGGATCTTCATACCAAATTGAGTGTGCATGTTATTCCTTCCTTAAGCCAAATGTGATGAGTAAGCTTCACTTTTTCCCTCACCTCCTCCCTTTTCCCTCCATTGAAAAGGCTTTTTCTTGCCTCTTTTATGAGAGATAATTTGCCCCATTCCATTTCTCCCTTTCTCCTCGCAATATATTCCTCTCTCACCCCTTAATTTTATTTTTTTAGATATGATCCCTTCCTATTCAATTCACCCTGTGGTCTGTGTTTGTGTATATGTGTGTGTAATCCCATCAACTACCCAGATACTGAGAAAAGTTTCAAGAGTTACAAATATTATCCTTCCATGTAGGAATGTAAACAGTTCAACTTTAGTAAGTCCCTTATGATTTCTCTTTCCTGTTTACCTTTTCATGCTTCTCTTGATTCTTGTGTTTGAAAGTCAAATTTTCTTTTCAGCTCTGGTCTTTTCATTTTGGGTAGTTTTTGTCTGAGTTGTACCTCAGTTTCCTCACCTGTAACAGGAGGCTGGACTGAGGTCATCTACAGTCCTCTCTGCCCTATATCCTAAGATCACATGCAGTGAGTCTACAAAAATCCAACAGGACTGAGGTCACTGCAATGTAGAGAGAGGTCAGGGAGCTGAGAGATCAATGAATTCAACCTCCTGATTTGAGAGGGGAAGAGACATGTTCAAGGTCACACAGCCTCGAGGGGGAAGGGCCTGGAGTTTGATTGGGCATTGAATTGAGTGGATGATGGATACCAGGGAGCACCCCTGCCCTGTCACCCAGTTGCCAGCACCATTACTTCATCTCATCCAGGCTGATCTTTGGCAGGCTAGCCACCAGAGGGCACTAACAGCACATACCAAAAGCTTTAGCACCAAGGAGAGCTGAAAAGAATTCTATCACCTGCAAAGCCTGCTATTAATTCGCTGTAATTTCTCTTTCTAGAACTAGGACTTAAGGGCTAAGGTGGGGATGAAAAGAAAACGCAAGACTTAATATGGAGACTAAGGTCTTTCACTCTCAGAAAAACAGAATCTTAGCATCCCTAGAAGAGACCTCAGAGACTGGTGTGGAATAGTGGAAGACCTCAGTTCAAATCTAGATTCTGGCACTTGGGGTGTGACTTTGGGAAACTCTGCTCTCCTCTTTGGGCCTGACTTATTGTGTGTAAAATGATGGAATGGGACTAGATGGCCCCTGGGGTCCTTTCCAGGTCCACATGTGTGATCCTATGTCCCTCACTGGGTAGGGGAGGAAACAAGCAAGGAGCGAGGAAGCAGTTGAGTCCTTTCATTCCAAGGCAAAAACTCTTCTCTTTCCTCGAGAGCAGGGGACTTTTTTTTGGTATCCTTAGTGCCTGACACACAGTTGTTGTTTAATAAATGCTAGTTAACTGATTGATTTCTCAGCCTTGAATTCTATATCTGCCACTTACTACCCACATGACCTCAAGCAAGATGCTTCCCCTCTTTTTCATCTGTAAAAAGAAGGGATTGAATTCAATGACCTCTAAATTCTGACCAGCCGTAAATAGCCTATGACCTGTCCTAGCTCTGACATTTTGTACCCAGGGCAAAGAATTCCACAGAACAGACGATAGCCATCTTTTGGTGTCACAGACTGAATGTCTTTCAAAATTCTTTTTGTTCTGAGAAGGAAAGGCCAGGTTTCCCTGGGTGGTCCAGAAGAATCCAATTCTCTCTGCCTTCCAGACACCCCAGAAATGAATGAAGTTCCTCCGGGCAGCTTGATAGATCCTTGGGGAACAATTCTTTCTGCAGCCTGACCACCCCCTCCCCACCATGGAAGCATGAAAAGGAGGGAAGTCTTGGCGAGTATAACAACTCCACACCTAGTTTCAGTGTAATAAAACGAGTTTATTTACACAGTAACATGAATGCCACAGAGTCCACAGCAAAGTACCACAGCAAACCAGAGCATAGAAGTGCCCTCCCCACCCCCGACAGAGGGAGGTTTAGTTTATATATTTATACATCTATAAAATGGGTGACCAGAGAGATGAAGCTTCAGATAAAGCAAATGAGACAAGCTTTCCAAACAGAAAGCTTACACAGAAAGAGAGGACAGGCTTGGAAGTCATTGGAAAAAAAATTCCAAGGACAAAACCCAGAGACAGCCAGAGTCTCTTTTATCTGGTGGTGTCAGAGCCCTGATTCCCTGTGTGGTTAACAACAAAGAATCCTAACCCAGCCCTCTCAGACAGAGAACCTTCTGCATCTGGCAAGTTAAGGGATGCCTACTCATGTCCTTTCCAAGAGTCTAACCTGAATCCTTCGGGTAGGCCAACATTCAAGCGTCTATGCTGTGTGTGGGTACACATGCACTCCAACCCTCCTCTCTCCTCCCCTCACACGCACACATATACACACACACAAGAAGAGCAAAGTGGATTTTCTGAAATACAATAAAGTTCATAGTAATATATATCTATATATTTCTTTTATGTAAAAAAATTTCCAACATCCTCTGAATCCCTGAAACCACCTTGGATTAAAAAAATACAGAGGGTGGGATGGATGTTAAGAGGCTGTAGCATGGAAGCTGTCCTCAGTGGTGCAGTGCCCAGAAGTGGGGAGCGCACTGCAGGCAGCTCAGATGGAGAACACTTTCTCAATGCTGTAGCAGTAAACTGAGTTTCATTTGAACAGGCCTGGGCAAGAGGGCGAGACAGCTGGCGAGCCCCTTTCTCCTTCTGGGCACTTAGTAACTGTTACATGATGGCAATGATAAGTGGTAAACACCTCTGCAGGAAGGTTTATAAAAACATTCACAATCCATTAAAGAAATCTCTCAAGAATTCTTTAAAACACCACCTACTGAAACCATCATTCAAAAGAAAAAAAATCCTTCAAATACAGTGTCAAAGATGGGCTGTTTCTTCACAAGCTTAGCCCAGGTGGAATAGCTCCTGACAGCCCCTTCCTGGAGAAGGGAGAAGGGGAAGGGAGAGGGCAGGTTCCTTGGAACCTTACATTCAGCCCAGGGTGGGTTTTTTTGGGGGGGGAGGGGAGGGTGGTGGTGGTTTTTCTTCTTTTTCCTAACACATGACTTTGTTATTACAAAATAAATAAAAAATCGCTTCTAAGGGTGGAGGTGGAATATCTGTCAATTCCTCTCCTCCGCATTAGCTCAGGCAAAAGCTTCGCCATAAGCATCAGGGTGAGCAGGGCTTCGTGTCTTTGGTATCTTCTGTCCCTAAGGCCTCGGCCATGCCAGCCCCTCCCTCCTAGCTGGTTTGGGTTCTGGGGCCTGCCCACATTCCCTAGGGGTCGTGGAGGGCAGCCAGCTGATTTCAGTGCAGTTGAGAGCAGCAATTTGAATTCAAGGCTGCAGATCAGTTGAGGGCTTAAGGAGTACTATCTGGAATGAGGTAAAATGAACAGCCCAGAACAGCCCAGTTGGGCAGAAAGTGGAACAATTAATTACCCCTTGGGCTGAGCCAGCCTCCTGGAGTGGGGGTAGCAGTGTTTCAGGAGGTTCTGGATTCCAATTGCAACTTGGACACTTCCTAATACCTTACACTGAGCCCATCCTTCTCATTCCCTTGTCCTGTGGGACCCTGGCACAATCACTTGGCCCTGGAAGCCTCAGTTTCTCCCTCTGTAAAGGTACAGGGTAGCCCTCTGTAACTCCGTACAGGTACCAAGGGGCATAAAGGGTGGAAGGAATGCCTCTCCCTCCACCCACGCTTTTAGGATTCTTTAAAATGCCCAGATGTCAAACCCACCACGTTTCCTATGGTTGAGTCTATATTTTGCAGATCATTTGCTTGACTCTATCTCCTGCTAACTCATTTAGATACCGTTTGAGTAGAATGTCAGCTGAGGGGGAGGCGTAGAAGAATTAAGGTTTCTTTAAGTCCTGTTGGCTTTAGGGATTTGTAAATGACTTCCCCGGCCCAGATGACTTATGGCTCAGGTCTGGGAAGCTGCTGCTGCCCTCCCCACTCTGTCTGACCCAAAGGCCCTTTGGAAGATCTTCAGAGCCAGGGACTTTCCAACCAGATCCTTGCTAACTGAACTCTAAGAGACTTCTTTTAACATGTCCAACACAGATCTCTGGGCTTACAATACCAAGGCTGTCAACTCTTGTGGAGTGTGGAAGTAAAAATGGATTCACCTCATCCCTTTTGAATTGAAATGCATTTTCCCAAACTCTAAGTAACGTTTCATGCCTCCCCACCATGTCAATCAGTTGGATAACTGTGGGACCCTGGGGTTCCTCCAGACCCACCAGCTTCATCTTCTGAAGCCAAAGCCCCAGATACAGTGCCAGAGAACTCAACTTTGAATCTGAATCAAGCTCAGGGACCGGCGGAGCCCTCTCCTGATGACTCTGTCTCATGGTCAGCTTCCACAGATTTCCACTCTGTCCTTTCCTACCGGATACACTGTTAGTGCTCTAGGGCCCAAGTCAGCACCTACTTGAAAGGACCCTTTCCTACCACCAAACGCTTAAGGCTTCTCAGGATTTTGGTCGACTTCCCATCCATTCTCTTCCAAGGGCAGATTTCAGTTCTAACAAGGCACTGACTCTGTTACACACCCCAGCCCTGGCCCGGCTCTCCAGCTGACCCAAACTGGCCAGAGATCTGGCTTTCTCTCTAGCTTTATGAAAGTGCTCACTCTAAAAGCGTCCAAAAGGCTTCTTGATCTTTCTGTTCTCTTGATATAGGTGGAAGTGTCTGGAATAGAGTTAAAGTATCCGATGGAAAACAAAAAAAGAGAAATCTCTACTTCCAATCAACACTACCGACTGCAAACTGTAGCCATTACTTCAGAAAGCTGCTAACGGGCTTTGGATTCTTGCACCCTGACCCCTGTGCACCTGTCTGTGGCTGAAAGCAGGCTCCCTGGTGCCTTCACCTCCTAGGAGAAGAAGGAATCCAAGATGCTTACTGCAACTCAAACATATTTAAGGTACTTGCCACAATTATGAAGGTGACTGAATACTTTATTTTGGAATTACATTCTTGGAAGATCACTGGATGTGATTCCTTGTAAGAAATCGTCCCTTTCTTCCCCTCTCAAGGCCCTGCCCAGAGAAAATCAATTTCTGTCCTTCATCTCTGGGAAATTTCAGGCCCTGTCTGCATTTACCCCTTGAAAGAATGGCCATCTCCCCTCCACCCCAAAAAAGCAAAACAAAAACCAACCAACTAAACCCCAATAACCAACAAATAAAACAGTGATCATCACGTTGGACTCATATGAGGTGCTAAATATTCCCAGTGCTACACCTTAGGGGACAGGCCGGGAGGGGTATCCATGCTGGGGAGATCGAGAGATCGTGCTTCAGGGATCTGTGATCTCATCACCATGGGATTCCTTCCCCCACGAGGGCCCCAGCCTCAGAGCACCTTGGCTGAGACTTTTTGTGAGCTTCCAGGGCCATGAGGATCTACCACTGGTAGTGGCGGCCAACCTCCTGGTGATGCTTGATTCTATGACAGAGTTAGAACAAATGACCAGAATCCAAGTCATCATACACACAAACAGAAAGAAAATGAGAAAGCTAAGGGTCAAAGGAGGGTCAGGCACCAGGTGCACTAAACATAAAACTCTACACAATGTGCCCTGTGCAAGTCACTTAGAATGGATGTTTCAATAATGTGGGCTGGAGGATGTGTTTGTCGAAATGGTCTGGGGCTGAAGGGGGGCCAGGAATGATGAGCCTGTAAATAAACAAGTTGAAGTTTGGGGGGAGGGGAAGCGGAGGGCAGGGGGAGACAGGAAGTAGCCTTTGGGGAACTCAGGTGCACCAGGGCCAATGTGCCCCAACTTACCTACAGCTCTAAACTCTGGGACTGGTCCAGGGCTAGGGCAGGGCCCCCAACAGCAGTCCCACCAAGGGCTTTCTAGGGGAAATGCCTGACACACACTGGAAGGATGCACACCACCAACCAACTCCCTTTAATGTCTCTATTTTTCTTTAAAAAAAAAGGTAACATTGCAATAAAATACATTCTCCTTCTCCTTTCCTGATCACTTGCAGACATCAGTGAATCAAATGAAAGGCTTTAAAAAAATCACCAAAGTTTAGAACTATTTCCAAGGCCACTAATGTGCTCCATAACACTGCATCATCCATCTGGGCCCCCATGGTCTGAGGGCTCAGCCCCTAGGGCCTCCTCTCTGGTCCCAGCATGCACATATAGTCAAAGTGGCTAATTTGTTTTCAAGGCTGAAGTAAACAGATTACTCACAGTTTTGAATGAAATAAACATACAAACATCCACACATATGTAAAAAGCATTCCTATCTGAAGCTCATTTATGTGCCTGGAGGAGAACGGTGGGGCTTCCGTGGGTCTTGCTTCAGGTGAGGTTGCAACGTAAACACTGTCATATACAGCTTAAAAAATACATACAAGAATTGCACATATATCCATAGGAGAGAAGCATGAGGCTCAGAAAGGAGGCTATCGGCTCGCTGACACCTGGTGTCAGCAAATCCAAGATGCTCCCAGCACAGGTCTTTCTGAGCAATTTCAGATGTGATTGGGAACCTAGTAATACTGAGCATGGGGCCCCAGGTCTGAGGAGGAGGCTTTGATGGAGAAGAGGCCAATACTGGGGGGGTATTTAGAGGGTAGCTCTCCTCCCTTCCCTGCCTGGCTGGCACCTCAAGGGCCACTGGCTCCCCTCCCTCTAAACATATCTCTGATCTCAGCTGACAGCTGATCTGCTGGGGAGTGTGGTCTGGGGCTGTGGAGAGAAGGAAGTGAGCCAATTACTGCCATAGGGAAAAACTGTGATCAGGACACCATGAGTGGGGCTGCCAAACCTGACAGCTCTGACACTCATCAAAAACAGCCCTTGTGACTTGGTTCCCTCTTCCAGACTGGAGAAGTGTAGGGCAGTGTGTCCTGGTGACAGGATAGCTCCATCTCAGGAGGTCACCATGGCATCTGCTGGAGAAGAGGCTCTGCTTGTCCTTTACATAGGACATATGCTTTAGAGCAGCCCAAGGAAGGACGGTTCTACAGTCTTGGCTCTCACCAGCCCCTGGAGGGAGGCTTACCTGGCTGGGCCCTACCCACCATCTGCCTTCTACCATGTGGCCCTCTGTAAGGCTATCACAAGGAGGAAGATCACAGCTCTACGTGCCTATGATAGCAAATACATATTTCAACAAGAAAAAGAAAGATCCCCTATTTGGAGAGCCTACTGGTTGATAATGAGGATGGGTTAACTTTGTATATTGCTATTTAAAATATTACATGCTGAAAAGTCAGTCAGGGACCATCCAGAACTATGGGGGATTTTAAATGTAGCTCATTGTATTCATACCCAAGGAAACTACTCCTTCAGGGATGGCTTTTTTCTTTCATTCATCTATATTTATAGAAACATTAAGATGGAAGATGCTCAGGAGGAAGACAACTGTATATCCTTGCAGATTAATTTCTAGAAGATTTCAGACTGACTTGGTTCCTCACTGCATTGAGGGCTGGAGGTGACCTTGCCAAATGAACCTCATCTGCTCCGGGACGGGAACAGGTGGTCAGTCTTCCTTTTCTTTCCTTGGCTGTGCCTTGGGGAAGCCATTTTCTGAGGGAAGGCTGAATGTGGATGAGAGCAGGGAGGACCACCCACCTTAGCGGTGCTGGAGGATGCTCACGATGCCCCCCAGCGAGTCCGTGGTGGTGAAGGCCAGATACTGAGCACAGAGCCAGTCTTCCAGGCTGATTCCACATTCCCTGTCCAGAGACTTCTCTGCAAACTTGATCATGAGCAGGGTGCGCTTGATGTCCAGCCAATTCTGCAGAATGGCATTTCTCTGGCTGGGGCTGGCCAGGCTGTGCAAAGTCTGGAACAGGTCTGCGCGGGGACCCCAGAGAAGACACTGGAGGATGCCCTTGGCATCAGAGATGAGGATCCGCTCCGAAGGGTTGGGGTTGAGGAGGCAGCTAGCCAGCTGCTGCAGCCCCCAGGAGTAAGGCGAGCGGCATGGGATTCGGGGGAGGTCAGCACGAGTGTACTCCCTTTCCTTCAGTTCTGGGTTCTCATCGAAGGGGTTGGGAAGGTGAAGCATTTCATAGATTAAGATGCCAGTCTGGAACTCATCACATTTTTTGTACTGAGTTGCGGTGATGATCTCGGGGGCGAGGCGGGACTGGTCCCGAAAGACCTCTGGGTCTACTAGGTGGCTCTTCTGCTTGGCCTGGGAGAAGTTACTCACAATCAGTCTTGTTGGACCAGCAGTAGCAGGGCTGGGCTCGCTCTTGTGGATGCTGCCGCTGGTCTGGCAGTGGATGAGGAGGAGGTTCTCCAGCCGCAGGTCGCAGTGAGTGACATGATAGGGTTTGAGGTGCTCGAGTCCAGAGCACAGCTGCAAGAGAAGCAGGCACACCTGGCGCTCGTAGGTGTCTGGATTTTTCCCATGCTGGGCTAAAGATTCCCGTACAAAATCTGCCACGGTAAGGTAAGGGACCTCACGTGTGATGACCACCACGTGACTGCGCTGTTTGCTGGAGCCTCCCTGGCTGTCTGAGTCGCCTTTCTGGGAAGACTCCGCACTAGAAGACGCATCTTTGTCCTGCTCCTCTGTGCCTTCTTCCATTTCATCATCTTCCTTCTCAGGTGCATTGGGATCTTCCCAGGGAAGAAGACGGACAGGGACTTCAGCTAGGAAATGACCACAGTCCTGCTGGATATTAAAATGAATAGCCAGACTCTGCCGGACGGCCAAGCTGTGATAATACTGTTGGGACTCTTTAGCTTTGCTTTTGCAAATCTGGAAAAAGAAAAGAAGGGTTTAGATACATCTTTGCAGTTTCAACATCATACCTTTAAAAACATACAAATACGGATTAGCTTGTGAATCGTTAAGTCTGCTCTTTCTGGCTGGGTCTGGGGAACTTGAGGCTGAAGACCATTTCAAATGGGTCTCCTAGAGGCCTTGAAGGCCAAGAGCAACTGAGTCATAAAGGAGGAGCCCACCCTCACTCTGCCTCTAGGGGTATAAAGGCATCATGAGCTGGAAGAGAGGGAGGGAAGGGTCAGTGCTCATCATTTATGTGGAAACTCCCTCTTTCCTTCGTGCCTTCTCATCCTCAGCTGCCCTCTGACTTTCTGTGAGTTTTTCAGAGAGGCCACCTGACAGGGTAGTTTTTTCACCTTCCTATGTCTAGCCCTGGCACCCAGCAGGCATCTCATAAACACTTGCCAAAATGCATTTGAATATAGTCACATTTGTAGATTTTCCTCCCCACTGTGACTCTGTACAGCACAATATTCTGGCCCATATAAGATCACCCCTGATACTTCACTAGGGAATGGGGGTCACCGGCCTGTCACGGGTTTTGTATCAGAATGTAGGCTCTTAAAGGGTCTGTCAAGACAGAAAGGCTCTGGATAGAGCTCTAGAGAAGGGCATCCATCTTCTGCCTAAGGATCAGAGTAAAACCAAGAGAGGATGATCATCAAGAAATTCTGCCACTAGAATTCAAGAAATTCTCTGCCACAGGAGGAATTGTGGTAACCTAGTGCCATGGGGAGAGTCCTGGGTTCAAATCCTGCCTGTGACATTGAGTACCTATGCAGTCTTTGACAAGTCCCTTCCCTTCCCTGAGCCTGTTTCCTCATCTGTGAAACAAGGTGGTGAGACTAGAAGGCCTCTGAGGTCCCTTCCCGTCCTCAATCTCGGACCCTCTGAAGTCCTGAGGGTCTGAAAGGGAAGCATTCTCTGTAACCCTAACAACCTGGCTTCAGGTTGGCTTCAGGACAGGCTCTAGGGGCTGGTCAGAGACCTCCAGGCATTGCTCTAGCTCTCATTCCACAGGCGCTTACTTAGCTCCTTCTTATGGCTCCCTGCAGATAAATCACTTAATCCTTTGGAGGGTCAGGGTCCTCATCTGTGAAATGGGGATAATATTCCTGCATTGTCTACCTCATGGGTTGTTATGGAGAAAGCATTCTGTAATCCTCATGGTGGTAAAGAAAGGTGACCCCCCCCCATTACTGATGGTCTTGCTCACAAGCATAAAAAGGTTCCCCCTGCAAAATAATCTGAACAATGAACAGACTTATATTAGCATCCTGGCCTTGTCTCAATAAGGCCAGTAGTGGGAGATTAAGAATTCTACTCCAGCGCCTAAAAGGAAGACATCAGCCTTCATGGCTGCGTTAAGCAGGTGAATCCATTCATTCCAATCTCTCCTCCTTGGCCTGAGGGGGCCTCCCTATTTCATAAATATCAAAGTCTTCCCAGCAACATACCCAGCAGTGTTTACATTGCCTGTTTATCACAGTCACAGAGAAAAGAAGCAAATTTGCCTGATGCATTTCTCGTCAATTTTATTTAAAAAGAGAAAATGCATCATTTTCTTAAGAGGATGCAAACCAACCCCAGTTCTGAGGAGTCTCACCCTCGGATTTCCATTCAAATGAATATTTTCTCAGAGATGACCAAAGGCAAGGGAGTCTCCTGGGACTGAAGCATCTCTCTCATTTATGGTATTTATAATATTTATCGCTGCCAAGTGCCCCAGTACCAGGGATAGGGTCGTAGGAATAGAGAAACAAGGAGTCACCATAGAACAGCTGTTCAGTTCAGGCTGGCTGCAGAAAGGCGGCAGGAGCTCTGGGTTCCAGGCCCTGCTCTGACCTCTACTCGCCAGCCTGGCACTGCCTCTTGCCCAGGGGGAGTGTAAGGAAGGTGCCTCCCTTGTGGGGGTGGGCTCAGAGCTTCTGAATGCAGGAGCTGGTTCTCATTTGGTCTTTCGTTGCTGTAAATCCCCCCCGCTTTGCCTTGGCAGAAGCCTTTTCCACAAATGATGACTCCTGCAGCTTGACTGGGTTGGCTGCTATGGTGGTCAGTGCAGGGCACAAGATGGTGCATTCATCAACCTGGCCTTAAGTCATTTCTGTGTAATGCTGCTTAAGGTATTTCTTATGTATGGCATGCGATGTTTTAGAGTTCCTCCACAGCCATTATTTTGTGATGATTCAGCCTTCCACAGCCTTTGGCATACCCAGACCCACTGGGAGAGAAGACCAAGACTGCCAGCTGAAGGGACTCATTCAAAGGATGCTAGAGCTGTTGGGGATTCCGAGGGAAAAAGAGGAGCTGAAGTCACACAGCTAGTAAATGGCATGAATGTCTGAACTGGAAGGAGACTTGGGGACCAGCCAGTCCAGACTCCACACTTCACAGATGAGGAAACAGACCCAGGAAGGGGAAGTGACTTGTCCAAAGTCATGTGGGTATTCAGCAGCAACCCTGGGCTGAGAGTCTAGGCATGGGGTCTCACTCACATCATGTGGCTTTCCCATTTTCATTTTTCCTGACAGAAAATAATGGGGTGAACACTCAAGATTTCCATTCCCCTGGGTCCCTGGCTTACTATCTTGTAATTAGAACAATGTGTAACTTAAGAAATATTAATCTTGACAAGGCAAAATGCGTCCTCAAACCCTTACTCTCAAACACCCCACCTGGAGACCAAATGATCCTAGCTCAAATTTAGATAGTGCTTTATAATTTTCATACACATGCACATGCTCTAGTGCTGAAGAACTAGATTAAACTATCACTGGGAAATATTTAACAGAATAAATGAAAATTAAATAAAACATGAGTGATGTCAATATGTGGCTTTCTAAGTCACCATCTGACCCACAGGAATCCTTATGTAGAGTTTGATGGCCCCCATTTGTATCTGAGTTTGGCTGCACCAGTGAAAGGGGAATTCTTATTGGGCAGGAACGATCCCTCCTCATTCAGGTCTGGTAATAATGAGAGCATCAGACATTTGTATACTTTCATAACAAAAAAGTTAGGAAGAAAATGATCCCTTTGTCCTGAGAATTTCAGTACTTTTTCCCCTGTAGGACTGATCTCTGGGGTATTAAGCCCTACTCGGCTCTGCTGCCACGCGGGTCCTGACTTGAGGCAAAAGAGGGTGGTCATTGTTCATGACCTCCATCTTTCCATGGACGCCACGTCCCGACTCCATGGTCAATGTGCTGGCAGAGATCCTTGAGTGGCTGTCAGAAAGCCAGAGGGAACAAGAATCTGCCAGTTGAAGGTTACAGGGAGATGATGGATTAAGTCTTACCAAGCTGGCCAAAGCTCTCATCAAGCCCAGTTTTGCTGGGATGTCTACAGCTTTGTTTATCCCTGCAAGAGGGAAAGGCATCCTCATGTTGATTACTTTTTTATTTAACCCTTTAGGCTTGAGCGGACAATAAAAAGATGGATACTCCCACCTGAACTTATGCTTAACTTCTCAGACCAACTCCAACTGAACTCTCAAAATGATTTACAAAGAAAGAATGACAAATTGGTCAGTCATTTGGCTGTGCCGATGAGAGAAATGGCTTACACATAGGCAGCTACACTGGGCTAAGGCCAGCATTTTCTAATCTCTCTATCTTGCAACATTTAGAAGAACACTAATGGGTCACTGATTTTAAGGGTAAATGGAAAAAAAGAGAATTCTGGGCCAAGAAACAGGGGAAAAATACCAGGGTTCCAAATTGGTTTAGACCCATCAAAACAGTTACAATTAAGCACACAGACTTGTGGAGATTTCCATAATCGGATTTCTCATATGATGGGTATCTCATAAATCTCTATTATGGAGCTCACTATGATGTTAATTTAGATAGGAGTATTAAATTCTAAGAAATAATGTTCTATGCACTGCACAGTAGATCTTTTTCAAATATTAATAACTTGACTGTTTTAGTTTTTAAAAACCTAAATGATCTGCCTCCCGATGATAAATTTCTAGCCCCAAAGAGTTATCTGAGAAAGCAAAGTACTGTGTCTAGGGCAAATGGACAATATTCTTCCCCATGTTCTTTCTTCTGTCCAGTGTTTTATTCCATCCAGGGAATGAATCCACTTCTTGAACCTGCTGTATATTCCCTGAATTCAGCCTTTTCATTTTTCACTCCTTTGAAAGCGTTCAAGTCCCTTCTTCAGTAGAGGGGTGGAGCTCAGACAACAGTCACTGGGGTTGTTTCAGGGTAATCTTGAAGGTCCCTGGACAATCAGGAACTGTTTCTGTAAGGCCTGTCGGCTTCTCATCATTTTGAAGTAGGAACAAACCATGAACTTCAAAGGTTCCATATTATACTACATGACTATTTCTTTTGTAATGTGTGAGTAAATGACTCCCCCCCCTGCCCCATACTCTTCTCTCCCTTTCTCTCTGGGAAATAGCTAAGAAACTGCTTTGAGTCTGGGCAGATTCTATGTTGGACATTTCTTGAATGGGAAGGTAAACCAGCTGTCAGAACACTAGAGGGAGCTACAAAAGGTGGGGTGTGTACTGTCCATGTACCTGCCAGGGCAGAGCCACACCTGCTGAGGTCCATTCCTACATGTCAGAGGGGTTCTAGTGGCTACATAGGGCGAGGACTGGAGAACAGCATGCAGGTAAATGTGGGGTGCCCACTCTGGACAGAGCCCAGGTTCAGGGGTCCTGAGGAACCCCCGCATTCCATCTGAGACTCACTCTCATCAGAAGAGGCAATAGGGGGTTTGGCTGGGTGGCTGACCCAGAAGCACCAACACATGCCCTCTGGGTGGCTGGACATGAAGAGAAACTGGGTACTCAGCTGGGTACAAGGATCCTGGAGCAAAAAGGAGGAGGGGGAGAATTCTAGTCATTGGCTTTCAGAGGAGAGTCTGATGGCTTTTTAGACCCTTCCTTCTTTAAGATGCTGTTACTTCAAGATTCTAGAAACCAGTGTGATTCTTCTCTCACCTCCCCCCTTTTTCCCTCCACTGAAGTCTTTAACTTGCCTCTCTTATGAGAGATAATTTGCCCCATTACATTTCTCCCCTTCTCCTCCCAATATATTTCTCTCTCACCCCTTAATTTCATTTTTTAAAGATATGATCCCACCCTATTCAATTCACCCTGTGCTCTCTGTCTCTCTCTTTCTGTGTGTGTGTGTGTGTGTGTGTGTGTGTGTGTGTGTGTGTGTGTGTGTAATCCCACCAACTACCCAGATACTGAAAAAAGTTTCAAGAGTTACAAATATTGTCTTTCCCTGTAGGAATGTAAACAGTTCAACTTTAGTAAGTCCTTTATGATTTCTCTTTGCTGTTTGCCCTTTCATGCTTCTCTTGATTCTTGTGTTTGAAGGTCAAATTTTCTTTTCAGCTCTGGTCTTTTCATCAAGAATGCTTGAAAGTCCTCTGTTTCATTGAAAGACCATTTTTTCCCCTGAAGTATTATACTCAGTTTTGCTGGGTAGGTGATTCTTGGTTTTAGTCCTAGTTCCTTTGACTTCTGGAATATCCTATTCCACGCCCTTCGATCCCTTAATGTAGAAGCTGTCAGATCTTGTGTTATCCTGATTATATTTTCACAATACTTGAATTGATTCTTTCTAGCTGCTTGCAATATTTTCTCCTTGACCTAGGAACTCTGGAATTTGGCCACAATGTTCCTAGGAGTTTCTCTTTTTGGATCTCTTTCAGGAGGTGATTGGTGGATTCTTTCAATATTTATTTTAACCTCTGGTTCTAGAATATCAGGGCAGTTTTCCTTGATAATTTCATGAAAGATGATGTCTAGGCTCTTTTTCTGATCATGGCTTTCAGGTAGTCCCATAATTTTTAAATTATCTCTCCTGGATCTATTTTCCAGGTCAGTTGTTTTTCCAATGAGATATTTCACATTATCTTCCATTTTTTCATTCTTTTGGTTTTGTTTTGTGATTTCTTGGTTTCTCATAAAGTCATTAGCCTCCATCTGTTCCATTCTAGTTTTGAAAGAACTATTTTCTTCAGTGAGCTTTTGAACTTCCTTTTCCATTTGGCTAATTCTGCTTTTGAAAGCATTCTTCTCCTCACTGGCTTTTTGAACCTCTTTTGCCAACTGAGTTAGCCTATTTTTTATTTTCTTCAGCATTTTTTTGGGTCTCCTTTAGCAAGGTGTTAACCTGCTTTTCATGATTTTCTTGCATCTCTCTCATTTCTCTTCCCAGTTTTTCCTCTACCTCTCTTACTTGATTTTCAAAATCCTTTTTGAGCTCTTCCATGGCCTGAGCCCACTGAATATTTATTTTGGATGTTTGGAATACAGAAGCCTTGACTTTTATGTCTTTCCCTGATGGTAAGCATTGTTCTTCCTCATCAGAAAGGATGGGAGAAGATATCTGTTCACCAAGAAAGTAACCTTCTATAGTCTTATTTTTTTCCCTTTTTTGGGCATTTTCCCAACTAGTTACTTGACTTTTGGATCCTTTGTTAAGAGTTGGGTATACTCTGGGAATCTGTAAGATCTCAGTTCCTCTAAGGTGGCACAATCAAGTGTGTACACTGGTCTGGGAGTGGGGAGAGATTTTTGTGCCCAGAATCTTAGCAGCTTCCTCTCCACAGCCACCTGGCCTCCAGTTCCACCAAGCCAGCACTGGCGGCTGAGATTCAGATAAGCTGCATGGGCAGGGATGCCATTCAGTGTGAGATGACGATCAGCTCCCTCAAGGCTTCTACACAGGGCTGAGGTAAGAATGGGCTGCTCAGTGCCCCCAGGGGTTTTACGATCCAACAGTGGATGTGGGTTGCTGTAGGGGCTGCTGTGAGAACTGTTGCCGCCTGCCCCATGTGGCCTCTGCGGGCCACTGCCTAAGGCCGGAGCTGTGGAAGGCCCTTCTCCCTTCCCGGCCAGCTGAAAAAACCTTGTCACTGACCTTTGGCGCCTGTGGGTTAAGGGATCTGCAAACCACTGCTGCTGTGACCGGAGATTCTGCCCCTGAGGGCTGTTCATGAGCCACGCCAAGTGGTCAAGGCTCGGCTGGGCTCTACTCCATGCCGGTACAGATGTTTCCCACTGGCTTTTCAGGTGACCCAGGGCTGGAAATCTCCTCCACTCTGTTGTTCTCCACTTCTGCTGCTAAAGAATTTGTTGAGAATCCCTCTCTACGGGTATTTTATGGGCTGTGTAGGGAGAGCCAGCATATGTGTGTCTTTCTACTCCACCATCTTGGCTCTGCCCCCAGTGTGATCCTCAAATGCTGAAGGGGAGAGCTTAGCATTGCAAACCTCTGGTCAGGAAATGGACAAAGAAATTGATGGAATCAGAGTCAAACTGCATCTTCCTACAATCTTCACAAATGCAGTGTAACAAAATATAAAATTTATTCTAAGTAAAGGATATGCTGTACCATAAATAAAATTAGAAGCCCAACTGGTGAGAGGAAGAAGGTTGTCACGGTGTCTCTCTGAAAAGTTTCAAGGATATTGTTCACTTTGGTGTAGGGCTTGTTCCTGTGTGGCCCATGGCAGCTGCTCTGCTTGCCTTCTGGGCAAACTGAAGTTGCTGCTTTTTATAAGAATAACCCAAGCCTACATATGGAGATTTTCAAAGATGGGAGTGAGTGCTCAAGCATACGTGAATGTTGCTGCATGTCTGTGTATGTGTGAGTCTACAGCTGTGAAGTCCTTGGCTGGCTGTTGTCTGTGGTGCTGGAAGAAGGCCCATATGACATCACTGTGTTGGGGTCCGGCTGTGGCTGATCAGACCAACAAAAGCTTGGAAGGTTCTACCACAGTTTGGGCACAAATAGTTCATGTGAACATCTGGAGTGGTGATGGCTCTAAATTTGTGCATCTCACATTTCTTTTGAGCTACTGTAATTCTTTTTTGCTCACAGTGCCTTCTTTGATTTGGACATGCCATGTTGGGATGTCCTGTGCCAGCGTCTCCCATGTTTCACAATCAACTCCACAGTTCTTCAGAGAGACCCTGAGAGTGTCCTTGTATCGCTCCTTCTGATCCCTGCATGAGTGCTTGCCTTGTGTGAATTCTCTGTAAAATAGTTTTTCAGGCAAACATACATTTGGCATTTGAACAATGTGACTGTCCCATCAGAGTTGGGCTCTCTGAAGTAGAGTCTGAACATTTGGCAGTATAGCCTGAGAAAGAACCTCAGTGTCCACTACCTTATCCTGCCAGGTGATCCTCAGAATCTTCCTAAGACAGTTCCAATGGAAGAGATTCAGTTTTCTGGCATGTTGCTAGTAGACTGTTCAGGTTTCACAGGCATACAAAAATGAGGTCAGCACAATGGCTCTGTAGACCTTCAGTTTGGTAGTCACTCTGATCTCTTCTCTCCAATACTTTCCTTCAGAGCCTCTCGAACACTGAGCTAGCATGTGTCAATCTCACCATCTATGTGTACATCCCCAGAAAGTACACTGCCAAGGTAAGTGAATTTATCCACAGCATTCAAAACTTCTCCATTTGTTGTAACCCACGACTCCACAGATGGATGGTGGGGTGTTGGCTGTGGAGAAGCTTTGTTTTCTCGGTCTTAATCATCAAGTAAAAATCAGTAGAGAGTTGATTCATACTTTGTGAAGTCTCTAAGCTGCTCAAAAGCACAGTGAGAGTCGAACAGTGGTAAGAGCTTGTTCACCTATGGCCTTTCAGGTTTACAAAGCACTTTTCCTGATACATCCCTGGGAGCAGGGAACCAGAAGAGTCTGTGACTTGCTCAGGATAGAGGGCACAGCTGGTTAGTGTCAGAGCTGGGGTATGAACCCAAGTCCAGCCTCCTCTCTCTTCTGCTGTGAGTCCTGCTGACCCATCTGCCCCACGGGGGTGGAGTGTGCCCTCCCTGCTTCCCATATAAAACTCAAGAAGTGGCCCTGGAGGAAGGTCATTTGTAAGCCAGGACAATAGCCTGAGAGGATGTTTGGCCACAGGCCACGTGTAAAGTGACCTCAGACAGTGGAATATGATCAGTCTTCAAGAACCTGAAAGACGTCGGAGAGGATAGAAGGGTACATGCCAATGGCAGGGAGTAAGGTGGCTGCGTGATGTGCTTCCCTACCTGAGCAAGCCCAAGAGTCTGCTCTTAGCCCATGGGGGCCTGGCCACCTCTGCAGACTGAGCTGCGCCTGCTGCACATGACTTCACCATTCTTTCTCAATTGTGAGAATCCAATTGTGAGGTGCTGTCAGACTGCAAAAACGTTCTGCATTAGCTTCTACTTTCCCAGGAGGCCCAGCAGCTGAGGAGGCCTTCAGCCGACTCCCTCTCTGCTGGTGGGGCATCTCCTTTCTGCCTCAGTTTGTGCCTTCTCCAGGGCCTCAGTGAGTCTTCGTGACAGGGAGATTGTGGGGAATGAACTGCTGAGGGTTGAAAATGAGAAACATTGCAGACCACACTCCCACATTGTCCACCTGGCGTGCCTGCTGAATTACCCAAAAGCGCAGCCAGAAATGTGATGGCGTCCAAGGAAAATCTGTAGACCCCAAAGCAATGACAGCCCCACCTCAGGGTATCCAGAGTCCTCCCTGGCCCCAGGGATCTCCTGGAGCCTGGCACAGTACACCAGCCCACAATGAGTGCTCCACCAATGCTGGGTCTGTGCCAAGAGGCCTGGCTTTCCACTGTCTTTTTGCTGGGTAGCTTCAGGCACGTCACCTCTCCTCTTTGGGTCACAGTTTCCTCTCAACAGGCCCTTTTGTTCGTTTTTTTAAAAATTTTTTAACATTTTCATTCAAAGTTTTGATTTCCAAATTCTATCCCTCCTTCCTGGAGACAGTATGCAGTTTGATATGTTATACATGTGCAATTATGCAACATTTCCATCAATAGGCCTCTCTGGCTTTCAATCCGATGATCCTATGATTTAGGGAAACTGCAGGAACAGAACCTGGGAGCTTCTAGAGTAGTAAGCTTATAGACCCAAATTTACAAAGGGACAGCCCAGAGCACAGATTTTACTGTAAAAACTAGGATAATACAGCACATTATGGATCATTTGGATGTGGGAAGGAGATTGAGAGAGAAAACCATGGTGCTGAATAAAGAGAATTAGAGCAGGAAGTAGCAAATGGAACCTGAATCTTAGCTCTGTCACTGCAGCATTGGTCTAACCTTGGCCAGTCACACATACAACTTCCTTGCTAAAAAGAGGCTGGGAGCCAGGGAGCTTGGCTTCAAAGTCCCTTCTGTCTTGACGAGTCTGTGATGCCATGGGCCTGGGAGACAGACACTTGGTCCTACTGTGACTAAAAGAAGAATGGATTAAATGCTCGATCTATATATCTGGG